>NW_020951427.1:1982251-1989610 GCF_900497805.2 Vombatus ursinus
TTCTTTCTTTCTTTCTTTCTTTCTTTCTTTCTTTCTTTCTTTCTTTCCTTTTCTTTCTTTCTTTTTTTTTTTTTGGTGAGGCAATTGGGGTTAAGTAGTGACTTGCCCAAGGTCACACAACTAGTAAGTGTCAAGTGTCTGAGACTGGATTTGAACTCAGGTCCTCCTGACTCCAAGGCCAGAGTTCTATCCATTGTGCCACCTAGCTGCCCCTTGGCTATCATTTCCTATAGCACAATAGTATTCCATTACATTCATATAACACAACTTATTTAGCCATTCCCCAATTGATGGGCATCCCCTCAATTTCCAATTCTTTGCCACAACAAAAAAAGCTTCTATAAATACTTTTGCACATATGGGTCAGGGCAGTTTTCCTTGATAATTTCTTGAAAGATGCTGCCCAGGTCCTCCTTTTTATTATGATTTTCAGATAATCCAGTTATTCTGAGGTTATCTCTCCCGGATCTAATTTCCATGTAAGTTGTTTTTATGATGAGGTATTTTATAATTTTTTCCCATTCTTTTGAATTTGTTTGATTGATTCTTGATGTCTCATAGAGTCATTAGCTTCCACTTACCCAATTCTAACTTTTAAGGAGTTGTTTTCTCCAGTTAGCTTTTGTACTTCCTCTTCCATTTGGCCAATTCTACTTTTTAAGTAGTTGTTTTCTTTTTCCAAGCCGTTGATAATTTTTTTTTCATAAATCTCATCATTTTAATTTCTTTTCCCATTTTTTTCTTCTACTTCTCTTATATGACTTTAAAGCTCCTTTTTGAGCTCTTCAATGAATTCTTTCTAAGGTTGAGACCACTTCCCATTTTCCTTGGGAGTTTTGCCTATAGGTGTTTTGACATTGTTATCTTTTCTGAGTTGGTATCTTGATCTTTCCTGTCACCATAATAACGTTCTATGGTAATATTCTTTTTTTGTTGTTTTTTGCTCATTTTTTTGACCTTTTCCCTTTCTTTTACATTTGATCTCTGCTCCCAGGGTGGAAGGGGCACTGCCTCAGGTATCTTGTGTCTGCAGCCCTGGATGTTTACGTGTTGCTGTGCTGATGTTGCCCTGAGGCCCATGGGAGACTCTCATGAATGGTGCTACACTGAGGAGTAGGATAGGGGGTGGCTGGCACTGCTGGAGGCTTATCTGGTGCTAAGCTGTGGTCCTTAGTGGTGGTGTCCATAATGTGCTGAGGTAATGAGGTTTTTCTGAATTTCCCTGGGGCTACACTGAAGTAATTGGAAGTCTGGCCTCTAGAGGCTGCCTGTTTGCTAGGTGTTATGTTGAAGCATGTGGGGAGTCCTAGTACTGGCTCCGCCTGCTCTACCATATTAGAGCTCAGGATCTCCCACTGGTTTGCAGGGGTGGGGCTTGCTGGTATAAGATTTTTTTTTGAAGCAGTTAGGTGAGTCAGTGGATAGAGTGCTAGTCCTGGAGTCAGGAAGATCTTAGTTCAAATCTAATCTCAGACACTTACTGGCTGTGTGACCGTGGGCAAGTCATTTAACCTCTTGTCACCTTAATCTAATAGAGAGAGAAATGGCAAACAATTCTGGTATCTTTGCCAAGAAACCCCATGGACAATACTGGAGTGCTATGGTCCATGGGATCACAAAGAGTTGGGCATGACTGAAAAACAATAACAATATTTTTTTAACACCACTTAAAAGTTGTGTATTAAATTGTAAAAAAAAACAATTACTTGAAAGCTTTAAGAAAAACAGGCACAGTGATGTATTGTTGTTGGACTTGTAAATAGGTACAATCATTCTGGAAAACAATTTGGAATTACACACAAAAAGATACTAAACAGAATATGCCCTTTGACCCAGGTATGCCATTGCTAGGCCCCTACCCAAGAGTGATCAAAGGAATAGGCAAAGGTCCTATCCGTACAAAAATATTCATAGCATCTATTTTTTTGTGGTGGAAATAAAGTCTGAACTATGGAGATGTTCATCATTTGAGAAATGGCTGAATAAGTTGTGATATATGAAAGTGAAGGAGCACTATTATGCTATAAGAAATAAAGAAATAGTTGATTTTAAAAAGTCACAAGAAAGACTTATATAAAATGATGCTGAGTAGAGTAAGAAGTACAATTTTAACTATAACATTAATATTGTTAGAGTGAACAATTTTGTAGGCTTTTACAAACTGATAAAGAATGAAATGAGCAGAACTGGGAAAACCATTTATACAATAATGATGACACTATTAAAAACAAACAACTTTGAAACTGTAAGAACTATATCACTATAGTGACCATTCATAATTCAAGGGAACTGATGATGAAACATGCTATCCATTACTGAAGGTGAAAGATTTAGGATGCAGAATGAGATGAGGTTGGACTAATTTGTAAATTGTCATCATAAAAAAAAATACGCCAATAAAATGTTTTTTTTAAAAGCCCTACTATTTGAAGGCTTTGTAGATAAAAAAAATAAGGCCAGAAATAAGTCATGGAAGTAAAGTAGTTACCTTAGAATTAGTAATACATTTAGAGAGGGAACTCATGACTTACTTGTGTTTTGCTTCTCGAGAGCAGTAAGAGACAGAAAAGAATGATTCTCTCTCTTGCCTTAAAACCAGAAAATATTTACTAAAGAATTTGATTATTGATAATTTGAGCAACAGAGTGAAAAAAGAGCTGGATTTTCAAAATCTCATGCTCAAATGTTAGGTTACTTTGGATTTTTTTTATATAAAACCTCTATATGGTGGCTGCTTTAGCTTTCATCCCTTAGAGAATTATGTTCCTTTGGAATTATCCCTGGATTCCCCCCAAAAACTTACTCTGTGAGTAACTCATTGTATATGTTTAGACATACTAATAGTTGATTTATTATTTTTCTCTTGTACCCATAGTTAAATTGGAAACTGTTCCCTTGGAGGTAATTTTAGTTTATCTGGTAAAAATTCTGCTTATAATATCTTGAGCATTCCTTTTGATGTGTCTGAGTTGGTTATGTGAAAAGAAAACAGTTCCTTACACATGCAGACCCACTCTCTAACTGGCAGAACACAGCTGAAATTCTTGGTAATTTTGTTGTCCCAACTAAGGTTAAGTTGACTGCCAGGTCCTGAAGTTTTAAGTCAATTGCCAAAAGCTACCTATTGAGGAAGAGTTATATCTAAGACTAGAAGGATTTTTGGTTTTCCATATTCAAACCCCTAATAAGTTAGGTTTCTATTCCTGCAAGCCTAGGCATTGATTTATCAGTTTCAGTGTGGCAAGAAGTAGAGCAGAGAAAACTGAGTTTATGGCCAGAAGCAGTCATGAGAGCTTTCTTGATCTGATGGAACAAGGAAGCATGCAAAGCTCTGCTGCTTGAGTGCTACTCAAATCAGCGGGAAAAGGAGTTGTAAGGTGGCTTCCCACAGCCTGGAAGATGGTAAGGAGAACAGGGGGTAGGATGACATTGGATGTGCAGGAGTTGTCCTCTATGAAAAATAAGCATTTACTCTGAGTGTGAGGGCAAATGCATATTCCCCTACTTGCAGTTTCTTTCATATGACTTGTATGACATGTATTGTAAACCTTTTCTATTACTAACAGTGGATATGACTTCCTTATGGGTTAATTATGTTCTATCAGATTTTACTTCCATGCAGTTACTAATATTTCTGCTTCTCTGGACATTTTTTATATCATGGCACATGTAAATATGTCTAGCAAGTGACAATACCCCAATAAAGTTCAACTGAATACTATTAGAAATTGTATATATAGTGAGCAACATAGTCAGAGGTGAAAAAGAGTCTAATGTGTTTCTCCTCCCAAAATTACCTAGAATTCATTTTGGTTAGATCTCTCTATAATTATATATACATATGTATATGTTTTATGTTTTCATTAAGAAAATATTAGCTCTTTGAGGGCAGGGACTATCTGACTTTGGTTTTTGTTTTCTTAGTGCTTAGCTTGGTAATTGGCATATAGCAGGCATGTAACAAATGCTTGTTGACTGACTCCTCTTGATTTCGATCATTTTTTAAATTTCTTTTTGGATTTATTTCTCACAGGTCCACAGATATGACATAACACTGGTTACTCCTTTTAAGAAACAAAACAACATGGGGGAGGGGAAGATGAGAGGCACCAGATCCACTCCCAGTGAAACTCTGAAATCACCTTAGTTTTGAAATGCGTGACAGAGTGAAGAAATATGGGGCAGGACAGAATTCTATCTGCAGCAGTTCCTCTAATAATATTAGGGTTAGCAGAGTCACTTAAACTATTCCAATAGCCTCTTAATTGTTTTCCCTGTTTTCTTTTTCTCTTCTCTGCAATATGTCCACACAACTGACAGAATAATCTTCCTAAAGTACAGGTGTGACCGTGACACTTCCCTGCTCAAGAAACTTCAGTGGAATATAAACTCCTGAACTTGACATTTAAATCCTTCAAAATTTGGCTTCAGCCTATGTTTTCAGGATTATTTCATGCTATTCTTTGAATATTTGATGTTCCAACCAAAGTGACCTACTCGCAGTTCCTTCTGCATAAGGGTAACCTGAGCTTCTATGGACATGTTTTGAGCATGGCCAGCTTGCCTACCATGAAGCCCAGATTTACTTGGTTTTACTTGGCAGTTCTAATAGTGCCAAACTATAACATAACAAACTATCACATAACAAAAGCAAGAGTAAAATATAAAGCTGATCCCAGGAAATTGTATCCTTTGCTCCATTAAAAAAAATCTCCATGTTATTGCCCTGTTCTTTTGACTTAGCCCATGTGAAGAGAGAGCCAGCCTCAAAGCCAGGAACACTTGAACAGTGTTCAAGGCCCATCTCAGACACATATTGGCTGGCTGAGTGATCACAGGTAAGTCACCTAACCTCTCAGTGCTCTAAGTCTTTAAGATTTCAGGTGGAAATATAATCAGAAAGAATAACAATCACTCAACAATAAAAAAGAAATTGCTGCAAAACTACAAAGGAGAATCATGTCAGCCCCTTCCCCTATTCACTCCACTGAAGAAGTGGGAGATCCATGAATATGAAACATTGCATATATTTTCAACTTTTTTCAATGTTTTGTTATGCTTTGCTAAGTTCTCCTTCCATCTTCCTTTTTCTTCTATAAAAATACTATTTGTCATAATGAATAACTCTGGGAAGAATAATAGGGAAGGATTCTAGAGAAAAAAATTGTTGATTTGAGAACAAAAAGATATCAATGAAATATTTAAAAAAAGACTTTAAGGGGACATAGCCAAGATGGCAGAGCATAAGCAGTAACTTGCTTGAGCTCTCCCCTGAACCCCACCAAATACCCATAAAAATGGCTCTAAACAAATTCTAGAGCAGCAGAACCCACAAAAATACAGAGTGAAGTAAATTTCCAGCCCAAGACAATGTGGATGGTTGATTGGAAAGATCTATTGTGCCAAGCTGGGAGAGGAGCACAGTTCAATGTGGGTATGCAGGCAAAGACCAGGCCTCAGCAAAATTGGAGCAAGCCTTAGGGAACTGAATCATGGGCAGTTGTGGCAGTTTCCAGACTTCTCAACCCACAAACACCAAAGACAACTTAGAAGGTTAGTAGAAAAGGTCTGTGACAGCAGTGAGAGAGAAATTTGGTCCCAGCCCCTGTCCTGGTTCAGCTCTAGGGTGGCAGCTGTTTCTGGAGCTCTTGGCCCACAGAAAGAGGGAGAATCAAATGGCTGATCAGAGGGAGATTGCAGAGATCTCTTTGCTGGTGCTATGGTAGGTGCTTTGCCTGTGCTTGGATCTGGGTCATAGTTCTGGGTGGAGATCCTGGGATAAGGAAGAGCGCTGGCATGGTGGAGCTTGTAGTGGTGGTGGAGAGGGAATCCTTCTCATTGTTCCAAGGCAAAAAAGAGTGCTTATGGTCACTCATAGATGAAAGCCCAGGCCAGGAAAGGAGTAAACACATTGCCCTTGATTGTACCATCTTGGAAGAACTGAAAATTTACAGGTCCCTAGAAGAATCTCTGAAAATAGCTACACAAAACCCTCAAAGCTTGGGATAGTTCATTCTCCACACTGGAAGCAGACCCCTGTCTTAACAAAGAATTTAAAACTCAAGTAATTGACTGGGAACATGAGCAAACTATGCAAAAAAAAAGTCAGACCATAGAATCTTTCTTTGGTAACAAATAAGATCAAAACATACAACCAAAAGAAGACAACAAAGTCAAAGCTCCTACATCCAAAGCCTCCAAGAAAAATATGAATTAGTCCCAGGCCATGGAGGAACTCAAAAAGGAGTTTGAAAAGCAAGTAAGAGAAGTAGAGGAAAAACTGGGAAGAGAAATGAGAGTGATGCAAGAAAATCATGAAAAATAAGTCAACAGCTTGCTAAAAGAGACCCAAAAAAATACTGAAGAAAATAACACCTTAAAAAATAGCCTAACCCAAATGGCAAAAGAGGTCCAAAGAGCCAATGAGGAGAAGAATGCCTTAAAAAGCAGAACTGGCCAAATAGAAAAGGAAGTCCAAAAACTCACTGAAGAAAATACTTCCTTAAAAAGCAGAATGGAGTAAATGGAAATTAGGGACTTTCTGAGAAATCAAGACATTGTAAAACAAAACCAAAAGAATGAAAAAAAAAGAAGAAAATGTGAAATATCTCATTGGAAAAACAGCTGACCTGGAAAATAGATCCAGGAGAGATAATTTAAAAATTATTGGACTTCCTGAAAGCCGTGATCAAAAAAGGAGCCTAGACACCATTAAAAAAATTATCAAGGAAAACTGCCCTGATATTCTAGAATCAGGGGGTAAAATAGAAATGGAAAGAATCCACCAATCACCTCCTGAAAGAGATCCCCAAAGGAAAACTCCTAGGAATAATATAGCCGAATTCCAGAGTTCCCAGGTCAAGGAGAAAATATTGCAAGCAGCCAGAAAGAAACAATTCAAGTATTGTGGAAACACAATCAGATAATACAAGATTTAGCAACTTTTACATTAAGGGACTGGAGGGCTTAGAATATAATATTCTAGAGGTCAAAGGAGATTGGTTTACAGCCAAGAATTACCTACCCAGCAAAATTGAGTATAATCCTTCAGGGGAAAAAATGGACATTCAATGAAATAGAGGACTTTCAAACATTCTTGATGAAAAGAACAGAGCTGAATAGAAAATTTGACTTTCAAATACAAGACTCAAGAGAAGCATGAAAAGGTAAACAGGAAAGAGAAATCATGCGGAATTTATTAAGGTTAAACTGTTTACATTCCTCCATGGAAAGATGATATTTGTAACTCATGAGACCTTTGTCAGTATTAGAGTAGTTGGAGGGAAAAAATTATATGTATTGATAGATAGATTAGATAGATAGATAGATAGATAGATAGATAGATAGATAGATAGATAG
>NW_020951427.1:1989620-2033200 GCF_900497805.2 Vombatus ursinus
TAGATAGATAGATAGATAGATAGATAGATAGATAGATAGATAGATAGAGGGCACAGGGTGAGTTGAAGATGAAGGAGTGATATCTGGAGAATAAAATTAAGGGATGAGAGAGGATTATACTGGGAGAAGGTAAAAAGGAGAGGAAGAATGGGGTAAATTATGTCATGTAAAACAGAAAAGAAAAAGCTTTTACAGTGGAGAAAACATGGGGGAAGGTGAGAGGGAATGAGTGAATTTCATTCTCATCAGACTTCGCTTAAGGAGGGAATAGCATGCAAACTCAATTGGGTATGGAAATCTATCTTACCCTACAGGAAAATAGGGAGGAAGGGGATAAGAGAGTGGGGGGAGGGCAGATTGGGTGAGGGGGTTATCAGAAGCAAACACTTCTGAGGAGAGACAGGATCAAAGAGAGAATAGAATAAATGGGAGGTGGGATAGGATGAAGGGAAATACAGTTAGTTTTCCACAACTTGACTACTGTGGAAGAGTTTTCCATGACTTAACAAGTATAACCTATATTGAGTTGCTTGCCTTCTCAATGAGGGTGGGTGGGGAGGGAGGAAGGTAGAAAACTTGGAACCCAAAGTTTTAAAAACAAATGTTAAAAATTGTTTTCACATGCAACTGAGAAATAAGATATATAGGCAATGGGGAATAGTAATCTATCCTGCCATACAGGAAAATAGAAGGGGAAGGGGACAAGAGAAAAGTTGGGGAGAGATAGAAGGGAGGGTAGATTAGGGGAAGGGGTATTCAGAATGCATACCATCTTGGGGTGGGGGGAGGGACAAGATGGGGAGAAAATTTGGAACTCAAAATCTTGTGGAAGTGAATGTTGAAAACTAAAATAAATAAATACATTTTTTTTAAAAAAGACTTTAAGTTGAAGAGAAGGTACTGAAATGCTTTGTTAGAAGGAATTTGTTAATACAGATGAAATGAAATCACAGATCTATGCAGATTTACAAGTTTCCATACATCCACCAACAGTTACAGAAGGCTTTAATACAGTTTACAAAGCTTGTGGACTTTAATTTTCAGTTTTTATAACATTATCACATAATTTCATGTTCATTGGCATCTAATTACAATTTATAGATTCATAAAATTATAGGTTAGAATTGGAAAGTCATTTATAACAGAGGTGTCAAACATACAGCCAGAGGACTACATGTTGCCTTTAACACTGGGAGTGCCCAAACCCAACAAGAGTAATTGAGAAATGTTTAACAAAACTGATGAAAACATAATAGAATTTAGGTAATGTTAATATGTGGTTTTCTAGGCCGATATGCAATCTGCAGAGATCCTTATGTATAGAATACTGGTCCTGTTTCTATTTGAGTATGGCACCACTGATCTAGTTCAACCTTCTCACTTTACACATTAAGAAATAAAAATCCAGAGTGGTTGAGTAACTCGCCCAGAGACAAAAAGGTAACAAGTGGCAGAATTAGGATTCCTACTCAGGTCATGTAACTTCAAAGCCAGCACTCTTTCCAAGGTACCACACTTCATCTCCTTTTAATCTAACAAAAGCTTCTCTCTTACTCTTCAGGAAATCGGTGTGTTGAGGTTCATAGGAAACCCATGGAGAGTCTCGTTGCTCTATGGGGCCACAAGACTGGAAGTCAAAAAAACTGAGTAGCTAAGGAAGACTACCCACTGTGAGCAGCTCCTGCTTCTCCCATTTCCTAGTGCACAGATTTAGTTTATATAACTTTTTCAGCCCCACTTGGAGTGCCTAGTCAATCAGATTCTTCAGCATTTAAGTGAGCCAATGGATTATCATTCAGCATACAAGGAAAGTTCATTACAGGATTCTCATAAAAGGAGATTCAATAGCTTGTTGATATAACCTACTTGCTCAGGAAGACTGTTAGTGTATTTAGGAAACAGCCGCCAGAGAAAAGAACAGAGCTGTCATTTTATTCACACGATGTTTCTAAAATGATATGTTTCTTCTACTTCCACAGTTGATTCATAGATATTTTGACCAATAGCTAACTATGTAATGAAGAATCCCTCTGGAAACACACATTTTGGGGGACAGACAGAAAAGAGAAAGCAAATTTATGTTCAAAATTATCATCAGAAATCTTAGTTTTACAAAAAAGGAGAAAGGAGCAAGGAGAAAGCGGGGATGTACCCTAGGTAGGCCACTATTTTGCTAAACAAACAAATAGCAGAGTTTTTTTCCTGCTTGAACATAACACTATGAAGAATCACTGTAGGCACACAGAATATATAGTGTTATAATTAAATATAACTCCCAACACTGGCAGCTGGTGGAATAAACAAGGGTTATGGATCCAGGCCTTTTCAGAGAAGTTTCACAGACTTTTCACCTTTCTTCTCTGCTTAGTTTTCCTCAGCAATGGAGGGGAGGTGGCTTCAAATCAAGAAATACTCATTTTCCTTCCTAGAAGGGCTATATTTTCACATAGACTGAGTATTCTGAGTCAGGTACCCTAAGGGAAAGGCTTCATTTCAACAAATTTTCTGCTGAAATTTCACAAAGCAAAGATTTGTTAGTAAATTTTACTCCCGTGTCAATGCTCTACTTTCCAGACAGTATGGTCTACTTGGTGTTCTCTGTACCGGACATTATATCTCCTGACTTTGTATACTTCCAGGGGGTTACTCTCCATACCTAGAATGCTCTCCCTCCTTACATTTGCCCTTTGGAATCCTTGTCTCCCTTAAGACCCTCCTTACCTTTTCCTTCAGTAGGCCTTTCCTAATTCTGCCAGTTGTTAGTATCCCTTTCCTTATTGCAATGTATATGTGTATTTCAATAAGTCAATGAATAAGCATTTATTATGCATATACTAAGAAATGGGCATTGTGTTAAACTCTGGTGACAGAAAGAAAGGGAAAAGGCAGTCCCTGCTCTCAATGAATACCTGTGGACACAAACACACACACACACCACACACAGAGTATATATACTAGTATATGCATTCAATTATATGTAGATATAGATATACACATAGGCTCATATATATGTGTATACATATATAATATATATCTATATACATATGCTGTATGTATATATACACATATATAGTATATGTATTATATATACTACATATACACATGCACACACACACACACACACACACACACACAATTCACACTAGTATAGTGAATAGAGAACTGGCTCCAGAGCAAGGAAAATCTGGGGGCAGCTCCAGCCTTGAGATATACTGGATAAATCACCTATAATCTCAGAGAGTTACCTGGGAGCATTGAGAGATTAAGTTGCAGGGCAGCTGCTATCTGACCTGGTAGAGGGACTTTCCTCATCCAAAGAGAACTATAACAATGAAATTACCAATATCAATGAAACAACTAGTCCCATCCAAAAATCAATTCTCCCTTTACTTATCTGTGTGCATTTTCCCTGAGGAAGATGTAAGTTCCCTGAGGGCAAGGACTACTCACTTTTGTACTTCCCCAGTCATTCAATAAGTAAATCTTGGAACTAAAAAGATATATATATATATATATATATTTTTTTTTTGGTGGACTGATTAATAAATACACCTGGGAAAATTAAAGAGAAGAGGAAATAAGTGAATTATACCTTGGTGTGGATTGTTTCAATAAGTCAATCTTACTAGCCTCCAGGCAATATAGAATGTTAAATTTTGATGCAAAGCCACATTCTTAAGATCAACTATCTTATCTCACATTCATCCTGGCAGACCCCCACCTTGGCCTGGCTACTATATCCCCTATGACTCTGGGATTTGTTCTGAAGGGTTAGAGGAGCAATTACTTTTAAATCAGGAGGATTATCAATGGATCTCTATTCTTACATTGGTTAGATTAGTAATGAAAGGTTTGGCATCTGTTTTTTCAACCTCAGATCCTTCAGTGGAAGGATAATGCCAGGTAACATAGACAACTTTGAACAACCAATGCATCTTAGGCTACTAGAAGCAGTTCAGAACTCGGGACAGAGACATGGTCTTGGCATTGGGAATACAAGTGTTTGAAACCCTCTCAGATACTTAAGAGCTAGATGACCTGAGCAAATCACTTAGCCTTTTATAGATTCAGTTTATTAATCTGTAAAATGATAATAATAGCACCTACATCACATGGTCATTGTGAAAATAAAGTGAGATAATAGATGTAGGGTACTCTTGCTCTGAAATAGTCTAAGTTCTGTGTAAGTGTTCTGTAATGCTCTAAGTAAGAATTTTGTAAGTATTAGTATTATTATTATTACTAAAGAGTGGGAGGGGGAGAGAATGAAAGAGCTGGGGTAAAAAAAGAGAGGGAGAGAGTACATGGAGAGGGAGGTAAGTAGGGAGTACACCAAGGACACAAAATGACTATTTAACATCCCCAATTCAATTAAACAAGTGCTTATCATGTGCCTACTCATTGATAGAAACTCACTATGCAAGGGACTATGTACAAAGACAGTGCTGCCCCTCTCTTTCTCTAGGATCTTATATTCAACTGGAACCAACCTGCCATTTTAACTGGAACTCAGAACATATCTCTTCAATAAAATCAGAATATCTCTTCTATTAACTGTTTCATTCCTGAAAAATAATCATCTTATTTTATAGCTTTGGCTAGATAAGTGGAGCTTTGCCAATGGGGCAAGGTGACTGTTCTTACATCTCAGTTTCTAAAGAGAAGGCACTTTTCAAGGTTAACCACTTCCAAAGTGCTCTGAATCAGGAACCAAATAGATCCCATGAGGATAGATGCCGTGACTCAAGACAAAAACTTATACTTATTGACAAAGGTGAGTCTTTGATATTTGGAGTGCTCATAAATTACTGTCTTTTTGTGCAATAAAAACATTTTTCGAAACATCACTCGAGAATCAAACTTTTCTTTCTTCCCCTAATAGAGTCATTCAACCTCATAACTGCCATGTTAAGAAGATTTCAGTAAGCTGTGATTGTCATGGGGTCTTTATTTACTCTCTCTCTCTCTCTCTCTCTCAGGGATTAGGAAGCAGTTTGATTTCTGCCTTCCAGGACTTTGATAAACAATAGTGATTTACATGTGATTTCCCTTTGGTGGCAGATAAATGAAAAAAGGAAGAAAAGAGGAAAAAGAGGGAGGCCACCTGGAGCACCATGAATTAACCCTTACTTAATCAGATTTAAAAAAAATTAATTGGGCCCTTTATTTCCCTGGTTCACTTGATGATAAAGATTTCACTATAATTGCATTATATTACTATGCAAGTTTTCCATAGACTGCCTTTAAAAAAAACTCTCTTCCTCAGATTTAATTAATATATAATGGTGAATACATTTTTGCATAACTTAGCCAACAGCTTATCTTTATTTCTGCCTAGGGCTCCTTGAACTTTAATTAGTATTCATTGTATCTTACAAATTTCTGGCATAGCTTTTAGGGAGTAATAATCAGACTCTTCTTTCAATTCCCTGTCATCAGATTTGGGTTAATATAACAGCAATTACATAGCAAATGGAAAGAACAAAAAAGCAGAGAGGGGCAAGAATTGAAAATAACTTATATATCTTTTGATGAAATTCAGAGCAAATTATTTTTATGTATAAAATGGTCTCCTAAACTTAAGGCATGAGTCAGGATATTTTCTCATAGGTTGTGAATTACTTCTTACTGGTACTAGTACTAGCAAACTAGCTGTTGGAAGGACAAAGAAAAAGGTACATAGGAATTATGAGTGATTGAATCAACAATTTTGAAATAGCACTAATCAGGAAGATTCTGGAGCTGACAAGCCTGTTTCTATAGAATAGAGGTTATTGAACATTTTGGTCTTGGGATTCCTTTATACTCTTAAAAATGATCAGATTGGGGCAGTTAGGTGGCACAGTGGATAGAGCACTGGACCTGAAGTCAGGAGGACCTGAGTTCAAATCCAGCCTCAGACCAGACACTTGACACTTACCAGCTCACTCAACCCAGATTACCTCACTTAAATAAATAAATAAGGATCTCCCCTGCCCTTTTGTTTATTTGGGTTTGATCTATTTATATTTACTGTATTAGAATTAAAATTATTTCTGACAACCCTCAACTGCCAAATACAGACAGGAATCCAGAAGTAAGTGTAAACTTACTAAAATAAATGTAATTATTGTAGTAAAACTAAAATAGTTTCTTCACTTTTAAAAAAAGAGAAAATAAATAATTTAACCATGAACCTCAAAGGGCTACTGAAAAGCAATAAGGCATAGTGAACAGGGCAATGGACTAGGAGTCAGAGAGACCTAGATTCAAATGTTAGACATTTGTGTGACCCTTGGGTAAGTCATTTAACTTCTCAGTGCCTCAATTTCCTCATCTATAAAGGGAAGGGTTAGTCACAGTGGCCTCTAAGATTCTTTCCAGCTCTAAATTTATAATCTTAGAAGCCTCTGAAGGTATTTTTTTAAAGCCTGAAGTATCATGCTACCAATGCAACCATGAAGTATTGTGATTGTAGTTATCACAAAGTATAGACTTTAATTTTTCCAAATTTTATATATGTAAATAAGAGGTTACTCTGCCAGGATCCTATAACTGTATTTTGTAATCCCTTTCTCACTACCTCCTTACACTTATTCCTTAAATTCTAAAATGAATGGGATCTTCATAAATAAAAACAAAAAAAATAAGGATTACTATACTGTAACATACACCATATTTAAAACAATGATTAAAATGGATAAATGCCCTAAATATAAAAGGTCATACCATAAAGACAGCAGAAAAGAAGAAGATAAGGTAACTATAAGTAGGGGGAGAATTTTTAACCAAAGAATAAGAGAGATTTAAAAGGTTAAAAAAATAATTCTGATTACATGAAATCGAAAATTTTTGTACAAACAATACTGATACAGTTAGGATAAGGGAAACTGTCAACCAGGGGGAAAAACATACCTCTATATCAGATTGCTCTGCTAGTAGTCTAATATCCAGGGCATATTGGAAATTAACAAATATATAAGACCAACAATCATTTCACAATCAATAATAACCATAAAAAGGTTGCTCCAAGTCACTAATAATAAGAGTAACATAAACCAAAACAACTCTGAAATTATAACTCAAATCCAGTGATTGCCAAAGATGACAAAAGACAGAAATAGTCACTGTTGAAAGAACTGTGAAAAGAGACACACTCTGATATAATATGAATTCTCTCATTCATAAATGCAGAACAATTTTTTAGTAACTAAAATGTATATAAACTTTGATGCTATTAATGCTAGGATATACCCCCAGGGGGTCATGGAATGAAAGAAAGATCCCATAAGCAACAAAAAACATTCATAGCAGCATAGTATTTTATTATTTGTTGATCTACATTTGCCCTTATCCCTACCCTTTCATGATTTTTGCATTTATATATGCATATATGTGTGTATATACCACATATTTCATATACATATGCATGTGTATATAGCATATATTTCACATATCTGTATGGATGTGTCAATATTTCATACATGAGTATAATGTGTGTATACATATACACATATGATATGTCATGTCTTTGGAGCCTTTATCATTACAATCTGAAAAGTTCCAAGATCATCAGCTTCTTCTAGTATTCTAGCACTATTACAACTCCTGAATCATTACACTTTCCCTTAGTGTATTTCATTGGTTTTATTTCATTTTGTGGTCTATGAACTAATAAATCTCTCTCTCTCATCATGACTAACTTGTGGTTAATTCCTAGTTAACATAGGGAACAACTGGATATCTTCAACAGTATAGCTCTTACCTAGTTTTTTTTTTTTGACTTGTATGAATACAATTCAAAACAGGACTGATGACATAAAGAAATAAAACATCCACCTTCTCTGTAGAATACATCTTCAATTTTCCCATTTCAAGGAGGAGGCACAGTTGGGCCAAATTGCTCTACCTGCCATTTAATATTTTAATTAGGCTCATGCAATTAACTAATACCCTGTAGGTAGTCAATATCTTAATCTGGGTGTGGATTTTACATGACCTGAGAGTTAGAATAGAGTAAAGCAAAAGTAGTAAGACTCTGTGTCTTATTAATTATTATATCGATAAATGATTATTATAGGTCAATACTTCTGATACGATTATTCTATCTGCCTATTTCAATCAAAATAGATTAAACTTAATCTTTAATGGTATATATTGGCAAAAGATTTTTTTTAAATAGGAGTTCATTATTGCTTTTCAAATCATTATTAAAATTCACAAAATCATGTACCACAAAGCCAGTCTGACTTAGAAGCCTTCTCAAACTACAAGAAATAGCAATGCTAATCACTTTGCTTCTGTGCCTCATGCTAAAGTGGCCAATTGTATTGCCTATGAGATAACAACAAAAAAACCAACTATTCAAATATGCTGATCAAATCATTCTGGGAATGTTTCATATAATCCCTTGATCTCAGCAATAGCTCATGCTTGTATAGTGCTTTAAGATTTACAAAGCACTTCCTGTCTCCTACCTCATAAATGGGGGTGAAAGGTCTCAGTAAAAACATGGTCTTCATCACCATTCATGGAGGGAGAAATCAAGGCTAAGATTCTAAGCCAAATCCTCTTTTGTACATCAAAAAGATCCATCATTTGAAACCTATCTCACAAAAAAGCTTTTATTTTTTTAAAATTTAATTAATTGAAGATGCCTTTGAGACTCCAAAATTCTAGGATTTATCAAAGAAGTAGTGCCTGGGTCATGAGAGAAAATAACATATTGATGAATAATGTGCATGTATCCCACTGGAAAAAAATAATACTATTTTTTAGATGTAAACTGTGTGAAAGAAATACTTTTTACTCTTCCACCACCAGTATTATTCAAATCCTTTTATGTCTATGAGATTTACTAACGTGAACTCATTTACCAAACAATATAAAACAATCTTATGAATAGACTGGGACGGGAGAAAAAATGACCAACTTACCAATTTACTTGTGAATACAACAGGTTATCACAGATACTTTCCTTACCACTGACATCACAAAATATTATTCAATTTTAGGGTTAGAAGAACCTTAGAGATCATTGGTTCAACCTTTTTATTTTCAAGAGGAAAAAGTAAAACCAGAGAGATTTAAGTGATTAGCCCAAGGTCACACAGCTCATTAGCATCAGAGGCAAGACTACAATTCAACTCATGGTTTCTATTCCCTTCTCCTCTCAACCATACCACATCACTCTCTTTTAATTCCCCAGTGAAATGCATCACAATTCAAAATATAAGACAATCACATTTTTTTAGATTGTCTGCTATAACCTAGAAGACGATATGTAATTCTTGATGTCTTCAAAATAAAAAAAAAATGAGGAAGAACTGCATAGTAATAGTATATTTATAGAATGAGAACAAAAAGAAAACTATGGAAAATTTATGTTGTTTCATCTTAATTAAATGATTGTTTCCCATGGGCAAATAATTTAGTTTAATTTTCTGGATTCTTCTCATTAATTTCAGGAAGGTAGAACTGTACACATTTGCATACTTATAGCATTTATAAAACATTTTAAAGTTTACAAAACATTTTACATGTTATCTCATTTGAATCTCAGAACAACCCAATGAAGAAAGTATTATTACTATCACTATCCCCATTTTACAGATAAGGACACTGAGCATAACACTGGTTAAATGACTTGTATAGGACCATATAGCAAATAAGTATCTCAGGCAGAGTTTGAACTCAGAAATGAATCAAAGCACAGTACTCTATGCACTAGGTCACCTAGCTGTCCGCCACAGCAAGGAGAAAACCAGTTCACTCCTGGCTGAATAGTGTTGTACTGTTGCTCGTTGTTTGCCATTGTTGTTGGTGGTGGTCATTAGTTTTCTGGAAGAATACCAGGACGTGTCTCTATGAAGTACACTAACAATGTCTTTTGGAAGTTTAGGGCAAATGGAATCTAGGCTTCAAATAAGTGCTTCCTGATGCAAAGTTCAAGAGTGGAGTAATCATTACCAGCTTTCTGATTTTTGATTTTTCCAGGTTTCTCATTGGCCACAAAGTACAAATTACTAAGTTTGGCCTTTAAGGTCTTCACGTTCTGACCTTTCCTATAGCTTCATATACTCTGTGGTCTCACCCAAACTGTGTGATTCGGCCCTCTTTTCCTCATCTCTAATTCTTTTTCTTTCTTACCTGCTTGTCTAAGTCATTTTCTCCCTTTAAATCTCAGCTCAATTCCAAACTTTGTTTATGAAGCTTTCTTAGACAATATCAGTCCACAGCAACCACTTCCATTAAACATGGACAAACTTTAATCTTTAAACCATTTATCTGACACTTTTCATATGCTACCTTTTATTGTCACCAATTTGTTTATTTATTTATTTTTATAAGCTAGCACTTATATAGGCTTTTAGTTTTATAAAATTCTTTAAAAATATTATCTCATTTTATCCTCAAACCATCCTGGGAGATACCTGCTATCATTATCCCAATTTTACAGATAAGGAAACTGAAACAGATAGAGTTTAGGTGATTTGCGTAGGGTTACAAGGCTAGTAAGTATCTGAGGATATGTTGAATTTTGGTTCAGGTCTTCTGGACTCCAGTTCCAGACCTCTGTCCACTGAGGACATCTAGCAGCCTAAATGTATGCCTTCTATTTAATTAAGTAGATCATAAATTGCTTAAGTGCAGGAACTATGATGTATACCTCTTCCCCTCCACTGCCCTCCCCATAGCTCACATATGATAAGAGCTTTGTAAAGATTAATTGACTGAATGAAAAGTATGTTGTTAATGGTTGATTATGATGAAGATGAAGATGACAATAATGATGCAGAAGAAGCTGACAGCAAGGATTTAAAAACCTGCAACTTTTTTTTGATACTATACATTCTGATTATGAATAAAGTTTACTTTTTTTTTTGCTTTTTTTTTTTTTTGGTGAGGTGATAGGGATTAAGTGACTTGCCCAGGGTCACACAATTAGTAAGTGTCAAGTGTCTGAGGCTGGATTTGACTTCAGGTCCTCCCGACTCCAAGGCCAGAGTTCTATTCACTGCGCCAACTAGCTGCCCCCCAAAATAGTCTTTTTTAAAATTTTTTTAGGCAATTGGGGTTAAGTGACTTGCCCAGGGTCACACATCTAGTAAGTGTCAAATGTTTTGTCTGAGGCCAGATTTGAACTCAGGTCCTCCTGACTTCAGGGCCAGTGCTCTATCCACTGCACCACCTAGCTGCCCCTTTACTCTTTTTTTTTAACTATTGGATAGACAATCCAAATACCTGAGGTTTACAGAAACTATAATTCATTTTTGATAGCATATGTATTGGCTCAATAGGGGTCTTTACTGAAGTGTGTACGTGAAAACAATTTCCATGTTGATGAATTCTTTTTGATTCAGTACCACAAAAGCAAAAGAGTTAATGGTATAACTGTCTAAAAAGGTGTCTTATTCAAGTTAAACAAAGCTAATCCCATACACTCCCTTAATGGGAGTACTTAAAAGGTTCTATCTACAAAGTATACATCAGGAGATCATGAGATATTTGCATGTGTTTGTTTATTAATGAATAAATATCCTTGTCAGAAGTCTTAATTCATTCATTAACATGCATTCCAAGCCCATATCTCAATCCCTCTCTCTCTACCCCTTCCATCTGCATTCATCTTCTTTAGTAACTATAAATTGGTAAACAGACTGACATTAAGAGCCTAAGAAATTCCTCAATGAATTCATAGTCATAATCAGTTAATACTTGCTTAATGACATAATGATTGTTTTGTAAAAGTTCAGAAAACAGTATCAAAAAAAGATACAGATTGTTCTATCCAGCATTCAATACATGCCTATTCTGTACAAAACACTATGGTAGACACTGATGATTCAAAGATGGATAAAACATAGAACCTGCTCTCAAGGACCCAATGATCTAATAGTCATTACCTTCAAGGAACATATAGAATATTGATATAGTCCCATGAAAGAGTAAAAGAGTCTGCTAAATTTCACAAAGGAGGAGGAAGAGAAGCAGTTGAAAGAAAAAGGAAGAAGGAAGAAGAGGAAGAGAAAAGGAAGAGGAGAAGGCAGAACAGAGGAATACCAGTTAAGAGATCAATGAAAGAGACATAAAATATTTTATTTTGGGCATCTTTGGCTTTATTTTCTAAGAAAGCTACCCAAATATTCAATCACAAAGCAAAATATTAGGCAAACTAAAAGAAAAAATCACTCATAAAGACACACATTTTAAAACAACAAAAAAATCTGCCATTCTTTAATATTTCTTTCTGGTTTCATCATTTTAATAATGAGCAGGTAAAATTGCCTGAACTGACAGATCTAATAATAATGTGCTTTTAAGTAGACATTTGTCATTGACATATCTTCCCCACCACTCACCAATTTTTTTCTGTTGTATAGAAAATGGAAACTTTATTGGCTCTAAAATAAAGAAAGAAAAAGTGCATATCATCTAGTTTCCCCTCTCTCAGATCAATGAATATTTTAACAATATTTCCCAGAGGCCTAACAAAAGCTTAAGTAGGAAAACATATTAAGTGGTGTGTGTGTGTGTGTGTGTGTGTGTGTGTGTGTGTGTGTTCATTAGGCTGAACTTATAAATAATTAATCTTATTGGTTGGGAAAATGGGAATTTTTTTTTATTATCTGCAATTGATTTTTGAATTTTTCAGGTAATCTAAAAGTTAGAATATTAAAAACTCATCAACAACTTACTTAAAAAAATTGTAGTTTTTTTTTTAAAGTATAGTATGGCTTTATTTATCTTTATCCCTTCTGTTAATCTTAAAATATTTAGTTTGGTTTTCTGCTTTTATTTGGATACACTAAACATTTCTTGGGATTTGAATATAAAAGCATAGAGATATTCCAGCCCACAAGCAAAGACAGTTTTTCTTTTGTCACAGTATAAGGAAACCAACCTTATGTGCCACAAGGAGGAGCAGGACTGCCTTTGAACCTTTTAAAAGTGATTAATTTGCCTTTTTTCTTTCATGAAAAGTATTTCCCAGGGTATTTTGCTATTAATAAAAGGAGTAATAAATTACTCCGTGAAAGTCTGTGGTTCTCTTTACATTTTAAAGACAGGTACAATGACAGCCTTCTCAGAAGCTCAGATTGTCAAATCATCCAAGCATAAGTCAATTAAAAATCACTATTCCTTTTTCAAAGTCCAAGAAGGTGCTAATTGCATGAGGTTAATGTGAAAAACTGCAAACCTATTTTATCATAGGTGTGAAATCTTTGGTGTTTTAAGTATACTTTTCTTGTGTCTACCAATCTAATTCAATAAGCATTTATTAAGAAATTACTAGGTTTAAAGTCCTGTGACTAGTACTGGGGACATAAAGGAATATTTATTTCTGAGGTGGGGAGAGGTAGGAGTCACAATAAGGAAACAGATATTGACATATTTGAAAATTTTAAGAGGAGACAGAAAACACTATTATTTGAAGAAACCAGGAAAGACTTTGTAAGGTGACAAATAAGCCAAGCCTTGAAGAAAGCTAGGGAATATAAGAGTGGAGGGAAGGAAGGAATTTATACCTATCATGCTAGGCAAAGAGGCAATATTATATATATATATATGCACATACACACACGTAATATATACACTATAATATATATACACTATAATATATGTTCTATATATAACATATGTATTATATATATATATATATATATACCAAATTATGTTGCATCTCTTAATAGGTTTGCCAGTCTAAACAAAATGAATAATATGGGTATTTTGAAGAAGACATTCTAAAAATCACACAGCAAGAGAAGGTGTTTATCTTGGCCAATCCAGTAGGTGTGAGGTGGTACCTCATAGTTATTTTGATTTGCATTTCTCTAATCAATAGTGATTTAGAGCATTTTTTCAGATGGCTTTAATTTCTTCATCTGAGAACTGCCTGTTCATATCCTTTGACCATTTATCAATTGGGGAATGACTTGTATTCTTATAAATTTGACCTAATTCTCTATGTATTTTAGAAATGAGGCCCTTATTAGAGAAACTGGTTGTAAAAATTCTTTCCTAATTTTCTACCTTCCTTCTAATCTTAGTTGCATTGGCTTTGTTTGTGCAAAAACTTTTCAAAGTTATCTATTTTGCTTTTCATAACGTTCTCTATCTCCTGTTTGATCACAAATTCTTCTGTTCTCCATAGATCTGATAGGTAAACTATTCCTTGCTCTCCCAGTTTGCTTATAGTATCAGCCTTTATATCTAAATCATGAACTTATTTTGACTTTATTTTGGTATATGGTGTGAGATTTTGATCAATCCCTAGTTTCTACCATACTCTTTTCCAGTTTTCCCAGCAGATTTTTTCAAAGAGTGGGCTCTTACCCCAGAAGCTGCGGGTCTTTGGGTTTATCAAATCATAGATTACTATAGTCATTGACTACTGTGTCTTGCATATTTAACCTATTCCACTGATCCACCACTCTATTTCTTAACCAGTACCAAGCAGTTTTGATGACTGCTGCTTTATCATACACTTTAAGATATGGAATGGCTAGGCCACCTTCCCCTGCTTTTCTTTTCATAAGTTCCCTTGATATTCTGGACCTTTTGTTCTTCCAAATGAATCTTGTTATTATTTTTTCTGACTCTATAAAATAATTTTTTGGTAGTTTGATTGGTATGGCACTGAATAAGTAAACTAGATGTGGGAAAATTGGAACACTAATGCATTGTTGGTGGAGTTGTGAAATGATCCAACCATTTTGGAGAGTAATTTGGAACTATGCCCAAAGTGCTATAAAAATGTGCATATCCTTTGACCCAGCAATAGCACTTCTAGGGCTATATCCCAAAGAGATCATACAAATGGGAAAAGGACCCACATGTACAAAAATATTCATTGCAGCTCTTTTTGTGGTGGCAAAGAATTGGAAATTGAGAGGATGCCCATCAATTGGGGAATGGCTGAGCAAGTTGTGGTATATGAATGTAATGGAATACTATTGTGCTATAAGAAATCATGAACAGGCTGACTTCAGAAAAACCTGGAAAGACTTGTATGGTCTGATGCTAAGTGAAGTAAGCAGAACCAAGAGAATGTTGTACACAATGACTGCCACATTGTTCAAAGACTAGTATTGATAAACTCAACCCTTCCCAGCGATATAAGGATCTAAGACATCTCCAAAGGCCTCACAATGGAAAAGGCTATCCACATCCAAAGAAAGAACTATGGAATTTGAATGCAGATCGAAGCATACTATTTGCTATTTTTTTTCCTCTTCTCTTGAGTTTTGTTTCCTCTTTCTGGTGGTTCCTCCTATTGGTTCTAATTCTTCCTTACAACATCACTAATGTGAAAATATGTTTAATAGGAATGTAGATGTACAGCCTATATCAGATTGTGCACCATCTTGGGGAGGGTGGTGGGGAGGAAGAGGGAGAAAAATTTTAAACTCAAAAGTATATGGAAGTGATTGTTGATAAATCAAAATAAATTAATAAAAAAAGAGAAGGTGTTCACAATATGAGAATCATATGGAACTAAAATTGAGATAAAAGTAGATTATTTGTCACTGCTGACCCTCCAGGACTTGTGTTCATTCTATAGAGGGGCTGAAAGAATTATTAGTTCTATTTAAATTGTTGGGTTTTTTTCTCTCTTTCATAAGTTAAATGCACATATGTTACGACTCCATTGGATTTCATTTCATCCTCAAAATAACCATCTGAAACACATCATGATTCCCATTTTACAGATAAGAAATAAGATCATGGCATTACAGATCAAGTTGGAAGGTATCTAGTCAAGCTTTCTCATTTTATAGATGAGGCAACTGAGGTTAAGAGAGCTTTTGTCTTATTCAGATCACAGAGATGAACAAATGGGAACTCACTTTCTCTAACTGCAGAGTCAGCTCTGCTTCAACTGGTTTTCTCCACTTTCCTCAGAGACATTAAATGACTTGCCAATGGTTGCACAGCTAATAAATGTCAAAAGTAGGATTTAAAATCAAGTGTCTTCCAACATCTGATTCTTATACTCTTTCTCCATCCCATACTGCTTCTATTTGAATAAAAGGATGCTTAAAGATGGAGGGGTAGGGACTGGGGAAGAGTGAAGTTTCCTTACACCATTACTCTCACTCCCTTATAGGTGGGAAAGTCTAGAAAGCTCAGAAGTTAAGAGATTGTGGACTGTGCATGTTTACATTCAGGCACAAATAAGTATCTTCCAAAGCACTAAGCCCTCTTAAGATGTTTTGATGTGCTTTGCATGTAATGTCCTCTAAATGTATTGTGTTTCATTGCATTCCTATTACACTGAAGTTCTACCAGGCTGTTTATCTATGTGACATGAATTGAGTAGCATTTCATTTATCAGAAGAAAGAAATTGCTTTTTTCTCCAATGTTTCATCATGTTCAACAACTAATGTAGATCCATTCTTTTTAAATGAGATCATCTATACACTTCCTCCTGTGGCCCCAAGATGGAATAGTTCTTTAAGTCAATTTAAACAACTAAAGTCAATCTTTATGAAATATTTAAATTTATTTAGGTTCAACTCAAGAAAGTATAGTGGCACTAATTTCTTCGCTTGTTTTTTTTTTAGTGGTCCACCTTTTGAATGTCAATAAATATTAATATGAAATTAATCCATTTTCCTACTGATTAGAATTCCCTACTTTGAAATACCAGTAATGTAAAAAGTTAAATGCATTATTATTTCCTCATAGACCTTGGTGGCTTTATTCAAAGTAAAACAGCTAATTAAAATTAAGAAATGATTAACTTTGGCAATAGAATTGCAAGTGGAACCATGATTTATATATTTGTTCAATGTTCTTTACTACTGTATAGGTCCTAGCATGTTCAATCATTATACAAATATCTATATATGTTTTTAGAATGAGATTCTGTAGAATATGCATTTTAAAATTAAATGTTATATAATAAAATTAGTACCTTAATATTTTAATTTCTTATTAGCAAATGACAGAAATATAATACATATAAAATTTCATATTGTGAAACCCTGTCAAATCTATACAGTTCACAAAGATTGAACGAGTTAAATTTGGCATCATTGACAGAATTTGTCCTACTACTAAAGTCACTGAAATGGAAAATGAACTAGGCACTAAAATTTTACAACTTACAATATATGTATTACTAGGGAGGAAAACCTTTTTGAATGGGTTGCTAATATAGTATGCGGATAAGCTAGCTAGTACCAGAACAAATAACTTTAAGCTTTCAGCTCCCAATCTGTCTGGTTATGACTGTTATTTTGGCAAAAGTAATGCCAGATACAAGGTTGGATTTTTTTGTGTGTTTTTTGCAAAATCAAATGCATACAAATTCTTATGGCCAAAACTGCTTACTGTCAATTTTATACTCTAACTGCTAACCCAGTGTGATTAACGTCATGCCATATGTGGACATGCTGAGAAAATCCTAATCAATATGATCAGTGTGCACACATATGTGCTGCATATAATTTAAAATGTCATAAACCAATAAATATGCTGGATTTGGGGAAACTATTTTGTCCATTTTTTAAATGTGAAAAGATTATTTTGTTAAGAATATATAGATGAATACAATCATACACACATACTTTCATGCACATGTTTTATATTTTAGGTAAAATCTAGATGTATCCCAGGATAGTTTGCTGAAATTTTTATATATATTCTCACCACCAATAACAATAGAACCCACATAACACTTAATAGCTGTGTGACCCTGGGCAAGTCACTTAACCCCATTGCCTAACAAAAACGAAAACAAACAAACAAAAAAGAATCCCTGTTCTAACATATTGGGGCAGCTAGGTGGCACAGTAGATAGAGCACAGGTCCTGGATTTAGGAAGACCTGAGTTCAAATCTGGCCTCAGACACATAACAGTTACTAGCTGTGTGACCCTGGGCAAGTCACAACCCCATTGCCTAGCCAAAAACAAACAAACAAACAAACAAACCAATAGAACCTATATATTTGGAACCTAACACTTCAGAGTGGTCTATGCTTTACACAAGGAAGTGGAATTGGAAGTCTGGAAATAAAATCAGAAAATAAGTCTGGAAATGACAAAATGTGTACAGAGAATATGTATAAGCAGCAACCTAGTTAAAACGATACTCAACAATTAGTTTTCACATTATGTCAAAGAGATTAAGATCTCCAAAGAATGAAGACTCAATTAATATTAAATACCCCCAAAGGGTGATCAAGAAGTTATCAGTACCTAATAATCTATACTTTTACTCTATGAAATCTTTGAGAATGTTGGACACATAGAATATTTTTTTTGTAAAAATAGAAGGATAAAACAGATGGCTTTTAATGCACATTTTTCTACAGTCAATCAAATCTTCACACTCAAATGTTTAAAGAGCTATAGGGATAATGGTTTCTGTGTCTGTTGTTCACTAATTATCTTTTCAAAGCATTTAATACAAGTGGGTAAAACACAGTCTAAAAGTCTCTTTTCCAATAAGTTGCTTCACATGTATATTATAAGATCATATGAGACTAGGTGACATATATAAATGAGATAGTGTTATTTAGAAAGGATAATTTAGATGGGTAATGGGTCCAAAAATGCCAAGGAGAAAAGGTTAGAGCACATCATTATTCAGTACTTCTAATGGTACCAAGCCTCTCTCTCATGCCAAAACCTATCTTTTGATAATTAGCATTCTTCCAGTGAGTGAGTGAATGAATCAATGAAAAGATATTTGTTCAGTGCTTCCTATGGACTAGGCTATGTGCCAAGCATTGGGGTTACAAATACATAGGACAAACACTCCTATATTCAAGGAGATTACATTCCACAACTCAACACATGGGGCTTGGTGATTAGGGATTCGGGGCTGAGAAGTCACAGGGATTGTAGATATAGCCATAGGACTCCCAGTGATGCTACATGGATGGAAAAAAGGGAACATGATAATCTCTCTAAAATTAAAACTGCAGTTGGACAATGGACAGATACATGGTGAGTGTAGGTACATTGAAGCACATTACTAAAAATGACTCACACAGGATCATAAAGGACATCAGCTATGACATGCATGAAAGAAGGATGGTCACTTAGGATGCATAACATCAACAGTCTGAGTGTTAAAGTTGTAACTATGGAATATTCTAAGGCATTTAAAAATATCTCTAGAATGTTGAGTCAATACTCTGAGGAAGATTTATGGAAGAACATGGATAAGAACCCCAAAGGATAAGAAATCACTGTTGAGTGAAGTTGCAAGATCACGAAGAGTACCAAGGTGACATCATAGATCCATCAGGATGCTTCTAAATATTACATTTAATGAGTAAAAAGATATACTTCTAAGTGAAGCAAAAGTGTTAGTGACACATTTTTGTTAAGAAAAAGAAAATAAGCACATCAGAAACAAAATGAAATTTAAAAAGGTTAAAATATGAAATAAAAAAAAGGTCTCTTAGAGGCTATGAAACTTCCAATGGATATTCTAAGAACTGATTGGAAAATCAAGCAAGGATATCATTTTAGTGTTTAGTGATGGTTAGACAAATTCCTATTTTATGGACCAAAATGTTATAGATGATGATATCTTATAATTGAGTATGATTTTTAAAGAAAACAAAAAAGGAGACAATTCATCACCATTCAATGCAAAAATTGCATCATTCCATAGTTAAGAACCCTATTAGATGATGTATGTCTCATAAGCAGAGTCAATTTTGTATACTAGGGTATGTATTTTGTATACTAACTAGGGTATCGTGTGTGTGTGTGTATGTGTGTGTGTGTGTGTCTAGAAAAGAGAGGGGAGGGAGGGAGAGGAGAGAGAGAAAGAGAGAGAAAGAGAGAGACAAAAAGAGGGAGAGAGAGAGAGAGAGAGGAGGGGGGAGAGTCTGAGAGTGTATGTGTTTGTATTTTCTTTCACTTTCCTGCAGACCCTGGAGAGATGTCAACAGGCTAAGGCTGGGGAAGAGATGATAATTGATATGGGAGGAATAAGGTCTTTGAAGGGTAATCACTGTTTGCTAGTACCAAGAGGAAAAGAATTGTGGGAGGCAAGGTGCTGCTCATTTCTCCCTTATAAAAACAAAAAATTCCTGGGGGGAAAACCAAAACCAAAACAAACAAACAAACAAAAACCCTTGACAATTCCTCAAACCTACTGGCAGATTCTGATAGGCATCTGAGTTAAAACAAAACATCTTATAAGCTCTATTCATGTGTTAGTGAATGTTGGTATAAAATAATTGGTATGTTGGCATAAAATAAAATTTCATTCATTTGGTTACAAATTCTATGGAATAAGCAAAAGTTATTACTGTATTCACTAAACCACTGTTCTTAACAACAGCTTAACAGCTTTTGTGACATTTCACATATTGTATCTCACTGTGTAAAAAGGAAGTTGGCATATTTAAATAGCTCAAACTGTGAATAAAAATAATCACTTACCTGTCTATAATGGCACACATGTCAATACTGACATTAGCAAAGCTACCCAGCTTTCTTTGCTCTATTTCATGTAAATTGACCAGCTGATCATCCACTTGGATGAGCTGCATACACCCTTGGAATGAAGCCTGAAGTACAGAGTGATCTGAGGTATTCATCTGTGTAAGAAAACCTGTGAAATGGAAGAAAGAAATACTGAGTTCTGCTTGTGACAAGCTGTACTCAAAAGCCAACAGATAGCTTTCCTAAATATAACCATGGTCTCCAAATAATACCTTTCCTTCAAATCATATAATCTCAGGGCTGATGTGGGCATTAGAGATGTTCAAGTTGAACCACTTTTTTTCCAGATGAGGAGATCCAAATCAGAGAAGACCTGCCCAATATTCCAGAGGTGGGGAACCTGTGACCTTGAGGCCACTCGTGGCCTTCTAGGTCCTTGGGTGTGGCCTTTTGTCTGAGTCCAAGTTTTACAGAAAAAAAAATCCTTTTATTAAGGGAATTTGATCTGTGAAGTTTGGATTTAATCAAAGGGCCACACTTGAGGACCTAGAGGGTCATGTGTGGCCTTGAGGTTGTAGGTATTAGATGCCAAATACCCATTGCAGCAGTTTCATGGTTAAGGATCCAGGACCCTTCTATCAGATAAGGCAGTATGATGCAATAGAAAGAGTACTATCTCTGGAGTCAGAGGGCCTGAGTTCAAACAGCATATTTAATGTGTATTATTTAGGTGATCTCTTTTGTATAATAGAGCAGTTTGATTATGTTTTCTACAAGGCCCTGCTCTGGGGCTATGATTTTATGATTTTTTATATATATATTTTTACACCTGAGTATTAATATAGATAACAGTTCCCCTTCTACAAACTGAAACTCTTAGAAAGATGGATTATGCTAGTCAGTATGGGTGAGCTGGCCCTTTAATACCATAAGAGTGGGTGGTAAAGAAAACGTCTCCCATTCCTGTCACTTTTTCTTTTCAAGTTGCCATCTTCTCCTGGTAACTATTGCCTCATACTATCTTCTTCCCCTCATACACACCTGAGCCTGTCTTTTCAAAATGTGAGGAGGATGGAGAAAGTTAGGCATCTGACTTTTCCTGACTTCCTACAACCATCTCAATTTAGCTCTCTGTGCCTAGAAAGCTTTCTGTGCCTAGAGAGCAGGCAGCTCTCTAAAATGATCAACTAATCCGGGTTATGTATTATCTCACCCAGGTAAGGTATTTTCATTTTGATAGCAGCCTTATGCTTTAATATAGTACTGGTTTAAAGGAAAACATTTTTTCACGACACTTTTTAGATTTAACTTCCATATAATATGCACATATATTGTTAGGGCTCAAAATGCTAATGGATGAATCTAAAATGAAAAGTGATTGCTGTAGCTCTTCTCACATATCTAAAATCTGGAAGGCAAATTGTAATATTAAACATTTTAAGTTTTATTGTTCAATGTATTTAAAAGAACAGAACAATGATCATATATCATTTTTTTTAAACTAAAGGCTGAATGCCTTAATATTTTTATGGGTAAAATGTTTATGCTAAGAATATACTATAGCCCAACTATATAGATGTACAAAAATTTTAAAGCTTAATATTCCAGAATTTTTCTTTTCCATGAAGGCATCTAAAATGTTGTTCTTCTGTTTGCTTGAATGAATAAATGGATAAGTGAAAAAAAAAACATTAATTAGGAGCCTGCTGAGTGCTAGGCATTGTGTTAGGTCCTGGGAATGAAAACAGAAAAGCCAGACCATTCCTGCTCTCAAAGATTTCACTTTCTAAGTAAGGTTGACAACATTTATAGCAGGGTTCAGCCTCAAGGTGGAAAGAAGGCTCCACTGTGATTAGCTGCAGGGAGGCTAACAAGG
Source organism: Vombatus ursinus (assembly GCF_900497805.2). NCBI lineage: Eukaryota > Metazoa > Chordata > Mammalia > Diprotodontia > Vombatidae > Vombatus > Vombatus ursinus. Next base: position 2,011,896 of record NW_020951427.1, read on the forward strand.
CCCAGAGGGGCTTAGGATACATTGCTTGCACATCTGGAGAGTATAGTAATAAGTGAAATGATAACACCCAGTAGATCTTGAACTTGTAAGTTATTAACAAATGTATTTCATCCTAACATTATTATGATAATAAAAATATTTCTATAGAATACATATGGATTTAGATCATTACATAAAAATAGATTTATTATGATAATGAAAATTTGTAATTTACAGTAATGATTTTTTGGGGGATATCCCAGTGTATCTTCTTCATGACAGGGAATAAAAACATCAGAGTTCTTCCTTCTCTCTATTAACAAATTAATAAAGAAAAGCTCAATTAAGGATTGCGTAAAAGAAGTATCATTCACTCAATCAGTACACATTTATTAAGTATCTACTTTGTGCCAGAGACTGCTAAGGTCCTTTGACAGTCATGTTAACTTACATAGCTTACATTTTCTTTTTTATTAAAACAGTATTTGCTTAAAAAACAAAGTCAACGTAAGAGAATTTTGAATCTTGATCTTCTCCAGTGCCCTCTGGTGGCTAAAATAAAACAACAACAACAACAACAAAAATTCCATTTTGGAAGTCTCTCTATTTGTATAGAATTAGACCAATCAAAGAATGCTGAGTTTTTGAAAAGGTGCCTATTGAGTCACCTGAATGTAACAGAATGGTTTTCAAATGAGCTTAATCAAGGTACAATTGAATAGAGGCAGTGGTCTAAAACCAGCAGTGAGAGAACATCCAGCTGCAGCTATATTGAATACTCTTAACAAGACTGTCATTAGTTTTGTTTTGTTTTGTTTCATTTTATTTATTTATTTTTTGGGGCATGCAGTTTTCAAATACCCACACTTTGCCTCAAAGAACCATTATAAAAAAGAGTAGATCTATTTGGGTGAATATGACCCTTATTGAGGCAGCAGCTGCATAAACACACATGAGAACAGATTGGGTCTAATTAAGTTCATAAAATGGGTCTTCATCAGTCATTCATGACAATGTTCCTGGTAAGCACTGATCAATTTTGAAGTTTGCCTTTGTCAAGTCCTCTCATTTTTCTGCATGGGTGACATTCTGGAAGAATTTAATTACAGCAAAAAACCCTTAAGTGTGTACATAAGGACATTTTTTTTTCCTTGTCCTTGTTCACCTTTAAGATTTTAAGCTGGCATTTATATAGCCATTTATGTTCTGTTATCTCATTTGATCCTTACAACAACCCTGTGAGGTAGGTGCTATTATTATCCCCTTTTTACAAATGAAGAATCTGAGGTTGATCAAGGTTGGGTGTCTTGGCCACAGTAACATAGCTAATAGGTTTGAACTCAGATCTGACTAAGTTTGGAACACTATCCTCTATGGTACTACCTATCTGCCATGTTACAACTGATTCTGCCAATCTTCTGTGATATTAGAAGATCAAGACAAGATCTGTAATATAGATGTCATTCAAGGTAGCATAACAGCCACAAATCCAGAATGTAAAAAATCCAGTTATGACTATGTTATAACATCAAAATGTTATAACTATTCCTACTAATACTCTGCATACTATCCAGGTCCTACCTCCTGCACAGACTTCTTCAATAGACTCCCAACTTGTCCCTCTGCCATAGATCTCTTCCTACTCTGATTCCCATTTCATAGAGCTTCAGAAATGTTTTTCTTTAAGTGTAGGCCTGACCATGTCACTTTCATACTCACTAAGCTGTAGCAATAGCTTCCTATTGCCTCTACTGATGGAAAAATATAGTAAACTGTACCCTGCAATTTAGGCATAAATCCTTCAGAAATACTTTTATAATGTATTTAACATTATTTTAAATCCAAACACATTTAATTTAAAGAGATGTCCAAAATAGTACAGTCCCTCCATGTTTTCCTATATGTCTGTACTCCAAAAGAGTTTTCAGTAACATTTATAAGAAGCTTAAAAAAATCCATAATATGTTAAAATATAGTTTCAGGCTAATCTTATAGAACAAATGTCACTAACAGTAGCTGTTTAATCTTCAATTAGAACTACTTAGTTTATTCTAGGATGACTTTCTTCAAGAAGAGATCTCCTCTCTTTGGACCAATATCTTAATTCATTCTGAACTGAAAAGAGGGTAATTTCCTTTGATGGGGCACAGACCTATTACATTGGGGTATGTGGAAGGGCAATAATCAAATGAGGAAAGAGTTAATTTTGTCTGAGTTTGGTTTTTATCAGTGTCCTTAAGAAAGGCATTTTGTCCTCTACCTACCATACTCCTTCCTAAGGGGACAATTCTGAAAAGGGTTAGTATTTCTAGAAAAAAACAGAAACAAAACCTTTTAATATGCTTCTACATTTTTAGAACAAAATATAAGCTCTTAGGTTTGACTTTTAAAGCCCTTCCTATCTTTGCTCCAACACATCATTCCCAAATGATTTTAAGTCATTTTCCTGCCTGCACTCTTCAGTCTAGCTGAACTGTTTTCTCTTTCTTTCACATATGACATTTCATCTCTCATTTCTGTGCCTATTCTTTGACCATTCCTCAAGCCTAGAATGCTCTTACTCCTGACTTCCACCTCTTAGAATCCCTGGCTTTCTTCAACATTGAGATCAAATATTACCACTTTAAAGTCTTTCTTGGTCCACCCTGCTTAAAACCTCCACACCCAACTGCTAGTACTTTCCCATCTGAAGTTGCCTTTCAGTTACTTTTGTACACATATGTACACGCACACACACAAGCACACATACAATGTATGTCTGTACATATTGTGGGTGTATAAAAGGCTTATTACAACTTTAAGTTAGTAAAGCTGCACTAAGACTTTCAGAACACCCTAGATGCACATAAGCAAGAATCATTGACTCTCCATTCAAATGTAAGACTTAAAAAAACAAAATTTTTATTGATATCTTGTTATACATTGTAAAAATTTATTCTAGCATCCCTTTTCCTCTGGTTCCCAAAGAGTCAACTTATTCTTTTTATTTTTAAGAAAAAGAAGAGAAAAAAAATTAGTAAAACCTATCAGCATGCAAAAAATGTTTGAAAACATACGCTGTGTTAGACACTCGGGGACTTCCCACCTCTAGCAAGGAATGAAATGGTGATATTTTCTTATATCCCTTATTTGGGATCAAGTTTATTCTTTGTAATCTGCAAAATTAATTTACTTTTTGTTTTGTTTTGTGGTTGCCATTCTTTCCATTTACATTATTGTCACCATTGTGTGTATTGTTTACTTGGCTTTGCATTAATTGGCATTTAAGTTTTTTGACGACAGGATCTGTTTTTCCTTTGTCTTTGTAGTTTCTGGGTTTAGCACAGCTGCCTCACGCATAGCAAATGCTTAATAAATGCTTGTTTATTTACTTATAATAAAACTGTCCTTAGAGAAAGAAGAAGAATATATGAATTCTGTCTATGCCATTTACTAGCTGCTTGGCTTTGGGCAAATACTCATTTCCTTAGAAGTCCAGTATTCTCATTCATGTAATTTCTGCTATCATAGATTTTTTTCAGCTAACTCACATATTAATAATTGATGTATAAAAGCAAAATTACAAAAAATCAACACCTACTATAGTGTACATTTGAATCTTTAAAAAAACCCAATCAGAAGTGAAAAAAGATGCCTTATAAATTTTCTTTCCTTGACCTTCTTACAAAACATGTCTTTCAAACCTCTCTTACACAAGTTCATTTTAATAGTAGGCAACTACAAATCAAACCTCAGTCCACGTTCAGTGACATAACTATGAATACTAAGTAAAAGTTCCATTTGTTCTCATAATTTATGTATTACTCATATATCATTAGTTTTTTTTTTCTCCCCATATCTTCCTAAGATCTCAAGACAATGTTAAGAAAGTTAATTAAAAATTTCTGGATTTGTATTTCATTTTCTTAGTGTACCCTGGTCAGAAAGTCCACTTTATCCCGTAATTTAGAATACGAGTCAACAAACAGTTTATTCTCTCCATGAAGTTACAATCTTGGGATTCAAGAAGCATCACCGGTCACAGAGACATGTGTTTTTGTGGGGAACAAGTAGGCTTCTGAATATGAGCTATTTCCCACAGATATTTATAATAGACTGAAAACAAAAATCATGCTGGTTTCACAACTAGTCAGTTACTAGCCTCAGGAGTATTCTGTGTTTCAAGAAAGGAGACCCAGTGACTTTCAAATCTACTAATCTGACATTTGCCTAGTGTGTTAGAGAGAGTGTTCTTTGACTTTGTACAAGAATTGCAATAAAGGAAAGCAAAGCATAAGGTTAGATGTAATTGCTCATTTTAACTGACACATAGGATTATTCTATAATGTAATACCAAGGAAGGGGAAATAGTCACCACTACAAATGTTCTGACAAATATTTTTAAGGGAAAAAAAGTACATGCCTTTAGTGATATGTGTACTAACTACCTCATGGAATTTCTGTAAGAACCATATCAGGGGTGAAAGGTCTTTTCAAATGGGAATAACTATGTAAATATATCCTAATAGTATGAATGAAGATGAACCAGAAAAACAACAACAACAGAATGCTCTGTTTTTATTTTGTGTTTATGCATATATATGTATATATATATATACACATACACACATATATACACACATACATATATGTATATGCATATATGTGTATACATGTGTGTGTGATCTTTCTTCAAGAAAATATAAGGTTTTTGAGAGTAGGGACTACTTTATTTCTGTATTTGTGTCTTTAGCACCAAGAACGGTGCCTGGCATATAATATGACACTTAAGAAATTATTATTAATTGAATAAAGCAACAATATAAATGAAAATATCGGCAAAAGGCTGCACCAAATGTTTATTAATATGCAATGATTCATCTTGGATCCATAGAAGAGATGATAAAACACACCCTATTCTCAAGAGCAAGGTAGTAAAGGACTATAGGTAGGTATTGAATGTTGCATACATTGTCAAATTTGCACACTTTGTAGGTGGTTACGCTTAATCCTTTTTCATTGTTATGTTGTAGGGTACAATGTGTTTACTGGGGCAAAGTCAGGAAATCATCAAGTGCAAAAATAAAAGGTATCTACAAAACTGAAAAACAAAATAGTAATATGCACGATTACCATGACCATTGTTAATACCCCACAACTATGGTTTGCGGTAATAGATGGATTTACAATGAAGTAGTAGAGCTATTTAAATAGATAGGAAATACAGATTACAGTTGCATTTTTAGGTTTAAAACAGCATATTTGAATTCAAAGGGTCCTTATTGCCACTGATTGTTAATGTGTTGTTAACAATTGTTAACAATGTGTCAATCCTGACAGTAACTGATGAATTCCTCTCAAACGTAAGTGGATCTTACTAATGGTAAGGTATAAGAGTGGAGCTACCAGTCTTGTAGAACAAGACTGAGTAGCCTTTCCTTTTGTGTGCAAGGCCTCCTTCACTCTACATTCCTGGTGAGTCTGAGGTTTCAGTTGAGAGTTACCATGTGAGAGTTACCACCTGGTTTGGAATTAGCTTAACCTTTCAATGATTTTGCTGACAAAGATTATGTGTACATTTTCTAAGTTTCCAAAATGTAATTTATAAATACATCAGTCAAAAACATGCTGATGTTTGTACTGACATTGATTCCAATCTCATTTAGATTTAGGCTATCAAGCAAACATCATGATATGCAGAAACAAGTAACTTTATGTAATACAGTTCACAAATAACCCCATGACTTATTCTATAAGACAGTTTTACAGAGTGCCTCCACATTTCCATTTCCCACTGAGCCAGAGTCAGAATGGGATAGTGATGAGACCGTTTTAAGGTAGCACAAAGATACCATAGCACTCATGTACATTTCTACACATTTAGACCACTTATTGCCTAAAATTACTAATAGGTATAGGGAATACAAAGAAGACCTGTGACTTCATCAGTATAGAGGACTCCTTAGTGAGGAAACTTCTATTACCGATCGAGGTTGTCATCTTGTCTGATATTTATAGTCTTAGAGCTAAGTGACTTAATAGATAGTGGGACTTACAGAGTAACAGCCACATTGTGTGATGACTAATATTAATAGATTTAACCCTTCTGAGCAATGCAAGGATCTAAGACATCTCCAAAGGTCTCATGATGGAAAATCCTATCCACATCCAAAGAAAGAACTATGAAATTTAAGTGCAGATCAAAGCATACTGTTTGCTATTTTTTTTTCTTCTGTTGTGTTTTGTTTCTTCTTTCTGGTGGTTCCTCCTATTGGTTCTAATTCTTACTTACAACATCACTAATGTGAAAATACATTTATTTTCTCTTGGGGAGGAAGGTGGGGAAGGAGGGGGAGAAAAATTTAAAACTCAAAAGTTTATGGAAGTGGCTGTTGATAAATTAAAATAAATTAATAAAGTTTAAAAAAAATAGATAGTGGGACTTGGAGTCAGGAAGGCCTGCAACTGAATCCTGTCTCAGATACTTATGAACATCGTGACCATGGGTAAATCCTTTAAACTCATTATGCCTGTTTCTTCATCTGTAAAATGGGGATAATAAAATCACTCATAGGGTTGTTACCAGGATCAAATGACAAAATATATATAAAGTGCTTAGTGTTATATAAACACTAGCTATCAGTTATTTTTATTAGAGTAGGAGTTCTTAACTTAGGGTTGTGAACTTGTTTGTTTTTTAATATTTTGATAAATGTATTTCAATATGGGTCTACTAAATGTCACAAATGGATAGATTGCCATGCCTGAAGTAAGGAATATTCATACTCCTGAGCTCAAATCTGACTTCAGAAACTTATTAGCTGTGTGACCCTGGCCAAGTCACTTAACCTTGTTTGCCTCAGTTTCTTCATCTATGCAATGAGCTCGAGAAAGAAATGGCCAACCGCTCTACCATCTTTGCCAAGAAAATCCGAAACAAAGTCATGGAGAGTCATACATGACTGAAAAATGACTGAACAACAACAAAAATTTCAATAATATTGATTTCCTTTGTAAGCCTATATTTTATTCTGTTTTCAAAAGCATTATTCTGAAAAGGTATACATTCTGAGAAGGTCTGTGAAACAACAACAAAAAAAGTTTTAAAAACCTCATATTAGAAGCCTTAAATAACTTGCCCAACGTCATGTAACAAATGTCAGAGAGGAGACTTAAACACAACTTTACCAGCTTTGAGGCTAAGCATTAATAAGTTAGCTCACTTTTTGCTGATTGACTCCAGTAGGACTGGGGCACTAGATGGATGAGCTTTGATAGAAGTGGAAATTAGAGAGAAAAGGCTAGCATCTAAAGCAAGCAAACAGGCGACAGATATTTATGAATACTTATATAAATAAGAATGAAAAGAAAGACAATTCCTGCCCTCAAGGAACATATTACAATGAAAGTAGGGGGAGGAAATATATAAGAAACTGAAAAGTGGGGAGTAGAGAGCCAGTGGAGGAAATACTTATTAGGAGCATGATATCAAAGACCAAAAACCCAGAAGAAGTAGAAGGAATGTGAGTGGTGGCTGACCTAGGACCTTCCTGAAAATGGGGACCCCAGGAGGAAGTCACCAATGGGAGAATAGGGCTGGCAAAGGGGACTGGCATGGTGGATGGATTTTCCAGGGTGAGGAGGACCCAGTCATGGAGGGAAGTTCCAGGCTGAGATGACAGCAGAGACCTAGTGGCAAAATGCATAAAGTCAAAGGCAGAGCCAGGATGGAGGGTGAAGGCTGGGCTGCCTTGACTCTCCTCCAAATGGAGGCCCAGTGAGCAATTCACCAGTGGAGAAAAGGGACTGGCATAGAAAAGAGATATTCCAAGATGAGAAGGCCACAGGGAAAGATGGATACTCCAGCATGAGGAAGCCCTAATTGCTAAGGGAAGTTTCAATATGAGACTGCCACTAAAGGATGGTGGCAAATTCCAGAAGAAAAGAAGCAGATAGGAAGTAAATGAATGCCAAAGGCATTTTTAGTGAAATGCACTCCCTACTTGGGGAACTGTATAAGGAGCTGTTTGAATTCAGGAAATAGCATGAGAATGTTAAATTCCTGGCAATAGCCATAGTGGGAGTGGAGGAGGCTAAAGCAATTGTCATCAATAAAACAAAGGCAACAAAATAGGTATACTTCACAAATAGACCTAAGTCCTGTTTGTTTTACAAATACACTCATTCCTTTCCCAAACTCTTTATGCCTATCAAGTTCCAATAATTACCTGAAGAGTGATACAGAGAAGTGAGCTTTTAAAGTTCCACTCTTGCCTGAGATTATTATGCAAATAATATCTTACTAATGGAATAAGAACATATCCTTGTGGGTCACTTTAATGGTTAATTATAATCATGTTGGTTGTTTCATTTACAGCTGTTACATGTTTATTTTTCTTCTGTTAATGACTAAGTTTGAATATCTGTCCTCCAAAATCTTTCTTGTTGTTGTTGTTATTGTTGTTTCTCTCATGTCAGACCCTTTGTAGCTCCATTTGGTGTTTTCTTGGCAAAGATACTGGAGTGGTTTGCAATTTGCTTCTCCAACTTATTTTACAGATGAGGAAACTGAGGTAAACAGGATTAAGTGACTTGCCCAGGGTCACATAGGTAGTAAGTGTCTAGGCTGATTTTGAGCTCATTAAGATGAGTCTTCCTGATTCCAAACCTAATGCTCTATCCACTGTTCAATCTAGGTCAAAAGTAATATAAAAATATACCAGATATACTTCTAGATCTATTGAGAATTGAATATATGTACATATATAGTAACTGTGAAAAAAAAAATGAAGCAAGTTTCTCTGATAAATGCCTCATTTCTCAAACATATAGAGAACTGAGTCAAATTTATAAAAATAATAGCCATACCCCAATTGATTAATGATTAAATGATATGAACAGTTTTCAGATAATCTGAGATATCTATAGTGATATTAAAAAATGCTCTAATTTACTATTGAATGGAGAAATGCAAATTAAAACAATTCTGAGATACTACTTCATACCTATTAGATTGGCTAATAGGATAAAAAAGGAAAATGACAAATGTTGGAGGTGATGTGGGAAAAATGAGTCATTAATATGCTGTTGGTGGAGTTGTAAAATTATTCAACGATTCTGTAGAACAATTTGGAGCTATGCCCAATGGACTATAAAAACATGCATACCCTTTGACCTAGCAAAACCACTATTACGTATTCCAAAAGAGATTTAAAAAAAAAAGGGAAAAAAAAGGAAAAAAAGAAAACAAAAGAAAAAGAAAAAGGACCTACATGTACCAAAAATACTTATAGCAGCACTTTTCTGGTAGCAAAGAATTGTAAATTGAGGGGATGTCTATCAATTAGGGAATGGCTGAACAAGTTGTGATATGTGATTATGATAGAATACTATTGTGCTGTAAGAAATGATGAGCAGGATGTTCTAAAAAAACCTGGAAAGATTTACCTGAACTGATGCAAAGCAAAATGTATCATGTACAAAGTAATAGCAATTGTAAGATCATCAATTGTGAATGACTTAGCTATTCTCAGTAATACAATGATCCAAGACAACTCTGAAGGACTTATGATGAAGAATGCTATCCATCTCCAGAGAAAGAATTGATAGTGTCTGAATAGAGATTGAAGCATACTTTTGTTCTTTTATTTTTTTTGAGGTTTTGTTTGTTTGTTTTTTGGTCTTTGTTTTCTTTCACAACATGACAAACATGGAAATATTTTGCATGACAACATATGCATAACCCATATTGAATTGCTTGCCTTCTCAATGGCAGTGGGTAGGAAGGGAGGAAGGGGAAAATTAGGAATTCAAAGTTTTAAAAATGAATATTAAAACTTGTTTTTACATATAACTGGAGAAAAGTAAAATACTAAATAAATTTAAAAAAAAAGAATTGAATGCATGTTTAATACATATCCAACCTACACCCTAAATTGTGCTAGATACATTGGGGGAAATAAAAACATTCCACCAAGAAATTTATAAACTTAGTTAGGAAAACATGACTAGCACACATGATAATGTCAGAAGAAAGTCAATCCTAAATGGTGATACAAAGTGCAAAGCAATATTAATAACAATATCTAATGTTTATATACTATTTTACCATTTATAAACTTCTTTCCTCACAACAACCTTGTGAAATAGATAAATTCAAGTGTTATTGCCTTTTTTACAGATGATGAAACTAAGACTCATAGTGAATAATTCAGTTCTCCAGCCTTGTACTGGTAAGTGATAGAGCTTTGATCTCAATTTAGACATTCTGATTATAAATATTGTTTTGTTTTTCAGTCTTCCATACTTCTTTACTGCAAGAATAAGGACAACAGGAATGCCATGGAGGTTTTCAGGAAGGAAAGATTATTGTGGATTGCTGCAGTAATGGTAGGTTTTATGAAAGAGGTCTGATCTTGAGCTGAATTTTGAGGGATAGATAGGGTTTGGATAGTTGAAGAGGAAGCTAGGTGGCATTCAGGTTGAGGGAATAGCAGAATCAAAGATGTGACTGTGGGAACAGGCATAAGGCCTGACTGCAATAGATGGTGCATGTTCAAAAATTAATAGCCAAGAATTGATTAGGAAGTATGGGAACATATGATAGGGTACCTTGAGACTTAGAGTTCTGAACTTATTTAGTATGTCACTGTAAGTTCTTGAACTTGTACTTGAAAGCATAAAAGTACTGTTTTATAAAGACTAGTCTGATAGCAGAATGAATGTTGGATTGAAAACCAAGAAATCAGCCTATGTCAGAAAAGCCAGAGAGATATAAGATATAAGTCTCAAAGAGAAAGAAGAAATTTTGTGTATTGGTTTGACATATAAGAGGAGGTGGGCACACAATGTATAAGTAAGGTAGAGGTGGTCTTAACAGAAAATGGCTTCAACCTAAAAGAAAAAGGAAAAAAAAAGGCTGTTTCAAGTTTCTGTGATAATCAGTCTCACTTTTCCTAGCTAATATGAATGGTGTGTACTTCACATTTGGATGTGAATGATGTAAATGCATGAAGGTTACATATAAGACTACAGAAACTTTGAGGTATGGATGAAATTAATTGATTTTCTTATGATTTTTATTGAACCTCTGGAATCTGGAAAAACCAAATCTCCTTAGAATAATGCAGGAGCTCTCAATAAGCATAATATCCATATCAGATAAACAAGGACTTGCTGAGCTGCTCTGTCTCCTCTTCCTTTCCTACCATTTTCTATCCCTCTTTCCTATAACAAACAATCATAGCAAAACACATACTTGTAGAACTTAAAAAAATCAACTTGAAACTGAAATGTTCTTTTTCTCCTCCCTTCCTTCCCATGTGTGTCTTCTAATAGACAACAGAGGGAATTGCATTCATAGAGAAACAGGAAATCAGATGCTCAGACTAGCTATCTAAATGAGTTAGACCAGTTATCAATCAGCAAATCAATGTGTACAATAGAATGAGAATCCGAAGTTGCCTTGGGCTACTTTAATCAAAGAAATTGCAGAGTAATTCAAGTGAATAATAGTGTTGGTTTATGTTTCTCTATTTTCATGTTATTTTACTTTTGAAAAAAAAAAAACACAAACCATCAAGAAAGCAAGCTTAGTTATGTGTCTATATAGCTAGGTAGTACATTACAAAGACAACCCTTTTTTTTTTTAAACTACTATATTGACAAATTCTTCAAGCTGAACAAATTAATGGGGCAGTCCATAAGAACAAAGATCCCTGAACTACAAGAACCAGTTCTGAGTTCTAGGCCCATTTCAGCACCTACTTGATATTTGTCTAGACAAACCATTTAAAAGTCTCTGGGCCTCATTTTCCTGATGTGTAAAAGCAAGGATCATAAGATGATAGACTTATAACTAGAAGGGACATTGGCAATCATTTAGTCATTTTAGCCTGTCATTTCACAGATGAAAAAAGTGAGGCCATTTAGAGGCAAAGCTACTTTCCTAAGATTACTAAGGTAATAAATAAATTCCAGAACCAAGATTTGAACTCATTTCCTCTAATTTCAAATGCAATATTCTTTCCACTGTACCATTTAGAGCAAAGTTGGTTAGATGATCTAAGGTTAATCTTACATTCAAAATAAGGTGCATTAGTGAACCTTACAGTTATTGAGCCTCAAGTTTAGTTGTGTGCTGGATAGAAATTTTGACACTGTATAATTTTATTCTATGATATGAGAGGGAAAATAGTTAAATGAATAAAATGCCTGATCCTTGTCTGGAAGTACTGACTGTGAGGACATCACTATTAAATAATATAGTATCCCTGGAGTATATCATCATAGATATTTACACAAAATATGCTTTTTTGATTGGACAGAATTCTCTGCTCTCACATTCGGTGACATTATAACCTGCAAGGAGTTTTTTTATTGTTGATGTTTCTTCTCCATTTCGTTTGTGGAAAATTGGAAAATAATCACCTCTCATGCTTATTACTAAATCAACTTTTATTGACATTTAAAATAACAAAAATTAAAAAAAAACCCTTACTTCTACACTATATCTAACTGTTTACAAACCATTTAAGTTTTGATATTTATCTGAAATTAGGTCAACCTAAAGAATTAATCTTCAAAAATTGTTTTTGTTTCTAAAACTCTTTTAAAGTTTAACAACTATAAATATATAATACTTAATCTTCCCTACAATGAGCCGTAGGTAGTTGCGAATCATAATAACAATAGTAATAATACCTTAAATTGACTGTTTCCATTTTGGCTTTGCATCTTTAATACCTAAGATAGACTTTGTACATAGCTGGTGTTTAATATATGTCCAATTTCCCTAATTTTATCACTATTCAATTTTCCTAATAAATTGTATTATGACTTTATTGATTTTGATAGTAAATGATGGGACTGGACTATGGCACCCAATCTGCCTTGAGGATAGACATCTTTTTAACCCCTTTTCCATGAAAAGTTCTAACCCAATCTTTTAAAGATTTTATTTCTATAAGAAAACATCTCTGATTTTGTAATCTAAATGGGAAAGTATGTAAGATTTTTTTCATCCAATATATTAGGCACTCACCTATTATATAGGTCAAGAGACACCTACATTTTAAAACCTTGGAAGCCTTATGGTAATTTGTATTCCTCAGAGCATCCTATACACAGTAGGAGATCAGTTAATATTGATTAGGTAATTTTGTAAGATAGCACATTTATCTCCAGTTGCTATTGTCTATTGTGAACTTTACAATTCTTCCATTACAAGTATTATACATTTAAGTTTAGAAAACTAATTAGTCCATAAGTTTTATAGCTTTAGTATTTACCAGCACATCCTTTCTTTCAGAAAAGTTAGGTTAAAAGTAAGTGACTGTACCCTAATTCCAAGAATGCTTTTATTCAACTTATTTTTAGAAATCTTCTTGGAATGACATTCTTTTGAATGACACAACAATAATGACACAATTCTCTCCTTAAGAGTTTGAATTGGATTTCTGGAAGTAGCCAAAAATTTTCAGTAGCCGCTTTAGTCACCAAATTAATGATTTCCTCCATATATCATAAATTGCTACTGATTGTAGTTCCCAAACTGGAAGATCTCTCTTGAATTGTAGCCATTAAATGGCCATGTGTCTTCTTTGAGGACCAGTTTTTTGATTATATAACACAAGGACAGGAACATAGTAGGACCTCAATAAGCATTTATTGAAATAGTTTAAATTCATCAGTAAAATAAAGAAAATATGATTTAGACTTCCTTTTTCACAAAGTTGTAAGAGTAAAATAAAATAATATCTGTAAATCACTTTGGAAATAGTGAGGCTTTATATAAATACAGGCTATTAGGTTGTTTTTTTTTTCAACACTGTTATGAGAACAAACATCTCTTGCAATGTCGTAACTGGTGGGCAAGGCCAAAGCAAGAGGTCTTCCCTCTCTGAACCATGCAATTCTTTAGGTTCAATACCTGAGAGCTCTGCTCCTATTCTAGCTCTTGTTTTTCCCTTGTACCATGTCTCCCATTTGCCTTCTCTTAGGAAAGAGATTCTTATCTTTGTTGCTATAAATTTTCTAAAAAAAAAATTCAATAACTGCATTTCAATAAATTAGCTTCCTTTGTAAGTCTATGTATTTTATTTTACTTTATGTATTTAAAACTATTATAAGGAGAGGGTCCACAGGCTTCACCAGATTGCCAAAGAGATCCATTACACAAAAAAGGTTAAGAATTTCCATTTTAGAATTAATGTCAGTATCTACTGGGGCTGAACTCTGGGGATAAAGGGTCCCTAACTCTCCTACTATACCCAGCATGAGCAAAATCCTTCCCCATAAAATTATACCTGAATTGCATAAAATTCTCATTAGTGCTCTGACATCTTGTTTTATGTGTGTGTGTGTATGTGTGTGTGTGATACACATTTTTTGATTGAGATAATTTCTCAGACTTTCCCTCTCAAACACTATGTTGCTAAGCTCAAATTTTTCAAAGGAATATCCAACTTAAAAATAGGATAAAATATCAAAAATAAGCACTAACAGGTAAAATGCTTAAGTAAAGTGTGTATTAATGGAGTGTGAAGCAAAAGATGAAGAAATGAAACAATGGTCAAGTGGTGCTGTCAAACTTAAATAAAATTGGCCTCAACTAACCTGCATTATTGACTATAATAGATAATTGATGGATTTCTTTTTAAACAAATTTCAGAATAGTGACTGGGCCTGCAAAAACCCAAGTGGTCTTAGAAGGTTTATGGGAAAAGAGGTTTAGCTTTCTAAATCCCGTCTCTGACTTGAAGTATGTCTCTAGTTACATTATAAGAATTTAGGCATTCTTAGGTTTTTAGAGAGAATCAGGATCTCTTCACATATCCTTCTGTAGCATTATGGAACTCCCTCTCATTATTACTCAGGAAGATAACTAAGGGGGACATAATCACAGTAAAAAACCCAGCTGGCCACCATGGTCACCTTCACAATAACATACACACATATAAGACAGAATGTCCTGTAGCAGAGAAATGTGAAAGAAATAAAGATATATTCAGAGTTTATAGAAGGTAAGTCCAAGTGTTAAAGGGGAAATATCTATTGGTGTGCATATATATATATATATATATACATATACACACACATAGATATACATATTTATGTGTATATATATGCATATATACATGTATGTACATATATACATGTAAATGCCTGCTTTGCTGTCACTGCACACTACTGTGACAAATATGTCATATATGTGTATATGTATGTATGTGTATATGTATACATGTATGCATAAATGTCTATGTGTATATATGTATATGTATGTATACATGTGTATGTGTGTATATATATACATATGTGTATATACACACACACACATAATCTCACAGTATTGTGCAATGACAGCAAAGCAGACATTTAGATGAGTGGTGTCAAATTCAAATAGAAATGGGCACCATTAATCTGTACACAGAGATCCCTGCGTGTCATAATTATTTAATATTAAAATATAATATTATCTGTTTTATTTTATTTTTGTCTATTTTAGTAAATCTTTCCCAATTACATTATAATCTTATTCAAGGATCACTCAGGAGTACTGTGAGCTGTATGTTTGAAACCTCTCATCCAGTTCTAAGGAATATTGAATTTGGAGTTAAATGACATGGGTTAAAAATCTTGATTCTGCCTCTTCTGTATGGTATTAGGCAATTCAATTAAACTCTCTGGCCTTTATTTTCCTCATCTGTCAAATGAAGGGGATTGAAAAAGACAATCTTCAAGGTCCCTTCTAGCTCTAAAGCTATGAAATAAACTCCTCTGCAAGAATGTTATAACAGAAGTGATTTCTTGCCTCCCTAATTATATTCTTACCAAAAAAAAGATAAAACATATATATATATTTCAATTATTGAAGATGGGTTAAATCTTAATTGGCATATGAAAGTTTATAGTGCACCCTCAAGATTACCATCTCTGATTTCTGAATGCCTCCCAAGCCAGTATCCAAAGGAGCAACTTTTTGAGGAGAAAGGCTGCCCCATTCCCACAGAGATCAACCACTAAAGAATTATCAATGGTAGGCAGGAAATTCCAAGACCCCTGCGAAGAGTAATGCTCACCAGATAAACAGACTTCTTTCAGCCATCGAGGGGAATAATTCTCATGAAGCAGTGGACTAACAACCACAGACAAAACAAAAAAGCCAAAAAGCCCAAGAAACAACAATGCCCAGCAGACCACTGGACCAGATTCCAGATGGATCCCCAAAGCTATTGTTCAGGGACCAGTCCTTGTGGAGATGTGCCCTGGCAATTCTCTCTATAGGTGTTGCAAATGCTGCCTCCTCAGCAGCCACAGTTACATAAAGCAGTGAAAAGAAAGTTGTTGCCTCTAAAGTCTTTGGCATTGTCATGTAGTCCAACAATAGAAAGGGATATGGTTTTATCGATGGAAATGTTAAAGAAGCTGTATCACCTTAATTTCGCCACTATACCCTGAGGATGACTGGATCTTTCTATTTGCTATGTAGCAAAAGGCCCTTTAGGACGTGTGTTGTCCCCCTCATTAGAAACTGAGCTGCTTGACAAAGGGACTGTTAGAGGCAGCTTGGTTGCGTAGTGAATAAAACACTGGCCCTAAAGTCAGGAGGACCTGAGCTCAACTGTGTGATCCTGGGCAAGTTACTTAACCCCAATTGCCTAACCAAAAAAAAAAAAAAAAAAGAGAGAGAGAGAGAGAGAGAAAATAATGACTGTCTTGCTTTTCTGTTTGTATTCCCAGCAACTGGCATAGGGCTTCATACATAGTAAGTGCTTTATAAGTGTGTTTTTTTCCCTTTCATTTATTTCACTCATAGTGTCCAATGTGATCACAATTTTACTGGTACATTGAGATTAATCTCTGGAAAATGAGAAGTAGAATTATACAATTGGTGTGTTTTACATTATTTAGAATAGACGGTCCCTTCCACTATCTATGAATACATTTAAAAAGAATGACTTGCAGGTTATATTTACTTCTCCTAGAAGAACCATTTGGTCTCAAATCCTCTTTCTGGAAACAACGTACAGTAAATTTTGAAAGTCTCTGTTTAAAGAAAATCATCCCCTTCGTTTTCCAACAAGTATAAATTCCACATGCTGCAAGGAAAATAATTCTTTGAACAGGAGGAAAGTGAACCATGATGT
Organism: Vombatus ursinus; assembly: GCF_900497805.2. Lineage (NCBI taxonomy): Eukaryota > Metazoa > Chordata > Mammalia > Diprotodontia > Vombatidae > Vombatus > Vombatus ursinus. The sequence goes on from NW_020951427.1 coordinate 2,029,001, forward strand.
CATGATGGTAATCTATAGGAGATACTATTGTGAATTTCAGAGATTAATGAATGGGAAATGCTTCCTAATATGACTGCTGAGAGCTACACTTATTATAAAAACCTCATAATTCAGCAAATATTCCAGACCACTCATTCATTCAATATTCATTTCACTTAACAAATATTTCTTAGTGTTCATTACCTGCTACACCTCCTACTTGGAAAGTCTCAAGTATAAAAAAAAAATAAAATTGTTCCTGTTCACAAGCACCTTACATGTTATTGAGGCGGTTCAAACATGTAAGCAGATAAGTAGAGTCACTAGGTAAATAAGACATAGCCTTTGATGTCAAGAAAATTACAATATAATAGAGAAAATAAAACACAAATCTAGAATAAATATACCATAAAATATGACATATGTATGCATGCAACAGCATTAAGTAGAAGGCACAATAAAAGTTCACTGGAACAAAAGAATATTTAAGGCTTATGGAAGTCATGGAAAAATTCATAAAACTGGTAGCTTTTCTGATTCATAGGTTGGGTAGGATTTTAACAGCTGGAGACTGGGGATAGGGAGCTCACAGCATGAACAAAGGAAGAGATAGAAAAATAAGCAATATATTAGAAAGGTAGAAATGTGTTAATACTAGTATAAATAAAAAAAGTAGTGTGTGTGCAAATTATTAAAGTTTAAGATATCTTTAAGCAATAAGATAATACATTTTACCTAATCTGCTCTTAATTAGTATGTGACTTTTTTTTTCAACTTTTACCTAAAGAAAGTTCTTTCAGGGGCAGCTAGGTGGTGCCATGGATAGAGCTCCAGCCTTGGAGTCAGGAGGACCTGAGTTCAAATCCGGCCTCATAACAATACTCAAACATAACACTTACTAGCTGTGTGACCTTGGGCAAGTCACTTAACCCCAGCAAAATTTAAAAAAAAAAAAAGCTCTTTCCTTGCAGCCCTTGGTGGTAAGTAGTTCAAACATCATCACCTTTATTATTATGAGCTACTTTCTTTTTCCCTTTCTTCCTTCCTTTTTCTTTCTTCCTTCTCTTCCTTCCTTCCATCATCTTCATCTTCATCATTTTCATCTTCTTCACAATGAGGAAATTGAGGTTCAGAGAGTTTTCATGCCTTGCCAAAGGTTATTCAAGTCAAACTGGTCTCCTGGGTGTTCCTTATATGTGATATTTTATTTTGTGCCTTCATGTTTTTGTACAACTCATTTCCCATGATGGAAATTCCTTCCTTCCTTAGTTTCTCCACCAAAAACCCCTACCTTACTATGGGGCATAACTCAAGGTGCCACCTACTATAAAACGTCTCTCTTATCCCTTCTCCACCTCACAATATTTTTTTCAAGCTCTGCCTTTTGAAATTGATTTATGTATTTACTTACTTATGTATATATCACATTCCCCAAACTGAATGTAAGTTACTTGAAGGAAGGAGATATTTTGTTTTTTCTCTCTCTTTTTTTTAAATCACCACCACATAGCACATGTGCATGATAAATGTCTACTGAATTGAAATATATATCTAATAAGTATTTGGAATTAGAACTCTTCAGTGTTCTTTCTATTATTGAAAGGTCTGATGCCTCATTATCACATGAAGGTGATCCTGGATTCTTGAAGCCATGACAGACAAATTTTCCCATCTTGTAGAGGCTTTGAGTATAGGGACTGGTGAAGTTCTAGAGAAGGGGCAGGACAGTGGCACAAGGCAGGAAGGGGCATAGCTAAGGCAGAGACAGTCTATAATCAAGAATACTTAGGTCTCCCCAAGTTTTATTATTTTATGAACAATGAAAAAGGTACCAAGAAATGTACTTCCTTCCTTAGGGTAACCCTGAAAGTCGGTGACTAGATAGGTGATAGCTTAGTCTTGAATGTGATGTTTCAGGAATACAATTCAGGTTGTGTTCCCATGCTTAAACATTGAAAGTATAGAACTAGACTTGGTATTTGTTTTTCTCTCGTGAGACAAATTTGCTTGCTGATGTACTAGGAAAAATTCTTTAGCTATGTTATTATTCATGGATGCCAAACCAGCCTTATATTACTGATCATGGCAATCAGATAATTTTCAGGCATGATTTAATTCTCTATAACTGAATAGAGTGCCAACATCTGCATTCCCCGCCCCCCCAAGATGGTTAATGTGAACCCTTGGTCAAATTATTTAAGTCATATGTGTTGTATTATAACTACAGAGAAATATGTCATGAATTTAGAAGGGCATCCATTTCTAATTTATATCTGAGAATGTTTTCTAGAAACTTTACTATTTCTCTTCCTTCCCTTCATCACCAGTCATGCTCCTTGTAGCCTTAATCATCTTTTCTAAGAATTTTGCAGACCTTTGAAATCTATAACATCAAGAATACTACAAAAGACTGAATTCAGTCAAGAGGAAAGGCATATGAAAGGGGAATAATAAATAGTCAGGCAAAATGTCAATTTTCATGAAATTCAAAGCACAGAGAAGTTAAAGGTCCCTTTCTGCAGAGGAAAAAAAAGGGCTAACAGTTAATGTAAATGTAATAATACCTTTTATTATTCACTAGACTGTGCACCATGTAATCTATTTTATAAAAGTGGGAGAAAAGTCAATAGCCATGCACAAAATAACCAACTAAGGAAGGCGGATTCTGGTTCCTTGGGAAATGAAACGGGAAGGGGGGGACTTATTCCTGGGATTTTATTAGCACAAAGCCTTAGTGGTCAAATCCAGCCCCATTACAGTATTCTAAAGTAGATCACCTAATGAATTGGATGTCTGCAGGCAATGCTTAACCTCAGATTTTCTACTGTAGATATTTTAGTGAGACAGGTATTTCTGGATTTAAATGCTTTCAACTAAACCTAGAGGATCCGAAGTTACCTGGACTTCAAAAACAGCACCCAGGCTACTATGAAGTCTGAATTACAAAGGCACCTAACAATTGAAATCTACAAAAGAAGTTCACTGTCCAGGTTTAAAGGCTCTCACTCCCAAGCTATTTACTGCTATAACTGTTTACCATTTAAGACAATTCATCTTTTATTTTCAGGATACTCAAATTCATCCTACAAATAAGATGAAAAGGAACCCAAATCCATCCTATAAATCAGGGATTATTAATTTGTGATCCACAATTAAAAAAATAATAATAATTGTATTTCAATGTATTTAGCCTCCTCTATAAATCTATATGTTTCATTTTGTGGATTTAAAAATATTATTCTGATAAGGAGTCCATATAGTTGTTTGTTTATTTGTTTGGTTTTTTTTTTAACCCGGTCGTTTGCAAAAGGTGTCCATCATACAATAAGGTCAACAATCCCTATTATAAATGATGTGAGCAGACAAGATATCTGACAAACGTCAAAACTGAGGGATGGGATGTGAATGTATGATTCCATTCCTATAGAATTCCCTCGGAGAAAAGTTCCTCTACAGGTAAATCAGGTAAATACCTTTTCTGCATGTTAGAGTCTTTAAGAGATGGTTAGACAGCTAAGAGATTAAGTGATTGCCTCAGGATCATGTACTTAGTGTCAGAGACAGAACATGAACAGACTTTTTTGTGACTGTAAGACCTGCTTTTTATAACTGTACTACCTGAACTTGTCATAATTTAACAAGAAGAATGTAAGTAAAGTAAAGAAAATAAATATTTAAAAAGTTAACAACATTAGACCCACAAGACTAGATTTGTACTTAGAAGACTTAGAGTCACTGAAGCTAGGAACCTCTAGCAGCCCAGTTTTCCCATTTGAAAATAGGATTTACAAATAACACAAAATAAATATTATAAATAAAAAATATAAACGACAGTAATTAACATCCTAGGAAGGAAATAAGTGTTTATTAAGTGCTTACCACATGGTAGGAATTGTGCTAAGCACATTATAATCATCTCATTTAATCTTCACAACAACCTTGAGAGGAAGGTTCTATTATTATCCTCATTTTACAGTTGAGAAAAGTGAGGCAGACAGAGATTAAGTGACTTATCCAGGGTCACACAACTAGTATATAACTGGAGTTAATTTTAAAACTGGTCTAAAGTCACTGTGAATATGAAATCAGACAGGTGTGAAAGGATGGTGTAAACTATAAAACACTGCATAGTGAAAAATATCACTACTACAACAACAACAATAACTACTACTGCTACTACTACTACTACTACTACTACTACTACTACTACTACTACTACTA
>NW_020951427.1:2033210-2049132 GCF_900497805.2 Vombatus ursinus
TACTACTACTACTACTACTACTACTACTACTACTACTACTACTACTATTACAAGTCAATAACCAACAAGGATTTATTAAGCACCTACAATGTACCAGGGATTATAATAACTGTTGAGCATAAAAACACAAAATGTCTACTCTCAATAATGTTATATTCTAATGAGGAGACAAGCATACACACATGCATTTATTCATATACACATAGATATACATATATGTACATACAGAACAAATATTTAAAACATACAAAGCTATTTATTTACTGCTCCTCCATTCCTGTAATAATCACTTAGCAATTGTTTATCATTTGAGACAATTTATATTTTATTTTCAGGCTAGACATGGTCTAGGCTAGGAATCCAAATCTATCCTATAGATCAGAAATTCTTAATCTGGGGTCCATGAATTTTTTTTAATGTTTTGATAGCTTATTTCAATGTAATTAATTTTGAGTAAATTAAATGCAAGGTAGTTAAATACCAAGTAGAGAGAGAGGGCAGGGGAAGCTTGTAATGGCTTCATGTAGAAGGTCCTGCTTGAGATGTGTCTTAAAGGAAGAGAGGCACTCGGGGAGAGAGTGTCAGGCATGAAGGATGGCCAGTGTAAAAAACAGAGATGGAAGATAGAATGCTAGATGTGTGGAGCAGACTGGATGACAAAGTGAGTAAGGAAGTAGAGGAGGTTAGAAAGGTAAGGTTGAGGCCAGGTAGAAAAGGGCTTTAAAAGTTAAAAAGAGAAGTTTAGGAGGGATCACTGTAGTTTATTAAGTAGGGGGCTGATATAGTCACTTCTGTGCTTAAGATCTGTGTGCAGGATGGACTAAAGTAGGGAAAAGCTAGAAGCAGGGAGATCAATTAGGAGGCAATTGCAGTAATAATACTGTGAGAGATTCTAGGGGAGCAGAGAGCTTTTGAATTGGAAGGGAATTAGAGATCAACTCCTGATTTTAATGACACTGAGGTTTAGAGGAAAGCCATTTGCTCACCTTCATACAAGATAGAGGAGGTGCAGAGATTCTTGGCTAGACAGATTGCAAAGCTCATCATAGGCATAATATGTCAGCCAACTGGCTTGGTCCTAGATTGCATGAAGAAAAATATGGTGCCCAGGATCAGAAAGGGCACAACCTTACTGTACTCTGACCTGCTCAGGCAACATTTAGATGTTACATTTGGGCTTTGGTATCATATTTTCAAATACTGACAAACTAGAGCTGACCTTGAGAAGGTGACCTATATGGCAAAGGGACTGAGAATTATGCCACATGAAAATAAATCGAAGTAACTAGAGTTGTTTGGCTTGGAGAAGAGAACAGTGTGGGGGTGGGTGGGAGAAGAGATTCATAGGAATAAAATCATAACATGAAAAGGGTTTAAAAGCATAGCAAACTCAATTATCTACAGTAAATTTTGCTTTCAAGTTAAACAAAATAAATGAGCCAACTAAGTTTGAATCTTTGCAATGCATTATTTATTTCAACTCCTTTTTGTGGCCCGTTTCCTAAAAGCATTTCAAAGAATGTCAGTGATCCTAAAAAGCAACTCTAGACTGTTTAGACAATACAAGACTTGTATTAAGCTAGTAGTGGAAACTCAGTAGTGATGCTGTTTGTCTTTAACATGGAAGGCAGGAAAGATTTGCAATGAAAGGGCATGGGAGGCAGGAATGAGAATATGTGCAACCTCGTTTGGCAACATACAATATACAATATATTGCTTCACATTTAATCGAAGCAATATCTAGTATTTATAAGGTGCTCTAAATAAAGTAATTTATTGCAAAGCATTTTATATACATTCTCATTTGATCCTTCTAGTTGCCCAGTGTGGTTGGTGCTATTATGATCCCCGTTTTATAGATGAGGAAATTCATGATTGAAGAGGTCAGGTGACTTGGCCACAGCATAGAGCAAGCAAGTGTCAAGAGGCAGGATTCAACATTGGGTCCTCCAATCCAAGTGTAGCACATCCTTTCCCCTACATCATGGCCACATCCAATCATTTATTTGGAAATGTTAATCAAGAATCTTCACTCCCTTTCTAATGCCACCATGATAAACCATATACTGCTTTCTGATTTAAAACCTTGTGCAATCTGGCTCTCATTTGTCTTTTCATGCTGATTATACATACATCTGTCACTCATGTTCCCCATTCTAGCTAAACTGCCCTACTTGATATTCTCCACATTTGCCTGCTATATTCATGTCTTTGTACAGGCTGGTCTTATTATGTAGAATGGTATCCCTTTTCATATCTATCTCCAGGAAAGCTTAGTTCCCTTTGAAGTGTCAACCTATGTGCCCTCTTTTATAGGAGTCCTCCAGTTGTTAATGATACATACACGTAAACATACACACAGAAATGTGTGTATGTATATTGACATATCTCTATATATTCTCTCTTTAAGAATACGTACATATATATGTGTGTGTGTGTGTTTGTCTATGTATATACAGATATCTATAACTGTATATACACCTTTGAGGCAACACAAAGATAAAATCAGTCTCTGCTTTCAACAAACTAATTACTGGGAAGAAACAATAGGTACAAAGAGAAAGATTAAAAAATGTACAAAATAAATAATGTATTATTTATACATATTTATGATTATCTATCTAGATGTATACATAAACAATACTTATCGATGTACATCTGTATCTATGCAGAATATCTATTTAAAGAAAAGATAGATGGGCAGACAGCTGTATTTATCCATATAGATATACATCTTTCTATCTATTCTTTATTTTGCATATGTGTTGTATCTACTTTTCTGTGTACACATCATTTCTTCTCAGTTATTAGCTTCTTGACAGCAGGGGTCGTTCTTGTCTTTGTGTTTCCAGTGCTTAGCATAGACCCTTGTACACAGCAGGCATTCAGTAATTGCTTTTCAAACTGACTTGAATTGAGCGTTATAAATTCCCAGTATGTTAGATACCACTATTTAAATGGAAATACTAAAAAAAATACTGAAAAACCAAATATAATTTTTTTGATTATTTACCTGATTGTGAGTGTAGCACTCCATCTGGGGCTACCTTCCCAATTTGGCACTCATAGTTTGTAGGTGAATTACATTAGAGAGAGGGGATTCTACTTCCAGGATCAAGGGCAATTTGTGGGTCTAAACTCCTAAAATTACAAGTCTCATGCCCCCACTAGGGTCTCTATCTTTAACAGTTAGACAGTAAATACAATCAGTTCAAAGCAAAGGCATTTATAAGATAGCATATTAAGAGCAGTAGCTATAAAACATCTCCTCCTTTCCCACCTCTCCACTCACCCCCCCCCCCAAAATAAACACTTTCCTAAAAATGCAGACAGTGCTAGTAAGAAGGCTGGGCACAAACTAAAAGTATACTGGTTGTGAAACAAATGCACAGGAAACACACGTGGTCAAGGTCTTTGGCACTATCAGGCATCAATTTCTAGTACCTTTTTGTGTTACCCTCTTGCTGCTCCCCACCAGGTACACTAACTATTCATCGGTTCCCACATTTCAGCCCCCTGGACGTGTTCCTCTCCCCAGGTTTATCCTGAATTCCCAGAGCTAATTCTTTCTTGAATCCATAGGTGACTGTCTTTTCAGTTGCCAAAGGTCATGCTCCTGCATGCTGCTCTGTGCCCTGCCTCCAGAGATGGGTGTACTATCTCTTACCAAGTAAGCAGCTCCACTGTTAGACTTTGGACAATAAGGGGGCAAGGGTAAAGAGAAATCCTCTAGCCATACTCTCTATTGCTCTCTGGTACAATTAGAGGGACCACACTTCATAAAGATGATTCCTGCCTCTATGGGCAACAAGCTTAGCTTTTCAAAGTTCACCAAGGATATGGTCAACCTTATATTCACCAATGGCAAACTGCCATTCCAGTTTCATCAGGGAAACTTCTGCACTCAAGTCTGAGTAGTTCTTTGTTCTCATTTAGCACCTTAACACTTTATTGTCTTTGCCCCTTCTAAGATTATAGCAACTTAGCTGGGGAGGATAACCAACTCTCCCCTTCAGACCTCCAACACATAAGAAAGAATTGAAAACAACAATTCATAGACTTCATAATATTGTTCTTATGCCCCAAAGAAGCTTAATGTTCTCTTTGATTATATGGAATGCTATTGTCACCGTCTCCATTGAGGTGATCAAAAGGATAGTCACAGCATGGAAGAACCTCCCTCTGTGGACTGCTGAATTCATATTATTTTGTCCCTTGATTGTGAACTGCCTCCTGCTGGGACAAGACCTCTAGCAATTTTAATCACTTCTTATCATCGATCACCATCCCTGGATCTGGAGGGGAAAAATTTCCTAAACTCTGAGTTGCAACTCATGGTAGATTAGAACCACTAGTGTGGTTATACTCTCCCTTTCCCAAACATGTAAGTAATAAGGCCACAGAACAAATAAGCTCTCAGCTTAAAGAAAAGTAAATGTTTTCACTTTTAGGGCTCTCTAGCTTTTCTACATGGAGAACACACAAACAGTAAACTATAAAACTGTGCTTTGTCACCTCAGGAAATCTCTCTTCTGCTAGAACAGAGGCACGTCTGGGGACCAATGAGTACATTACATCAATAACACCTTACTGCTTCCATACTCACACATAGTTCTAAGGTGAAAGGGATAAGGACAGGGACTGGACATATGATTTCAATGATATAGGTAACCATGAGACGAACAAATTTCCTCTGCCCTTGCAGTTATTTTCTCCGACAAAGAAAAGCTAATGCAAAATGAAATGCACATACCCAGGAAAGCAAATAAATATCTCATAGTCATATTAAGTAATTTCTTTATTTAATCTTTAAATAATTCTATTAGTATTTTAATTTCCTCTGTTGTCACCTTAGCTGTATAGACAAACTAATGAAGTTGCTTCATTTTTCCTATTTTGATTCCAAGTGATGTCATTCTTTAACTCCCCCCCCACCTTTTTTTTTTATTTAGTTATGAATCTTATGCATTCCTCTGGGGAAAGTTTCATTTCTAGGATTAGCTTTATAAAGGTAATTTTGATCAGAAGAAGTCAGTATTAAGGTAGGTCTTGCGAGGAGTGATCCAGATGCTGCTTTATTGATGGAGCACTCTGGAAAGGGGACTTCCAGATGTGGCTGGCCAATTTCAATATCTTGCAATTCCTTCAATTCAAAATGGGTTACGGAAGCAGCTCTTACTACTCAGAGAGCCCAGGTAAGCAATAACTTCCCAAGTGACAGACCATACCAATTTCATTATCATAGACATGGGCAAGGAGTCCTAGGGTGAGGGTGGTGGTGGTGATATTATCAGTTTTCAGACTCCAGGAGTTAGAGGTGTCCAGGTTTTACTTAAGTGTGAAGGGACATTTGAGAGCATGGGCTGTGCGCAGGAGAGGTTCTCATTCTCTTCCTATATGCTACTATTCTTAATTATTCCCTGCTATCTCTGTCCATGTATCAAACGATGCTTTGGCTATCTTCAGGCTTATTTTTTAACTGACATTTCTCTCCAAATTGAATTTCTTGTACTACATCCCCACTAGTTTTTAACTTTTTGATAATTTAACAGCATTTGGATATCTCCCACCTACTGTTTGATCTTCTCTAAAGAAATCCCTTCAGATTAGTGAACTTTTTGAAAACAGAGAAAGTTTTGTGAAGTAGTTTGACTTCACTAAACAATTCAATTAAACAAATACTTACAAAGCACCGCCTATATGCATGGCACTGTACCAGGCTGGAGATAATATTTACAAAAGCACTACCTGTCAATTCAGTTCTCTAAAGGTATGTGACTACATCACCACCTCCTCCCTCCTCATTTCCCCTTCATTGAGTTTAGGTAGAACACACAACATCGGGTGCTTGCCTTAAAGTGGTACAATCTAGCAAAGAGGCTATAGCACGTAGACACAAAAATTGTACATAAGTGCTTTTCACTGAGGCCCTACCTCCCGTAAGTATTATACCTAACATGAGGTGGTCTGAATTCTTAAAGACTGATACAGTAGTAATGAACTTTGTCAGGTTTCAATACATTTTAAAAGCTTCAAGTAGGTTGTATAGTACCGGGAGAAGAGCAGTGGCTTCAAAGGACCCTAGGTCACAGGATTTAGGTTCAAATCTCACCTCTGACATTTGCTGTGTGACCTTAGGCAAGTCTACTAACCCATGAGTGCCTCAGTTTCCTCATTTGTAAGAACGTGAGGCTGGACTAGAAATCCTCTGATGTCCCTTCTGCCTCTAGATGTATGAACTCCATAATCCTACATACAGGCCCAGTTTAATGAGAAAGACAATGGGCTAGCAATCTCCAAACTTAAATATGCAGCGCCCCTTGAAAGACAGTCATCCTAAATTGAACTATAAATATTCATATAAAATTCACTTAGGGGCCTTCTAAAAGAATGGTGGCAACATTAATTAGTCAGTTCTGTGACACCAAAATCTCCCACAGGGGACAAAGAAATGTTGTCTTTAGTTCTTTTTCTGTCCTTAGCATTCAGCATAGTGTCTGGCACACAGTGGGCACTTAATAAATGTTTACTAATTGATTGATGGATGTAGGACTACTGTTGTCTGATGACCAGTTGGGCTAAGTTCTAAGGCCCATCACTCACCAGGTTTGCTCCAAGGTGATGAAAAACACATATAAAGCCTTGCAAATATTTCCCTGGTTGAGAGGGAAGAATTAGACAAACAAAATGAGAATTCTCCAGAGGTGCCAGCAGTTATATTAAATAAGCATTTGTATGTATACAGCCAGATTCACCTAAAAACTACCAGAACTGCAGAAATCTGAGAGTTAGTACTGTTCTAAAGTAACATTCTCAAACATAAATGCCATGTTTATTAGTAGTTTATAGCATTTCATCATATTTGCCCAACTACTATTTCACATATGAAATCACATAAAACATATTTTTCCATGTTAGCCATATCACAAAAAAGCAAGAAAATAATTAAATGTGTACCCAGAGTTCATCAGTTCTCTCTTTGGAGGGGGGTAGCATTTTTTTTCATTGTGAGTGCTTGGATCATTATATTGATCAGAATAGCCAAGTCTTCCACAGATGATCATCATTATAACACTGCTGTTCCTCTGCACAATTCCCAATTCTTCTCACTTTACTTTGTGTTAGTTAATATAGTTGTTGCCAGGTTTATTTTGGTGGCTGTTTTTTTTTTTCTGAAACTAACCCCTTTCTCATTTCTTATAGCACAATAGCACTCCGTTATAATCATCTGTCACAACTTTTTTAGCCATTCCTCAATTGATGAACATTCCCTCAATTCCCATTCTTTGCCAGCACAAAAAGAGTTATTATAAATATTTTTGTACACATAGGTCCTTTTCCTTTTTCTTTCATCTCTTTGGGGCATATACCTAGGAGTGGTATTGCTGGGTAAAAGAGTTTGAACAGTCTGATAGCTCTCTGGGCAAAGTTCCATATCATTCTCCAGAATGACTGGACCAGTTCACAACTCCATTAACAGTTTATTAGCCTACCTCTTTTCCTGTATCTCTTTTAGCATTTGTCATTTCCAACAGGCATGAGGTGATACCTCAGAGTTGTTTTTATTAGTATTTCTCTAATCAGCAGTGATTTAGAACATTTTTCCATATGATTGAAGATAGTTTTAATTTGTTCTTCTGAAAATTGCCTATTCATATCTTTTTTTATTTAGTTATTTTCAGTCATGTCTGATTCTTCATGACTCCATCTGGGGTTTTCTTGGCAAAGATACTAGAGTGGTTTGCCATTCCCTTTGCAAGGTCATTTTATAGATGAGGAAAGTGAGGCAAACAAGGTTAGGGGACTTGTCCATGGACAGACAGCTAGTATATGTCTGAGGCCAGATTTGAACTCAGGAAGATGAGTATTGCTGATGCCAGGCCCATCACTCTATCCACTGTACCACATCTCCTCAAAAGTCTGCTTTGCTCCTGACCACTGCCCCCCTCAACCCACTGCCCCCCTCAACCCACCTTCCCTTCTATTATTGTTCCCCAATCCTTATCTTTCATCCCTTTCCCCTTCTATTTACCAATCGGAGAAGAGAGATTGCTGTACCCAACTGAATATATGTGTGCGTGTGTGTGTGCATGCATGCATGTTTATGTGTATGTATGTATGTGTGTATTTTACATATACACATATGTATGTGTATATATGTATATCTATACATACATACATACTTCCCTCTTTCAACCAATTCCAACACGAGTGAGGTTCAAGCACTGCTTAAAACCCTCGCCCATCCCCCTCCACCATAAAAGTTCTTCCTGGTACACTTACATGAGAAAAATTTCCCTATTCTACAACTCTTTTCTCCTTTCTCTTTATAAACTCTCTTTCTTATTCTTTTTATTTATTTTTTTCAAGAAAACATCCTAACATAATTGACTCACACCCATGCTCTGTCTATGTAGAGTCCTTTTAACTGCCCTTAAAAAGTTTTTAGGAGTTAACATGTATCATCATCCCATATAGGAATGAAAACAGTTTAACTTGACTCTGTTATGATTTCTCTTTCATGTTTACCTGTTTATGATTTTCTTGAGTCTTCTGTTCAAATGTCAGATTTTCTATTCAACTCTGGCCTATTTTTTTTTAAGGCAGTTGGGTTAAGTGACTTGCCCAGAGTCACACAGTTAGCAAGTGTCATGTGTTTGGTCTGAGGCTGGATTTGAACTCAGGTCCTCCTGACTTTAGGGCTGGTGATCTATCCACTGTGCCACCTAGCTGCCCCTAACTCTGGTCTTTTCATCAGTAACATTTGAAAGTCCTCTATTTCATTGTATATCCATTTTTTCCCTCTGAAGGATTAAAATCAGTTTTGCTGGGTAGGTTATTGGTTGTAATTCTAGCTCTTTTGCCTTCCAGAATACCATATTACAAACTCCTTTAATGTGGAAATTATTAAATCTTGTGTGATCTTGACTGTGGCTCCACGAAATTTCATTTGTTTTTGATGGCTGCTTGAAGTATTTTCTCCCTGACCTGGGAACTCTGGTAATATTTCTGGGAGTTTTAATTTTGGGATCTTTTCCAGGAGGTGATCAGTGGATTCTTTCAATTTCTATTTTAACCTCTGGTTCTAGGGCATCAGGATAGTTTTACTGGATAATTTCTTGAAATATGATGTCTAGGCTCTTTTTTTTTATCATGGCTTTCAGGTAGTACATGATAGGTAGTCTTCTCAAATTATCTTTCCTTGGGGCAGCTAGGTGGCACAATGGATAGAGCACTGACCCTGGAGTCAGCAGGACCTGACTTCAAATCTGGTCCCAGAGCAGACACTTGACACTTACTAGCTGTATGACCCTGGACAAGTCACTTAACCCCAATTGCCTTGCCAAAATATATATATATATATACACATATATACATACACACGCGCACACACACACACACATATATATATAATCTTTCCTTGATCTACATTCCAGGTCAGTAGTTTTTCTAATGAGGTATTTCACATTTTCTTCTATTTTTTCATTCTTCTGACTTCATTTTATTGCTTTTTGATGTCTCATGAAATCACTAGCTTCCACTTTCCCGATTCTAATTTTTAAGGAATTATTTTCTTCAGTGAGCTTTCAGTTCTTCCTTTCCCATCTGGCCAGTTCTACTTTTAAGGAGCTCTTTTCTTCAGTGAATTTTTGTGCTTTTCCCATTTGGTCTATTCTGCTTTTTAAGGAGTTCTTTCTTCAGTGAATTTTTGTGTCACTTATCAAGTTGTTAATTCTCTTTTAATAATTGTCTTGCATCAACTTCATTTCTTTTCTCACTTTTTCCTCTACTGTTTTTAACTCTTTAACTCTTCCAGGAACTTTTGTTTGGCTTGGGTCCAATTAGCATTTTTCTTTGAGGCTTTGCTTGTACCTGTTTTCAAATTGTTGTCTTGTGAGTTTGTGTCTTGATCTTCCCTGCCATCATGGAAGTTTTTTATAGTAAAGTTCTCTTTTTGCTATTTGCACAATTCTTTTCTAGCTCATTTACTTATGTGAAATGGTATGTTAAAATTGTGATCTGCTCCTCTGGGGGTAGGGAGTCATTGTCCCAAGCATCAAGATTTTTCTTGTTGCTGTTTCAGAACTAGTTCTGAGGGTCTGAAAGTCTTCTGTGCTTCCAAGGTGGAGTTATCCTGGGAGAGGTATGATCATTGCTTTCCTGGTCTTCTCTCTGGTCTTTACCTTTATTTCCTGCAACCACAAGCATTACTCCCCTCTCTGTCTTGGGACTATAACTAGGGGCCTTGGCCCCTTGTGATTGATCACAAGTGTCCCTTTCCAACTGTAACTGTTATTCAGAACTGTGTATGGGCAATAGAGTTGTGTATCAGCACCAGCTGTACCCAGTGCCAGCAAAGGGTCCCCTGTAATATATTTATGACCATTTGTCTGATCTCTTTACTGTCTCTGGACTGAAAGCTCCCAAAGTTGATGCTGTAGATGTCATAACCACTTCTAAGGCCCACTGTTTGTGCTCCTGTCACAGTTTGGAACAATTCTCCCTTTAGGGTAAGACTTTACCTGCCTTTCTTCTAAGTTGCTTTAGGCTGGAAAAATGCTGTACTCTGAACTGAATGGTGGCTCCTCCACTGCAAAATTTGATTTGAGGAGTTGAAGTTATTTGGAAGGAATGTTGGGAGAGTTCAGCTGGGTGACTACTTCTAATCTACCATTTTAGCTCCACCCCTACTTGCCCAACTATTACATATGTGTGTGTGTGTGTGTGTGTGTGTGTGTGTGTGTGTGTGTATGTATATATATATATCTACACAAAACATCATGGATTGGCTTAAAGTCTTCTGGACCAGGAGTTCAAGGGCTGCATTACCTACACATGCAGAAGAAGAGCTAGAAGGGATCTCAGAGATCATTTAGCCTGATCCTTCAATTTTATAAATGAAGATATTGAACCATCTATGATCACAAAGAAACCATGTGGGAAAAATCACAATTCAGAACAATTTTCTCTAACAACCCCATCCCAGTGTATTGACCTTTATATCTTAGAGTTCCTGGGTTTGATGTATATGCCATCAAGTTTCCAAAGCCAATGTGTTGCCTACAGAACTCTAACCCTTTAAAAATTCTTTTTTGTAGGTTAAACTTTTTTTTTCTCCCCATTCTTTCTAACAACAGATGACCAAGACATTGGATAGGTAAAGCAAATGTTGTTGATTTCCAAAGATATGGTGATATCAGAAGGGGAAATTGCAAGGTGAGCCAAGGTGATGTACTCTAGCTCCTTGGGAATACCAGGTTGATAGGTAAACCATGTGTTTTTCAGTGATTCTACACAATGAGTCAGAATAGTGTATTGAAAAAAAAATGCTCATTTTGGAGTCGGAGGACTTAGGTTTGAGAGTAAGGTTTGCTCCTTGCCACAGTGTAGTTTCACTGTGAGAAGGTAAGTTCCTTGAGGACAGGGAATAGTTTTTTCATATTCTTTGAAACCCTAGCCCTTAGGGTACAGAAAGCACTTAATAAATGTTAATTGATTAATTTTTGGATTAACATTGGGAAAATTACTTAAAACTTTTTGAAATTTAGAAGTTTTTTTCATGTGAAAGGTGAAGATGTTGAATGTAAGGTTCATCTTTGAACAAAAACCTACCCTCCTTGATTTTATTTTCAGAGAACAATTCCTTGTCTAAATCTAATAGCTGACTTTATTTCTGCTGAAAAGGTGTCAGTTCCAGATTAAAGGAGAAAAAAATAGTTTCAATCTATGGTCAAATTCAGAATAGTTCATAAAAATGGCTCATTTTGTATATTTCCATTTTTGGATCCTTATCGAAAATGCATTAATCTTTTTTTCTTTATTTCTAACTAATGTTTCTAACACATAAATATTGTAGTAGTATGTTCAGTTTGCTAGACCTGTTGCTCTATAGTTCAATTCCTTTTATTTAGGTTACCTGAGGGTAGCACACACATATTCTCTAGTCTCCCAGCTGAGAGTTAGATACTTTTTCAGTTTGATAATTCCCAACAGTATATGCATTTTCTGTCCTTGGTCTTTTGATTTCTATTTGGCCACACATTACTGTGATGTAGGAGACTGTATATTGGTCAGAAATAGCTACCAACCAAATGAATACAGGTACCCACACTGGTTTTAAAAATATCCATAATTGGGTAGAGTGAAAGACATAACTCAAATTTTGCCCCAAAGATGCACTGAATAATGTGACAATTCTATAGAGCAATCTACAAATAGAAACTTGTCTTTATAGATCTGAGAATAATTAAGTGATCACTGATAACTATTAAAAATGCAAATGTAAGAAAACAGAAACATTGGGAAGCATTAGCATGATTTCTTCTCAGAAGGGGATTAAAAAATAGTAGACAAATAATGTTCAAAGTTTAAAATGAAATTACTACCTTTTGCTGAATGTAGAAATATTTCTTCCCCTCATTATGCAAGGACAGTTTGTGTATCATTATAAGCCACATGTTCATGAAATTATGATGATCTATATCTAAAACCAGTTGCATCCAGAAGAAGAGGTCATTAGAAAAAGGTCCACAATTTTATAAAGAACTGCTGTTGCCAGGCAAGTCAAAGGAAAAAAATGGTGCAAGGAAATTCCAATGCGCTTTTTGGTAGAAAAAATGGATGTTTAGGAACATTCCATGGGGGAATCTGGCAGTAGAAAAGGGAATGAATGAGAATGCCATCTGGGAGAATTTGCTGTGGGAAATTGACTGCATATTAGGAACAAGAAATAGCAGAAGGTTCGAAGGCAGCAGACTCGAAAAAATTGAATTGGATTGAACAATGTAGATACTAGAAGATTATCTCTATATTACTGACAATTCCTATGACTCACCTCCACTCCACCCAGCCCCACCCTACCCTGCCCCACCTCCCCTCCCATTTCCTCTCCTCTCCCCCTTGCCTGAGGGTGTTCTGCCTAAAGGAAGGTAAATTGTGATGGCTCAAACCTGCCTGCTTAACTTGGGGTTTACTGGCTTGATTTTGCTCTCAAAGACCAAGCCTTAAACCCAATTTACTCTGGAACTCACAGATTGGACAACAATAAGTCCCTGCCCAAGCATCCCTTAATGCTTAATTTTTGGGCCAGAGTGAATGTAAATAGTAACTGTTTCTCTTCTGGCTAGCAACCCTGAGGGTCTTCCCTTCCTAGTCTGATTTATTTATTTATTTATTAAAGGGTCCATCCCTTGGCTCACTTCTTAAAGAAGCCTATTCAGTGAATAGGTTTTGCCTCACTCAGAGTGAGAATTTGAAAAGACCTTAGCTTAAAAGGGCCAGGGTCTCTCATTACATCCTGAGCTATCTCTAGTTGTCCTTATGAATATCTGGCCACTGGACCCAGATGGCTCTAGAGGAGAGGCTGGTGACCTTGCACAGCCCTTCCTCACTCAAAACAAAGTCAATTGCAAGACATGTCATCATCTCCCTGATGTCATGGTCCTCTTCAAGCACAAAGAACAAACACAATAATTGATGAACACCTTACTTTCAAACTGAATAAATCTATGACTGGCTAAAACCATTTTGTATTCTATCTGATTCTCTTTAGAGCTCATGAACAATTACATTCTATAAGAAATATGATGGAATTTGGATCTAGAAGGAATATTAGGAATAATCTAGTCCAACCCAATTATTTTTACAGATAAAGAAATGGAAGCTCACAAAGGTAAAGTGACTTGCTAGAAGTCAGAAAGTAAACTAGTAGAGTCAAATTTGTACCCAGCTCTGATAACAACTTTTTAACTCTAGATTTCTAAACCAAGGATTCTTTCCACTAATAATTACCAACCATTCTTTAAATGCATCCTAAGTATATAAAATCTTCAGTGTTATTTAACTTGAGGGCATATAGAATAATTTGAATGCAAGCTAATAAGTACAACATAAGGTTCTTAGGGAGAGGGCTTCTTTTTATAAAAAGTTTTATTTATTTTTGCACTACATGTAAAATTTTTTTATAACTTGTTTCCTAAAAACTTGAGTCTAAATTCTTTCCCTCTCTCCTACCCCCTCCCATTGAGAAGGCAAATATTTTGATACTGATTATACATGTGAAGTCATACAAAATAAATTTCCATGTTAGCCATGTTGTGAAAGAAAACTCAAACAAAATAAAACAATAAATATAAAAAAGCTTGAAAAATATTTAATTTGCATTTCTCTAATCAATAGTAATTTAGACCATTTTTTCATGCAACTATTGATAGCTTTGATTTCTTCTTTTGAAAGCTGCCTGTTCATATTCTTTGACAATTTATCAACAGGGAAATGACTTTTTTTAAATAAATTTTCCTCAGTTCCCTATTATGTTTGAGAAATGAGGCCTTTATCAGAGAAACTTGTAATTTTCCCTCCTAGTTTCCTGATTTTCTTCTAATTCTGACTGCATGACTTTTCTTCTTGCAAAAGCTTTTCAATCTGATGTAATCAGAATTATACATTTTGCTTCAGCAACCTTCTATTTCTTATTAGGTCAAAAATTCTTCCATTATTCATAGATTTAACAGGTACATTTTTTCTATGATCCCATAATTTACTCATGATATTGCCCTTTATGTCTAAATCAATTATCCATTTTGACCTTGGTATAAGGTATGAAATTTTGGTCTCCACCTAGCTTCTGCCTAAATATTTTCTAGTTTTCCCAGCAATTTTTGTCAAATGGTGAGTACTTACACCAAAGTTTGGGCCTTTGGGTTATCAAACACTAGATTTATATGGTAATTTAAAACTCTGTGTTGTGTACCTAATTTATTCCACTGCTCTATTCCTTACTCATCCACTACTCTATTCCTTATTCATCCTTAGCCATTTCTTGGTGATTACTGTGTGGTAATATAGTTTGAAATCTAGAACTGCTAGGCCACCTCCATCTTTTTTTTTCATTAATTCCCTTGATATTCTTGACTTTTTGTTCTTTCAGATGAATTTTGTTAATATTTTTTCTAGTTTTACAAAATATTTTGGTAGTTTGATTGGTATGGCACTAAATAAGTTAAATAATTTAGATGTCATTTTTATTATATTGGCTCAACCTACACTTGAACCATTAATAAGTTTCTCCAGTTGGTTAGATCTGTCTTTATTTGTGTGAAAAGTGTTTTGTAATTGTGTTTATGTAATCCCTCTGTTTGTCTTAGCAGGAAGATCCCCAAATAGGTTATGTTTTCTACAGTTATTTTAAATGGAATTTCTTTCTATCTCTTCCTGTTAGACTTTGTTGGTAACTTACAGAAATGTTGATAACTTACATGGGTTTATTTTAAATCTTGCAACTTTGCTGAAGTTGTTAATTATTTCAACTAGCTTTTTATTTTTTAGTTTATTCTCTAGGATTCTTCAATTATACCATCATGTCACCTGCAAAGAGTGACAGCTATGTTTCCTCATTAACCATTTTTTATCCCTTCAATTTCTTTTTATTGTCTTATTGCTATAGCTAGTAATTCCAGTATAATGTTGAATAATAGTGGTGATAATGGACAAACTTGTTTCACTCCTGTTCTTATTGGGAAGACTTCAAGTTTAATCCCATTATAGATAATACTTGCTCATGGTTTTATGTAGATACTACTTATCATTTTAAGAAAGACTCCATTGATTCCTATCCTTTTTAGTGTTTCTAATAGGAGTGGATGTTGTATTTTGTCAAAAGTCTTTTCTGCATCTATTGAGATATCATATGATTTTTGTTGTTTTTGTTATTGATATGGTCAATTATGCTGATAGGTTTCCTAATATTAAACCAGCTCTGCATTCTTGGTATAAATCCTGCCTGATAATAATGTATGATTTTTGTGATACATTTCTGTAATTACCTTGCTAGTATTTTATTTAAATTTTTTTGTGCTGTATTCATTAAAGAAATTGGCCTATAGTTCTCTTACTCTGTTTTTGCTTTCTCTGGTTTAGTTAT
>NW_020951427.1:2049142-2188760 GCF_900497805.2 Vombatus ursinus
GGCCTATAGTTCTCTTACTCTGTTTTTGCTTTCTCTGGTTTAGTTATCAAAACCATATTTAATTAAAAAGAATTTGATAGGACTCCACCTGTTTTTCTAAATAGGGTGTGTGTGTAAATGTGTGTATATGTGTGTGTATTTACTATTGTGAGACAATTGGGGTTAAGTGACTTGCCCAGAATCACATAGCTAGTAAGTGTCAAGTCTGAGGCCAGATTTAAACTCAGATTCTCCTCACTGCAGGTCTGGAGCTCTATCCACTGCACCACTTAGCTGTCCCCCCCCCCTTTTTCAGTTTTCTTTTTTTTTCTTTTTATATTTTAAACTTAAACACTAAAACTTAAATACACAATAAGAAAAAGAAACACATGATAAACAAATACAAAATAAGAAAAGAAAAAAAAAGGATTGCCATGTGTACAGTAGAACGTAAGAGAAGATTCAAAATATACAATAAATTTCTATTTCAAGAAATCCTATATAATAAATACTACACATTGTGTTATGATCTATCCGTCTTTCCTTTGCTTCCTTGTAAGTTTTATTTTTTCTGTACATACATGTACATATATACACACATAAATACATATATACATATATTTATAAATGCATACACACAAACACACATATACACATACATACATACATTTACATACTCATCCATATACTTAAGTATCTATAATCATACTCATATATAAACATATACATTAATATGCATCTATGTACTTTTTTGTCCTTTTTTTCTCTGAAGGTGGATAACATCTTCCTCCATAGATCCAAGTCTTTCCATATTTTTCTAAGCCAACCAACTCATCGTTTCCCATACCACAACAATATTCCAACTTTTTACTGTCTGACTACTTTAAATAGTCTAAAATAATATTGATATGGTTGACATATAATGTAGTTTCTCTTTTTTTCCTCTTTTAATCAAATCTATTTTAATTTTAACTTTGTCTGAGATTATGACATTTTCCCCTAGTAAATTCTGCTCCTGATCTTTATTTTATGTTTGTGTGTATCTCCTGTTTCTGATCCCTCCTCAATCCTCTACTTTACTTCTACCCACTACCTTGCTCTCCTATTAGTTAGCCTACCTACCCTTCCAAAGATCCTCTCCCCCCTACATATACTCTTAGCTTTGGATGTCTTTTTGAATTTAAAAGACTTTTATGCCCTTCTATATATATATATATATATATATATATATATATATATATATATATATATAGATGTATTGTTCCCTATTTAACTCATTACAGATGAGAGTAGAGTTCCAGAACTACCAGTCCTCCTCTCCCATCTAATTCCTCTGTGTCAGTTTTTCCTCTCACACTTCATTTGTATAAGATAATTACTCTTTTTCCTTTTTCCTAAATGGTTTAATTTTTTAATATTGCATCATACTTAACTCTACTCTGATCTTTCTAACTACTGAATTACTACTAAAAACAATCTTAGACATACAACTTATATTTCCTAGTATAAAAAGTAAAGTGTCTCATTATTTAATCCCTTGTAATTGGTCTTTAATGTGTACCTTATAATTCTCTTTTCTATCTATTTCAGGTCTCTTTGCAAAAAAAAAATCTGAGAAGTCTGGCAATTCATTAAATATCCACTTTTTTCATTCAGGATTATACTTAACTTTGCTGGGGATGATATTTTTGGCTGCAACCCCAGTTATTTTGCTCCTCAATATATAGTATTCCAAGATCTGTAGTCTTTTAGTGTAGATGCTGCTAGATCTTCTGTGATTCTAATTGTGGCTCCAACATATTTGATTCTTTTTTGTTTTGTTTTCTTGTTGCTAATAATATTTTCTCCTTGAACTAGGGGTTTCAGAATTTGACTATGATATTACTGCAGGTTTTCTCATAGGATCTCTTTCAAGTGATGAACAGTGAATTTTTTCCTATTTCTACTTTTCCCTCTTATTCTAACACTTTAGGACAATGTTCTTTAATTTTGGGAGGGCTCAACTGAATGCTTTCTCTACTACAACATCTTGGCTCCATCCCCAGAAGACAAGGAGAGAGTGTCTCCTTTTTTTCTTCATTTTTGTTTTTGCACTCTTAACACCTAGCCCTGTGCCTGGCACATATTAGGCACCTAATAAGTTCTTGTTGAACTGAACAGCAAAAGATAAGGAAAAAAATAAGCACTATACTGATCAGATTTATTGCCAATGGGTCATCTCTATGTGATCTAGCAACTAAGAGATGTAAAGATGACATGAAACATACTAATGCATTTTTTAGTTATCAAGGCCTTTGCTTCAAAGTATGGCTAAATGTGTTGAATAATGTTGGAATTAACCCAATATACATTGATCTCTTGGCAGAAATTAACAAAGATCATAACAACAGAAATATTATGTTCAAACATCCATGTCATGAAAGAATATGTACACCAAGGTGACACAAATCCCCTGACACTGTTTACACAAGTAATAGAAAAACTTTCCATAAGTTTAGCATGGATAACAAAATAGATAGAGAACAACCAACACAATCTCTGCAAATAACTGCCCAGTATTCACCAAAGATCCTATCCATCTATAAAACAAAATACAATACCCATAAGAAAAAAATATTCAGTTTGACTGAAAATGAATCTCTCCAAAACAATGTGGATATGAAAGTAACATGTTATGAAAGGATATGTCCAAATCGACATTTGGGAAACTGAAAAAAGACAAGAGTTATATTTATTGGGCAAAAACTGAGTAGTGAAAATGAGGAACATGGACAGGGCAAAACAATGTTTCTGAGCTAACTACAACAAGAGGAAAACAACATTGATGACCAAACCAAAAATGGAATGAACCATTATATTTGCCTGCCTTTTTTCCTATGTCCCCAAAGCAGAATATTGGTCAATTATACCCACATATAAATATAAGTTACTAATACTCCAAGGATTAATGAAAAGAAAAAAAATGCAGTAGTTCTTTCTCAGATTACAAATCCAAAAATCATAGTCAAATAGGGTAATTTGTGATAAGAGGATGTGATAGACCAAATATGTTGGCCTATATCAAAGAAATTTATGCAGAATGCAAATTCCCAAAGATCACTAGCAGCCACCTATTTGACTGAGACAGGAAAATATGGCTAGACCAAACCATAAGATTATTTTGCCAAAAGTAGAATGAATGCTAAAGGACAGACAATGAGACATAGTAGCAAGATGTGATGATTGAGGATGGAACTTCAACTTTGGTACTTACTATTTATATAACCACAAGTAAATCCACTCTCTTAATTTTAATATTCTAATCTGTAAAGTGAAAGGGTTAGACTAAAAGTTATCCAAGATGTCTCCCAGATCTAAATCCTAAAAATGTGCTTGAATTCATAGAAGTAATATTAATCTTCTTCTTTGATTACAGCTTATTAAACTATCTAGAATAAACAGGGAAGATTACAAAATGGCTACTAGTAATTAACAAAGTTAAGTGTGAAATCTAAAAGTTTTCCTGGTACTCTAGTAAGAGTTGTTCTGAGAAAGAGCCTTCAATGATATCCTTCTATTGATCCTAAATAAGACCCTGAGGTAAAAAGAAGGAAGAAGTATTTCCAGCTCTAGCATATAAAACAGTTATCATCAGTGTGGGGGAAAAAGGTATTTAAATAGGGTGATACCAGTAAGAACTAGGCCTATAATCAAAAGGTTTGACTAAGAGGACTTTTTAGGGAGAGAGCTAGCATGGTCCACATACAAAAGAATTATGCCTCACATATGATTTTTCAGAAAGAAGATAATTCATTGACATCAATTCAGTGAAATCACTGACAAAATCTATTAGATTTCTAATATGAATGTAGTTTTATGAGACAGATTGAATCAATGAACCACAAGAATAATGATGCAAACCAAAAATATGTAGTTTTTAGATCAAGACCAAGGATATGTGGGATTTAGATATATAATATGAGGCAAGCTAGACTCATATAGTAGCAAAATTTTTTAAATGAGAGACAGGAGGCATGTGCCAGATGGATGACACCATTATCACCAGATGTTAACAACAATCTCTTCTCAGGCCATGGCAACAGTGATATCTTATGACTTAGAACCTAAGAGTCCTAGAAATAACAGTTTTTCTCTCAACTATGGTCCTTCTTCCAATCTAAATCCCAGAACCATCATATAGGAAAGCAACCCTTGTGGAAAATGGTGCCACCCTTCTTTCCACCCTGAATAAGAACTGCCAACCAACTGCCATCTGCAAATATTTAAATACATTAACTCAATAATAGTAATGTCCCTAGACCACTAATGCTACTATCTTCCTGGTCCTTAGAGCCATTGTCCTAGGAAACAAAACTGGAAAGCAACCTGTCATCTTCCTCTCTACCCCAGGGGTCAACAGTAGCAAGTGCTACTGAAGACCTAGAGAAAAAAGTTTGTGATATCAAAGTCCTTGAAACTGTCAAATGACTCAACATCATATATAGATTTTAATTAATGTAAATGACATAAAAAAGTTGTGTTATGATCTGTTTTGCCACTATAACCATCTGACTTCCAGCTGAAGACTCCAATGTGTGATGTGTGCCCTTGTTAGAATGTAAGCTCCTTGTGAGCAAGGATTGTCTTAACTCTCCTATTGTTATACTCATTACTCATCAAGTGCTTTGCATATAACAAGTGCTTAACAACTGTTTTTTTCTTTGATATATTCATTCATTGTCAAAACAGATGACAGTATGGGAGCAAATAATCTGTGAAAATGAGGAAGAATAATGAAAAATTCAGGATAGACCCTTCCAGAACACAGAATCTGAGGCTCAGGAAAAAAAATGAATACATTTCCCACAGTCACACAGCTCATCCTTAAAGAAGGAATGTCTTACTTTTTTTTTACCATCCTAAAAATTCTATTTCCCATGGAACCAAATATGAATTTGTCTTTAAATCTTATTTTTGAAAATTGCTATTGCTATTTTCTTTTCAAATCAATAAGCAGTCTAGGATTAGCATTATATTTTCAAAACCTGGCCTTTGCTCAGTACAACAAGCTCAAAGTCTTCTTTCCTTTTAAAATATTTTGAATTTTACAACACTTTTAGGCAGAACCTTTCTTTGAACTCAGGTCTCCTCTCTCTAAGTTCAGTGATCTTTGTTCGACATCAAACTATCAGACTACATCTTCCCATCAGGATATTCTGATAATAAGCTGAAGTTATGATTTTATGGTGCTAGTTTGAAATACCTTGTCAGTATAGAAAATTATCCTTAAGTGTTAAAAAAATTCAAAATAGATTAGAGAGTAATGTGAATAATGGCTTGGGCAAAAAAATCAGTTGAATGTTTTAAATATGTCTAACCAGATGGATACAACATATACCACCATGACATAGGACTTCTGTGATCTAGGTTTAAGTCATAATATTTGTACTGCTTTCCTAACTACATATTTATGAGGATGGATTAAACAATGAATAAGAAAAAGGTTTAAAACTCTAAAGCAGTATTTAAAAGTACTGGCCCTCAGATCAATTTACTTAAAACTGGAAACAAAAATTACCTTTAAAAATTGAGCTCAGGCTATGTCTTCTCTTTGTACCTCAGTTTCCTCATTTGTTAAGCAGAACAACTGTCATCATGTCTAATTTATTAGTGGAAAGTCAACCTCATTCTTATAAAAAATAATCATTAAAGTGCTAAGCATTTCTTCTGCTAGTCATATAATAATAAATCTGTGCACATCGCTAAGATTGTTGGCAAATACATAGCCACAGCTGTAAAACTACTTTCATTTTTTTTTCATTCCCAATAACACTCTCACAGTAGGTAACTACTTAAGTATCTCCCAGAAGTCTTTAAACTGAAAGCAGAAGCTTCATTAACTCATTTCCTACTGTTCTGACAGAGAAATGTATCCTAGAAGTCAGCAAGTACTAAACAGTGGGTGACTCTAGGTGGAGGAAACTATATGGTAACATGTCAACAGGATGGACAGTGAGAAGGGAAACTGAGAGGGAAGCTGATAGGAAAGACAATGTCAAGCAGCTTTTGTGCCAGAAAAGGAAAATTAAGATAAGGATATAATAAAAGATTATTGAGTGAGTTGGTCAATAATTACTAGTTAAGGGCAAACAAGGCACTTGCATTAAATAGGACTCTAAGGGTAGGGGGCAAATAAAAATTAGAGAATGACTATACCTCTATAAAGAATGGTCCACTCCAGTAGACTGAAACATTTACAGATATATAGATCTGAAAGGAACCTTCCAAAGACCGTCAAACCCATCTCCTTCACTTTATAAATGAGAACACAGAAACTTTCATATGGCAAGCGATTTGCCTAGTGTTGCACAGCTAGTTAGTGGGAAAGCTGAGACCACAACTGGTTTCACTAATTCTCAGTCAAATGCTCACTTTTAATTATCTGATTTAGGTAGAACTGCCTCAATAGAAATAGAATTGAAGGTCTCAGTAGGAAGAAAGGCACAACATGTCATTGTTTAGACTACACAAAAGAAAGAAATAATTGATTTAATGCAATATCCAGGAAAAGCTTTTTTAAACATCCACATTTCTGGCAACAATAAGAGAACTAAGATTTATTGTGGGTAAGCAATTCTAGTTCTTGTATTAGTTAAAATATTAAGCTGAATCAGGATCTATTCCAGAGTTAAGAATGACAAACAAAATGCCAAGCAGAAGGTGTAATCAGAAATTGAAAAGAAGTTACTGTTAATCAAAGACAAAAATGACGTTTGGGCTTTAAGGAGAAGAGGAAGATAAGGTGGAGTATGAAAGGAATTGTCATGAGGAAAATTATATAGTTCACCAAGAAAGAAGAAAACATCAAGATTTAAGGATACTACTATACTCTGTTGTACATTTCCTCTTGATTCATAGGTAACCCCTAATCAACACAGAGCTCTGCCAAGATGGCTAAGAATTTTTCTAACATTTGACATAAAGGAAATAATTTGGATAATGATGACATATTTAGCCTAACTGGAAAAGCAGTCCTATTCAGAAACCTATGTTCATCACCAAGAAAATCAAGAAATGCAAGCTGGTAGACACATGTAGAATATTCAAGATTCTCTAGCTCATACTTTTGTAATTCTTTCTTTAAGAAAATAAACTGAAGGTACCAAACATGGGGGATAATAGACTTCTCCAAAATAATAGCAATGATGATGATAAGAATAAAATGAGCATTTCTATATACAACAAAATTAGTCTATTATAAACAGTATCACCAATCATGATGAAGTTTTGTCAAAATAAGTTGTCTGTTCATAGTAAAAATAATCACATTATTAGAGTAAAGAACAAAATCAAGGGCAAATTAGTAGAAAAGATAAAGATATGATTACAATCACATAGATTTAGTGCTGGAATAGACTTTAATTGTCATCTAGTTTACCCCTCTCAGTTTATAGATAAGGAAACTGACAACTTGAGAGGTTAAGTAACCTGCTCAAGTTTATATAGGTATTAAATTGTAGAGTCAAGATTTGACATGAGGCAAGATATACAAAGTGATATGATATAGTGTGAATGTGTCTCCAGTCAGACCTATTTACAAAAAGCTATTGGCTCTAAAATATGGGAGATGAGGGAAAAATAAGCCACAGAGATAAGTTTTAGATCCACCTTAATCAGATCGTCCTAATGCCATAAGTAGATGAAACTGGAAGTTATACCACTAATAAATAGAAAGGAACAGATTTATATTCATATCTATGATATTCCATTTTTATTAATGACAGTAGAGAAAATATCACATTGGATTCTCCTATTAGAGAAACTGCTCCAATACATGAACAAGTGAAAAAGAGAATTTAAGGAGCTAAAATCCAGAAAAGTGAACAGACTCTCTAAATATATAAAGAAAAAGTCTGTACTGGAGGTGGCACCACTGTAAGAGTGTTCAGTGATGGGTTTTCATGCTATCTCAAAATGATGAAGAGTCCAAAAATAATGAAAATGATCACAGGTTATATTCTTACTAAAAAGTATAACTGAGAAGATATCAACAACTACCATCCTATACACTTACTTGCTCATCATTAGAAAATCTTTAGGGACTTGTCAATGTATGCATGCTTGATGAGAAGATCAGGTTTTCACATATAAATTTCTATATACACTATATCTTCAAGGTCACAGAATTAACTAAGTATAGCAAATATATTGCTTGTTCACAATTTTAAAATTTTTACTCAGTAGGGCAAAATTTAACCTTAAGGTCTTGAACAAAATTTTTCCCAACCATGTGCTAAAATCATTGAAAACTCCAAGACAGATTCAACCACCGAGATTTCTGCTGAACTATCCATTGAGTATTAATATCAAGTTACCAAACTGGGAGATATGTTTAGGAAATAAAACAATCTCACAGAGGAGGTTACAAAATCTAAATAGATATCCTTTACCATTGGAGCTTTTGTATAGAAGTTATTATTTTCAAAAAGTATTATGCTAGTTCTATTTAGCCTGGCAAAATTTCAGGGACTAATCAATGGACATCCCACATAAATGGAATATACTTCCTCTTTACTTTATCTTTATAAAGTCTTTTTCTTCCTTTATGATGCAATTTAAGTTCTATCTGCTGTATAATGACTAACTTAATCTTCCTCCCTCCAACCACTATTTTACTCCTTCCCAAAGTCCCAACTATTTATTTATTTACTTTTATATTTGTTATTTGTGAATGTCTTTATATGTACTTCTTGATTTTCCCAGTAAAATGTAACATTATTGAGAATAGAGATTGTTTTATTCTTTCATACTTTTATCTGCAGCACCTAGGAAAATGCCTGGCACGTAGTAGGTGCTTAATAAATACTTGTTAAATGAAATCCTGTCATAGAAAGAATTGAACTTAAAATGCCTAACTTGGACAAACAAACTCAATCTAGCACATAACTTGCACAGGTGTTATAGATGAATAATGACCGAGTTCTTGAATAAAATAGAAAGACTGGCTTGCTGACATATAAGAAATTGTATAGTGCTTAAATAATTCTCTAAAAACCTGAATGTAAGCATCACCCAGAAGATACAGAGAGATACATGGTGAATGTCAGCAGGTAACAGCAGATCATAGATAAGTATTTATGAAAGAAAAATAATGTCATTAAATAATTGTATGAGAGAAAGATAAGAAGAACTGGCCATATGGCAAAGACATGGTTTAACAGAAGGACAGCCTGTGTGTTCTACTCAGCATCTTTGCAATATCCAGAGAAAGCAAGGAAGAATTTCTGTATATTGGGAAGATTTCCATGGTGAATATTCTTTCCTTAAAAAAAAAACAGCAATAACAATAGCTAGATTTTGTACATCACTTGAGAAATATACATTTTATCCTCAGAATAGCCTTAGATGGTAGGTGCTATTATTATCCCCATTTTACACATGAAGAAATTGAGGCAGAAAAAAGTTAAATGACTCACTCAGGGTCACACAGCTACTAAGTGTATAAAGCCATAGATGAACTCAGGACTTCTTAACTCTAGGGCCCAGTTCTCTAACCACTGTGTTAACCCAGAAGAAATGTAGCAAAATACATTAAAAATACATGTAATAGGCAAAAAGGTATGCTAGTCATGCAGTGAAAGCTGAGGATAGATACTGCATAGACAGCCTAGGAACTTCATTGGCATTCACAACATCCTAAGAGAACCAGAGGTAGGGTTTGTAAGTGCAGTAATTAGACCCTCAGTAAAGGATTTATGGAATGAAAAGTACAAGAGTTATAGAGGCTGAGAAGAGACAGTGTGAATGACATGTGATTTTTGCCCTGTGAGGGAATATTCACATCATTGAGGTCATGGATCCATTGTTTAGGGCAGTATAGCAGTCTGTCTAAAGAAGCATCTAAACATAGTCATGAAATGTCATACCTGGAAGGGACCTGTTGGACTATTTGATCCAACTGTCTTGTTTCTATATATGTAGAACTTGAAGCCCAGA
The DNA here is from genome assembly GCF_900497805.2 of Vombatus ursinus. Lineage (NCBI taxonomy): Eukaryota > Metazoa > Chordata > Mammalia > Diprotodontia > Vombatidae > Vombatus > Vombatus ursinus. Next base: position 2,059,097 of record NW_020951427.1, read on the forward strand.
AAAAGAAAAAGCTTTGCTGAGGGGCACACAACTAATAAGGAGGAAAAGCTAGAGCTACAACCAGGATCCAGGAATCTTAATTTAGTGGATTTTTTTGCACTAAGCTCTACTGCATTCCACAAGTATCTAAGTTATCTATACATTTTTTTTTGTAATTGCTATAATTGTCTATGTAAAGCAAACTTGTTATTTATTCTGTAATATTATTTGAAATACCAGTAGTCAGCAATTCTAGTTACTTATATTTCCATTGTGCTGTTGGGGTGACCTAGAAATAAAAATTGTCCTGATAGAGAAAATATGCTGTTCCTTCTATAGAATTATATTCTAACAACTGAAATGGTTTATCTAATCCTCCACATAAATGAAGCCACAGCTTTTGGTCTCATGCTTTTAACCAAAGGAAATAGCCCTGAATCAATAAAACTCTTTGAAAGTGTCAATAGCAAATCATCAGTACCCATTCAAATTCACTTTACAGATATTGCATAGAAGCCCAGAGACACTTCCTCCAAGCACTGTAGTCCTAGCTGACAGATTTCATAAAGCAAAGACCTTTGACTTGACACTGAAATAAAACTCAAATACCATCCATTTATTGCAGAGTTTAAAATACCAACTGTGATTAGGTTTAGAGGAGGACAAATGGCCTTAACAAGGACAGTTAATTAAAATTACAAGTTAGATGGAACATACACTATTAGTCCTCAGGGAGCAACATACCCCCCTCACTATATCTGCAATGTGTGTAAGTATACTTGACATGTAGAACAGTATAATAAATTATTTCCATTCAGTTTACATTGTAGCTCTAGCAGGCACCCCAATGACTTACTGACTGAATTGCCTTTGCAGAAACCAATATCCAGTCTGTAGCATACAACTGTGCTAACTTTCTTTCTTTTCTTTTCTTTTTTTTTCTCAAATTAGTCCTGATATAAATAATGGGTATGTCAGAAGCACAGACACAAATGGAGCTTAGTCTCAGGACGCCAAAATCCAGAGTGGGGGAGGCACTTTCTCATCTCATCCCCCATCCCCAGGCTTTGTCTCTTGAGATCCTTAAGCAGCCCATGCTGCTGCCCATGCAGTTTCCTTTGATTGTGAATCTCCTTTCCTGAGCCTACCTTCCTTTACCCTTCACACCTGTAGCTTCATAGTCCTCTGCCTCTTTTCGGTGCTCTTCCCCTACTTGTGTCCAGGTTAAAAAGAAAATATTTAGTTCTGGCTTTGTGTAGTGGAAAGAACACTGGACTGGGAGTTAGGAAGGCCCTGGCTACTAGTCTAGGTTCTGCCACCAATGATGTAGTCATAGACAAGACACTTAACTCCTTGGGGCCTTATCTTCTTCCTCTATAAAAACTGAGGTACTTGGGTGAAAAAGACAAAATTTAATAATTAGCAGGAAGCAATGTGTCATCTGCAGAGATCATGGGATTTTGGGATTCATAAGACTGATTTCAAATCCTGGCTCATCGAGCGCTGTGACTTTCATAAATTACCTTCCTTCTCTTGGCCTCCATTTTCTCAACTATAAAAACTGAGTAGGTGGGAATGGGCAGTGTCTCAAGTCCCTTCCAGATGTAAACAACATGACTCAATGAACTCTTAAGTCTCTTCTAGATGTAAACCTTCTGAATTGTAATAGTTCTGTGAGCTAGTGACTAAAAAACAAACAATAGCAGAAGAGACAAGGAAGCTTAGATGAGCTTTGCCTATGTCACTCATTTAACCATTATTGTTGATTGATTCAAAACCAAATAGTTTCTCATTAGCCGCATATGAATGGGCGTCTCTTCCTTAGTGCATGGATGTAACTCCTTTTAATAGGATTTATCCGTGAACAGTGAAAGAGAAATTTAGCCTTAAATCACTTGCTGCCTAATCTCTTGCCCATTTGGCCCTAATTTATAGAACCCCTTGTCTTCTGGAATCAGATTTACAGAGTCCTTATCTTCTTTATGGTCTCAGCTGAAGATTTAGCTTTGGTGATTTCCATTTAATAATTCATTGTGATGGAAGACTCTGAGGTGTTTGCCTGAAGGTTATGGCATCAATGCAAATGGCTGATTAATTGATTTATAAATGGAGAGGCAAAACAGGAGTTTAGAAACTGCTGAATAAAGGTGAGTTTGCTTGATAACTTGGGCTGTACAAAGCACAGACATTTATATTGTAGCAAAGTAGATGCAGTACTACTTGTGGGAGAGTAGGACAAAGATCTAATTTTGAGTCCTGGCTCTTCCATTTAATAGCTGTGGAATGTTGGCAGGCTAATTAAATGCCCTTAATTCGATTTCTGCAACTATAAAATGAGAGAGTTGGTTAAGATGTCATCTCAGGTCATCTTTTAACTTAGGGGGAGTTAAGAGACCTGAGTTCTATTTGTGACTTTATGAAAGTTACATCTCTCTGGGTCTCAGTTTCCTCATCTGTAAAATTAAGAAGTTGTGCCAGGTTAAATAATATAATTCAGCAAATATTAACTAAGATACTCTCATGAGTCTAAACATCAGCTAGCAAATAAATAGTAGACAAACTAAAACCCAGTTTTTCTCACTCAAACTATTTTACTTTCTGGGGAGAAAAAAAATAATTCAATGGATCCCTGAGTTTTAGACCTGGCAGGCTCCTTAAAGGTATGAACAGCACTACTTTTTTAAAATGCAGTTTTAAAAATAGCAATAGCTTTGTATTGCTCTGGCTTATGTAAATTGAGAACACTTACTTTCAATTTTAAGACTTGTGTTATTGAGTCTTCTAAATGGCAGAGACTGCTATTTTTCCTCTATTGCTTTCCTTTTTTCTACTAGCACTTCTGCTTTTCTGAAGCTAAGATACTATATAAGTTAAAATAAATGTATGTAAATGGTTATTTTTCATGCTGCCATTTTTAAAATGCTCATCTAATTATGCTATTTTGTCATATCTCTCAAATTCCCATAGAACAATATTGCAAGATCATTTCAAGACTTAAGAGTGATAATGTGACCAAAACATATAAAAGGAAGAACTAGAGGAAAGAAGAAAAAAGCTAGTTGAAGTTTCCCATGCCGTATAGAAAAACAACAGATTGACAATGAAACAAAAGAAACCTTGCCATCATTTCTTGTTTGCAGTCAATGGTTCTGGTAAATAAGGTTACTTATTTAGCTTTTTTATATATAAAAATAAGTTTTTTGGGCAATAAAAAGAGAACCAAACACTTAACATGATTGTTTTTTTATTATTATTATTTTAAAGGAATTATTGGGTCAAGTTTTATTTTTCATCAAATATATTTTCACACTCAATTGAATGTAGAAAATGTTTATTAATTACTAATATGTGCAAGAAAAAAATGTAGCACTGGTCATATTCAAACACTCAATTCATATAGATTTGTAGTCTCACCCATCTTGGTTCTCACTTCTGGAGTACAGATTGCAAGCCATTTATGCCTTCTCTTCCCATATGACCTGTCCGTATTCATTCTCTTGAGTACCATAGTACCTTGGGGCCTTCCTAAATTCTTCTCAACATTATGAAGATACCTATGGGTCACACAGATCCTCTCCACTCTCACCACATGACCATCCCACCTTTTCAGAGCATACATTTCTTTGATGGTATCCCTTACTCAGATTCTTTTTGCAGTTTCCTATTTGTTAAGAGTTGTGACCTTGTCACAACATCTTTCTATTTCATGAACTTATTTCCATTTCACTGTTCATGATACTCTTCCTTTTAAATTCCTAGTCTAACTCATTTTGATTTCTCTCATTTGAAAAATAGATAAGATCCATAGGCCCATAGGTGGCCCATTTACCTGCATGTACTATGTGAAAAGAATGGGCATTCTTCAACTATTTGGGTTTTTTCCCATAGAGCTGGTTATACTAAACTTTTTTGAGTGGGTAGAGATCTTGTCTAGAAGACTCTTCAACATTTCAGACCTTAGAATTACAGGCTTATAACTTCAGAGATGGAAGGCACCTCAGAGATAATTTATTCCAACTCCTTCATTTTACGTATGAGGAAACTGAGCCCCAAAGAGGTTAAATTACTTGCCGAAAGGTACACAGGTAGCAGGTGTCACAGGTGGGATTCAAACTCAGGTCTTGGTGCAATCAGCTTGGTTCAATTAGAACAATGAGAGCTGTATGAACATGCTGATGAACATGCACCTCCATTTTATGCATCACCTGATTGTATTGAACAGAGGGGAATACAAATTTATTTCTATATATTAAAAAAATTGAATAATTTTGATGGCAAAAGGCTGGCAGGTAGCATTTTGCTCTACAGAAATTTTTTTTAAAGAAATAAACAATGAGCATGTTGTGATCTCTCTATATATTTTAGGAAGCTCTGAGAAAATAAAGCTGTCATGCACTGTGGGATATCACTTGTGAAAACCTGTATGTTTCCTATTAATATCCTATTCAAGTATATCCTTGGTATCTGTATAAATTATTTATATAAAATCTATAAATAGATAGGAAATTAGCTTTAAAGATCCATAGGGAATGATGGTCTCTCAGTTGCCCTTCTTCCCCCAATATTAATAATTTTAGAAATTTTCCCTCATTCCATTGGAAACTTCCTTTCTTTCAGATTCATTAGGAACAAACTCTTCAATGCCTCTCAGAGAGCATAAACTTCAGCATGCATCTCTCCTAATTCTACCTGATCTCCTTTAGCTGCTTTTCATACCATTATTCTCTTTTTGTCATTTCTACCTCCTGTATAAAAACATCAAGGGTTGTGATGTTAGAGTCCATATTTGAGGGTTCCACTGTCCTTTATCATGAAAATATTTCATTTTAATTATCTTTACCGATACATTTCCCATCTGTAGTGTACTGGCTATCTGCCTTCCTACTTCATTTTTAAGAAACCTTGATAGCCACACCTGTATCTCTTGTCAGCTTTCTTTAGATTGGTTTTCTTTTCCACTGTTTCTCTTTATTTTGAAGCAATAATGCTTATTGTATTCCACCATCATTTTCAGTAAGATCTTAAAAATGAGTTTGGAGATCTCTCTGACTTTTCTAATCTGGAGATATCTCTTCTGCTTTGCCCCTCACCCCTAAGAATATACCTGTACCATGTTCATTTCTGGACTTGTCCTTGTAGGGAGCAGTTCTTGCCTTCTGGGTTTGCTATTATTGCAGTGGTGATATATTATTTCTGAAACTATGTGTGATAAGGAAAAGATATAGGCAAAGAAAGGAAACTACATCCAACCAACTCCCAATATCATTTAGGCAATTACTAGGTTAAATTCTTCCTTGTGAGAAATGTATACACACAGAGCTCAATCTAGGAATGATATACAGAATTTAAGGCATCTGAGGAAAAGGGATACAGTAGAGGAAAGTATAAACTACAAGAAGGGGTATGTGCATATGTCATAGCTAAAGCAGACTTCTGCACACTGATTGGGGGGAAATAGTCAAATCTGATTTTCTGCTTTTATCTAAGATATTCTGTCTTGAATAAAATTATCAGTAAATACCATGAGTAAATTATGATTTGATTTCTGAAATCTTGAATTTCCTAGCACTATCTAGCCTATATTAAGTCAACATTTCCTTATTCTAATCAGGGAAGGATTTCTGGACAGCATGATATTCGAATTGGTCTTTAGAAGGAAGGGCAAGAATTCCACTGGCAAGGAAGCAAATGAAGATGCCATACACGGACATAAAAAATCATGGGCTATGGTGGTGATGGGATAGGAATAAGAGAGGATTTATAAAAATAAATTTATTTTTCCATTCTCTCTGCCATTGGGCCTATTATTGTAGCCTAAATAACTTCTAATTATCCTCTCTGGTCAAGAAACTAGGCAAGGAGAAAGAACTAAAAGGAAAGTCCTACAAAGAGAGTAAGACACATGGCACTGCAATAAGAGAAATAGTAATCATACTCCACATTTGTATTTTAATTTATATTTTTTCAGATTATATTCATATATCACTGTTAGCAAACATAAGGAATATACTGCCGTACTCTATGTACTTCTCTTGCCTTATGCATGGGACAAAGAAGAGGACCAGAAACCATTTGGAAATTTGTCCACTTTAGGTTGAGGGACCCAGAGGAAAACTGGGAAAAGGAAACATGCTGTTAGACATTTTCTTCCATTCCACTCCTAGCACTACAGCCAACTACACATGTTCCCAGATATCTGTCAATGCTCTCTTGGTTTGTCTCCTTGTTAGGTGAGTTCAACAAATATTGTATAAATACTTTGTGCCAGGCACTGTGCTAAAGGCTGGTGATAAAAAAAAAAAAAGCAAAAGACCATGCAGCTTACAGTATAACTGTAGGAACAAAATGCAAACAATTATGTACAAAGAAGATATATACAGAATAAATTGGATGTAATCCATAGATGGAAGGTACTAGTATTAAGGGGGATTAGATGAATTCCTACCTTTTAAAGCTGAACTGAAATATGTTATTTAAGAAGTCTTCCCTGGCTCTTTTTCTCTCATCTCTTCAATAATTACCTTTCTGGGGCAGCTAGGTAGTGCAGTGGATAGAGCACTAGCCCAGAATTCAGGAGGACCTGGGTTCAAATCCGGGCTCAGACACATAACACTTACTAGTTGTGTGACCCTGGGCAAGTCACTTAACCCCATTGCCTACCCCTCCCCCAAAGAAACAAAAAAACAAAAAAAAACAAAAAAATTACCTTTACATGGGACTCATATTATATTTTGTTTTGAAATTCTACAGAATACTTATCATTGAATAGTGTATATTCTACTTACCTATGTTTTTATTTATCCTCCTAATAAATTATAACTTTCATAAAGGCAGGGATTATGTATTTGTTAAATTCTATAACATTTCCAATTCCTCGTTCTCTGCACACAGCAAGCATTTATGTGATTCATGTTTATTAAAGTTAAGAAAAACCTCAATTTAACAGACTTTAGCATTAGTCACTCTGATGGCATGGGGCAGCCAAATATGGGCTAACTTTGAGAAAGATGCATCACAAATATGATTAAAGATATAGGATTATTCAAGGAGAAAAAGTCATCAGCTCTGATTTCAGATATGCACTCTCTAAAGTGGGAACTCCATCTGTTATAGTATCTGAAGTGGGAATCCTTTTGTGGCCTAATGTAAAAACACTGTTTTTTTTTTTTCTTTGTTTAATTTTCTTTTTATTCTCAGTTTCAAATTCTCTCCTTCCTCCCACTTCCCCCCCCCCCCCCATGCAATATTCTGGAAAACAGTAACAAAAAAATAAAGCGAAAAAAATGTTTCATTCTGTACTCTGAGTCCATAAATTACCTATTTTGAAGTGGAGAGCAGTTTTTATCATGAGTCCTTTGGAACTGTGGTGGATCACTGTATTTTTACAGAATTATAAAGTATTTCACAGTGGATTATCTTTACAATATTTCTCTTATTTTGTGGACTGTACTCTTGGTTCTGTTCACTTCACTTTGCAAGTTACATTGCGAAAGTTCACATTAAGTTTTCTCAGGCTTTTCTGAAACCATTCCTTTTATCATTTCTTATAGCACATATTCCATCACATTTATATAGCATAATTTGTTTAGCCATTGCCCAATGTATGGCCATACCCTCAATTTTCAATTCTTTTCCACCACAAAAAGAGCCACTATAAATATTAATATGAGTACTTTCCACATTGAGTTCTAAAAGTTAAATATCTTAGAATAAGGGTTCTTAATTTTTTGTGTGTGTCAGACTAGGTAAAGCTTATAGATCCTTTCTTGGAGTAATGTTTTTAAATGTATAAAATAAAATACAAAATAAACCCGTTATACTCTGTCAAAACAAAAAAAAATCACAGACCCCATTTTAACAATCGCTATCTTAGAAATATCTTCTAATGTATGAAAACCTTCTCACCAGGTTAATAGGATCTCTGCTATGAGTGAATGAGACTTGTACTTTTGTAGAAAGAGGAAATGATTGTGCTTCAGTCACAGAGAATGAAAGTTGTAGTCAGTTCCTGCTACATAGCAAATGGAAAGAGGCTGCTCCCACTCATATAGCCAGTCAACACAGGATGTCTTCTCCCAGAATCATATCCCTGATGTCTGTAAAGTATGTGCCTCCATGTTAGGTGTTCTGGACATGTGCCAGAACCCCATCACATATGTGAGTGCTAGAAAGGATATACAGAGAATGTAAAATAATGCAAAGTGTGTCTAATTTCATTAGAGGAAAAAGGAACAATCTGGGGAAGATGAGGTTATATTGTTTTTAATGAAAGAAAAAGACTCATCACTACCTTTTTTTGAGCAGTAATTTTTCAACCAGTTCCTTATCTTCAGAAAACATATGCTTTCCTATCACTGTAACTAAATGTAATAAACCCTGGAGTTTGGTGAAAACTGACCATCCTCTGAATAACATTTAATTGCATCTATAATGTTCTCCTTATAGGATCTAATTTTTTTTGATGTGTACATGATTTTTAAAAAAAAATCTTTACCTAAGGGGAAAAAAGAAGCAAAAAATGTTGACATAGAGATACTTATTCCTCAGTCGTTTAAGTGTGATTTAAGAATTCAATTTTCAAACCTATTAGCTACAAAGGAAAGTAGTGTAGAGTTAAGCATGAAGTTATACAATTTTAAAAGTATTTTATTAAAAGAAATTTGTACAGATTGAATATATTTGAGAAGATTTGATAAAAAATTCACAGTGACTGTAATAATTTTTACCATGATCAAATCAGCTTAGAAAACTAATACAATGTAAACTCTATGGTGCAGTACTTAGCATAGAACTGTTCACTGGAAAATTTCAAAGTACATTATAAATAGTGACTTGTGGATCTCTAACTTATACTGTCACATATCAGAGATAAACTTTGCCATTTTTTATAAAGCTGTGTAAATAAAAAAAAAGTTGGGAGATGTCAGTATTTCTGAATTTTAAATTAAGGGAAAACCCAGGTCTCAAAGGCATAATAATAACTGTGTGGAGTAGATTTTACAAGTATTATTTTCCTCACTACAGGTAAAGATACTGAGCCTTAGAGATGGCCAAATTGTCTTCCTTGATATTAAACTAGGTGAACTCAATTCTCTTGACTTCAAATCAGGCATACTTCCCCAAAACTATATTGCTTGAGAAAAATTTAGTGACAGAGAAAAATACATTAGAGGAAGGATAACTGTAAGGAACAGCTGGAGAAATGGTTAATTTGTGCCAAAAAGCATCTCAAAAAAAAATCCCCCAAAAAGGAAAACACCAATTCTCTGACTCCACTATTTCCTCCATATACTTTTTGTCTTGCAGCTCTCCACATTTTCACAGCCAAAATTGAAAAAAAGAAAAGCTTTTTTTGGTTTTATACTTTTCCTCAACCCCTTAAATGGCCTTCATCTCCAGAATTCTAATGAAACTGTTTTTTTCCAACCTCAAAGAGCCTCCTCATTAAAACTTGGGTTTATTTTGTCTTCAAGCCTTTCTTTCCACCATCGTCCTAATCATCTTCCTAAAACGGCACTCTGATTATATCATTACCCTGTTTAATGTTTACCAGTGACTCTCCATTGTCTGGGTCCCAACCTATCAGCTTTGGTCCTTCAGAATCCTTTACAATTTGGCTCCAACCTATTTTTTCCAGTCTTACTTCACACTACTCATATTCATGTCTTCTACACTGGGTCCAAAATGGATGACCACATTTATTGTTTAAGTCCTGTCCTTGACCATGGCTGTCCCTTTGCACATATTATTGCTCAAGTTTTTAATGGACTCCATGACTCTGAAATCATCTGTTGCGTCCTTCCCTTCCTTGAGGCCTAACTCAGATGTCATTCACTTACTCTATGAAACTACTCATTAACCCCTCCAACTCTCAAATTATCTCACTGAAACCTTGCAAGAGATCTTGGGTTTTATGGGTAAGATTTCTTTTAAGGGTTATGCCTGAAACCCAAATCACTTTGGCTTTCATTGATTGGCCAACAACAGGTCCCAGTCCAAACCTCACATGGTCATTGTTTGGGCTCAGATGGCTCAGAGTGAGTATAAATAGCAACTGTTACTGTTCTGGCCCAAAACTCTAAGGGTCTTCCCCTCCCAGATGGATTTTTTTTTAACTAGGTAAGAGGCCATGCTTTGTCTCATTTCTTACCTAGATTTAATCACTGAAAGGGCATTGCCTCAGTCAAACTGAGACCTGGGAAAGACCTTAATTTAAAAAGGCCAGGATCTCCCACTGCTTCTGGGGCCATATACAGTCATCCTGATCTATATCTTGACATTGGACCAAGATGGCTCCAGAGGAGAGAGTGAGGCTAGCGATTTTGCACAACCTGCATCTCTTAAATTCAATTCACTTGCAAGTCATGATATCATGATCCTCTTCAAGAACAGAGGACAAACAATGGACACTGAGATCTCTCTTGTGGTTTTATTGGTGCAGGGAATTTCCAGGGAGAAAACTTCTGGTATCAACATATAACAGCAATTGTCCTGCAACTTATTGTCTCAGCATTGTCTGAGGGAACAGAGGCTATTCATAAAGCATTTTGTAAAACTTAAAAGTTCTATATAAATATGAGCCTTTAAAATTTTTCTATTACTAAAATTCTACAATATATTCCTACTCTAATATCTTATGATAGCATAGAAATGATATTGGGTTCATAAAAATAAATTGATAAAATGCTAAATTTAATAGGTTTTCCAAAATAGAAAAAATATATAAATGTAAGGTCCTGCAAAAGGATACATGCTTATTGTCAAAGTATCAGCCTGGCTAAGTTTTGAGGGGGAGGGTCATCTCAAAAATGCTGGCAAATGGATTTTTTTTTGCCATAAGAATCCACAAAGATCACCTACCAAGAAGAAGAGGGCTTGTTACCTAAATTGGTAGAAGAAGCTTCTAATTAAATAATGAATCTTTGATATATCAAAGAGAGAATTATTACAATTGATAAAATAAAGTGATATATTTCAGTTTCTCAAAGAGTTCATGAGAGATTCATAAAAGTTAAAAAAAAGTATAACACATATCTTGTTTGATCTTAATGACCTGGAGCCTGTCCAGAAGAGGGTAACTAGGATGGTGAAAGAACTAGGGAGAATTTGACAAAATGAGGGGTTGGAGTTCAGACTGAAGAAAACAGAACTTAGAGGAGTCATACTAGCTGGGTTCAAGTATTGAAAGATTGTCATGGGGGAGAAAAAAAAAAGACTTATTCAGCTTGGCCCCAGAGGACAGAAGTAGAAGAAGGGTTAGAGGTTGGAGAGAGACTAAATGAGACCTTATACTTATTATTTTCTTTTTTTTTCTTTTTTTTTGAGACCTGATATTTAAAAAAAAAAATAATCCTAAAAATCAAAGTATAATGGACTACCTCAAGAGGGATGTTCTTGATCATGAGAGGTTTTTATGAAGAGACTCTACAAAAACTTCTTGGATATGGTATGGAAGGGATATGTTGTTCAACTCTGGGTTGGTCAAAATTGCCTCTGAGAACATTTCCAGCTATTACATTCCACAATTTAATAATAATGGAATATGTTGATATAAACAGAATCAAATTGAAGAGATACTTAAGTAATTTAGATTTCCCAATCACCATATAAAAATTTGTTAAAGGGAATTTTAACTTTACTTTAAAAATTATATATACCTACAAGGACCGCTGTCACTCCTTCAATTCACAGAATGTTACTGTATTTGGATAAGTTGCGCTACTCATGTTTTATTCCATGCCCCAGTGCTTCCTCCCTGGTATTGCAATTTCAACAAGTTTATGCCCAGGCAAAACTGGGAAGGAGGATGGAGTTTTCCTACAGAGATCCCAGCATCCTCTCTTTTTTTCTTTTCCTTCCCTTGGAAATGCCACTTTTTTTTTTTTGGTGAGGCAATTGGGGTTAAGTGACTTGCCCAGAGTGACACAGCTAGTGAATGTTATGTGTCTGAGGCTGGATTTGAACTCAGGTCCTTCTGATTCCAGGGCAGGTGCTCTATTCACTGTGCCACCTAGCTGCCCTAGAAATGCCACTTCTGATATCAGGTATCTAGTGTTTTTCCTTGAGTCTCCACGAAAATTATTTTGATTTTTTCTCTGTATTTATTTGGTGGTATTTTTGGGGAAGGGAAGGACCCTTTATTTGCACTAAAATACAAATAACTGAGAATAAAATAAATATATCCTGTACAGATATTTTCCTTTTTATGAGAATTGATGGCTAAGATAAATGACTGATTTTTCATAAGATAATTTTAAGCAGAATCCAGTAAAGAATAGTGGAGGAGGTTTTGCTACCTAGGGTCCCTAACGTTGTTCCACATTTGTGGTTGCCTAATATACTTCTGCAAACTCTGATCATGAGAATATTTCTCCTTATAACTAAAGGGACTTTTGAAGGCCATAGAAGGTGAATTTGGGCCTCCATGATATTCTACCAAGTAAATAGGGATATATGACATGAAATAGGTAAATGGCAAGATGCAGCAAACTGGTCCATGTAGATTTGCAGGAGGTTGCTTTGCCTTCTCTCAATCAACTTTCCTCTAAAAGACTTGAACAGAGCTTACCACGTGTATTCCATTCCCTCTTCTTTCCCATTATTTTAGAAGAGGCAAAACATTAATAAAAGTAAAAATAAAACCTTGTATTCAGAGTTAGAAATAATTTAATACTTAAAGTGAAGCACATGGTATATTTCAGAGCAACAAAATAAATGTCATGAAATAAAAGTAAATAAAAGCTTTCTCAGGAGCATCAGGAATTGCCTAAAGTAAAATTAAATATTAAAATAAGGCTCAGAGATAGTAGACAATTTGTCTTTTTATCCAAATGTTCCACTCGCAAAGCTGTCTCCTGTTGCCTGAGAAAGACATAGAGAGCCTTATGAAGAGTGAGAGTTAGGGGAAGACCAACTTACTAACAGCACTAGATTTTCTTTTAAATTATTTGCTATTCATCATAACAATGTCATATAATAACATATTTATTATCAGCAAAAAATATCTCAAAAATGAATATTTTTCCTGTTTGAAAAACTGTCCAAGACAACATTTAACTATTAATTAAAGAATAATAGGAAGTGATTTGCTTTAATTTGTCTTCAAGGATGACTCCTTTTTTATTTAAACAAATACATATTTGGACTTGTGATTGGCATCACATGACCTCTGATTACCAATCCTGTTTCTTATTTTCTAAATTCTTCTTCCTGGGTTTTTAATTTATGTTGTTGCTTATTTATGCCCCTTCTTGCAGTGGATGAAGAATATATATGATCTAGTTATAAATGTACTTAGGCAGGTCAACGATCTTGTCCATCTATCTTGGACAAAATGGGTTGAGACCTGGGAAGGATCTCAAAGTCATCTGATCTAGCCTCCTATCTTAGAGTTGATGCAACTGAAGCCAAGAGTGGTGAAATGACTTGCTAAAGGTCATGCATTGGATAGAGATCCTCTGACTCTAAACCCAACACCCTTTTCATTGAACAGCAGATGGAAAATGAATAAGGAAGAAGAAAGTAGGTTAGATTAAATATGAGAAATTACATAAATCTTCCAACAATAGCAAGCTACTTGCTGATAAAAAGGCCATTTCTCTGGCTTTATCTGTCTCTGTCTCTGTCTCTTTCTCTCCCCCAAACAATATTCCTTCAGTGTTGCTATTTCATTGTAAATTATGGAACATTACAATTTTTGAAGATTTCAGGGCATGGAAGATAATTGCAATACTCTGTTGTTTGTTTGTTTTTGGCATGTGCCTGACAAATAAACTTATTATCAAATAGCTCTGATTAAAAAGTGAGAAATCCAAAAGGATTTTGGATTCATTCTACCTTTGAAAATCTCTCAGACACAAATCATTTCCATACTCAATTTATCATATTCCCAAACAAAAGAGAAAATGCCATAATCAAGATTAGACAGGAGGACCATGCTTAAGTAACAGTTTTGATTCATGAAACTGAAAAAATAAGAGCTTTTGGTATACCCTAAAGAATCACTTCCCTAAAACCATGTAATCATTTTTTAAACCTTCTCTCTAAGGATTCTCCTTTCAGTTTGGACAAGGGTGAACTCAAGAGATACTTTTATTAACTAAATGAACTAAAAGATTTTTGCTCTTAGTTTGATCAATATCAGAGATGAAGTCCTTTCTGGGCTGATCAGTTCTCTCCCTTAGAAATTAGCTAGATTTTTATTAAAATGACATAAAATGATCTCAGTAAAGACCATAGTTTAAAAATTTATATTTAAGAAAGACTGATAAAGTTTCTCATTCAGATTAGAACAAGGACTTTAGACTAAAGTAATGTCCTAATATTATTCTGTACTCCCTTGACTAAAGAGGGAATGGGAAACTACTATTTTTCCACAAAAGGAAAAAAAAATGCACATTCAAAAGATAAATGGTGTGTTTGGGCAGAATGTAGTATTTAACCAAGGATGACTTTAGCATGTGAGAAAATGTGTGGAGGATGTGAACTTCCTGAGAAAAGGGAATGTTTGACTGTTACTATTTGTCTCCTCAGGGCCTTGCACACTACATGATACAGAGAAGGCACTTAAATGCTCATTGATTGAATAACAAAAAATTTTAAAGAGGAATTAGGCTGGTCATTCAGTACAACTGGACAATCCTAATGCCATAATAATACTGACAAAGTTATTAAAATAACTAGAGAATTACCTTCATTGAGTTGTGTAGATTCTTTGTGGAAAATTTGCTGAAAAACATTGAGGGAAATCATAAAGGTGAAAAGGCTTAGATATACTGGAGATCTGTATATCTGAAGAAGAAGTGTCCATAAGAGTGAAATCATGAATTCATGGAAGTATAAGGTGACTGTGTTTGACTGTGTCACATGGTGACAATAGTTGTCACCATCCCTGTTAATTTCAATACGGGGCTTCACTGTTATTGTAAAGAGACTAGCTTCTCCCTCCCCCAGCAAAAAAAAAAAATTATCATTTTGTGCTCTTGCTGTTCTCAGGTAAACAACTTATTTATATTTTATGATGCCACCCTGGTTAAATCCTAAAAGCTAATTTTGCCCTTGGATGAGCATAACAGAAATCACTCTGGTTTTCACTGATTTGTCTCACAGAAGTAAATGAATGTCCCATGAGTAATCACAACTCAGAGAATAATATGGTACTAAAAATCCCAAACAAACAAACTGCAGAGAAGCATACCTGACAAAACACTGGCTAATGAAGTAGTGATAAAGTCAAAATTCAAAGTATGTCAAGGAACCTTCAGGAAGGCATAAACACATAGGGTATGATTAAAGGGAAGTAAACAATCAGAAGAGGGCTTTCAAACATCTACCTACAGAATCACAGGGTCATAAGATAAATCATCTTTTCCAATTTCCAATCCAATCTGGAAAATTTACAAAAAATATTGTAGAAGAGAACCCCAGTTAGGTGACAGCTAATCATAAGAGATCATTTCTCTGGCAAATGCCCCCTAAAGAAATAGATTCTTTGAAATGATGATGGGAACAGGTGGAAAAGAAGCTGAAACTTGTTTGCACACTGCTGGGCATATCTGCCCCAGAATATTTACTGTCAAAATGTCACTTTTACCACATGGTAGAGCTGAGCAAAAAGGTCAGAGAAAATTCTGGAAACACAATTCCCTTAAACTTAACTTTTTCTTTTGTCTTCTTGGAGACTCATCTAAAGAACAAGTGACAGGAATCATATTTGCAAAGCAGAATGCATTCATCTGGCCCATTACTTGCCAATTTATATACTTAGAAGTGGTTAACTAAGGTCCCAAATAAATCCACTATCACAAACTTAACGAATTTCAAAACAAATCTTTGACCTTGCAAAAATTAAACTTGTTTCCTAGGTATGAACTTCTTAAGTTTTACTAACAGATATCGAATTTTTTTTAATGTCCAAACCCTGGACCACACATGCCATATTCAAAGTGTACATGCATGTGTATGTGTTTGTGTGTGTGTGTGTGTGTGTGTGTGTGTATACAGCCCCACCCCTTATATTCTACTGGGTGAAACAATGCTAAGTACACAACGCATACAAAACAAACCCAAATTATATGAGCGGGGATGTGTGGGGAAATGCTCATAACTGATGAGATATTAAATGTAATAAAAGCTACTATTTACCACTATTTTAATATTTGTAAAAAATTACTACACTATCATTATTATACATATTTGATCCTTTAAACAACCCTGTGTGATAGAAAAGACTTCATATAGGTTATGACACAGAGAGTTAGGGAATCTATGAGTAGAGCTGAGAAGAGAGATTATTTCTGGCATGGGGAACAGCCAGTGCAAAATTATGGAGAGGAGTGATAGAATGTCATCCATACAGTACAAAGGGCAACCATTAAATACTTTTTGAGCAAGGAAGTAACATAATGCTTAAGGAATTTCACTTTGGTAGCTATGTGAGAATGGAGTGGAGAGAATATAAGCCTAAAGGCCAATTAGGAGGCTACCATAACAATCCATGAAAGAAGTAATCAGGGTCTGAAATAAGTTATTGACCTTATGAAGGGAAATTATAGTGAATGGAATTGAAAAAAGATATTTCAGTGGTATAAGTAACTTGCAGGTGAGGATAGTCTATCTACTAATGAAGATTAGGATTTTTTTTTAATGCATTTTGATGTCCTAAACAATTGTTTAGAATACTGATGACTCAAATGACTTGACCAGGGTCACAGAGTCAAGATGAATAAGAAGAATTACTTGAACCCAAGTCTACTTGTCTTTAAAACATAGTTTTTTCTTAGTCTTTTTTAACTATTAAAATTTTTAACATATTTAACTATAAACATTTTTAACATTGTTTAAACTTTTGACTTCCAAATTCTTTCCTTCCTTCCCATCCTTTGCCCATTCTTGTGAAGGTAGGCATGTTGGTACAGATTATATGTGTGCAGTCATGTAAAATATATTTGTATATTAGCTATGTTAAGTAGAAAACCGACCATTGACACCCCCATCTCACCCCCAAAACAAACCCCCCAAAAAGTAAAAATAAAAAGTATGCTTCAATCTATATTAAGACTCCATCAGTTCTTTCTCTGGATGGGAACAGCATTTTTCATCATAAGTCCTTTGGAATTGTCAGGGGTCAATGTATTGCTAAGAATAGCTAAGTCATTCAAAATTGATCATCATATAATGTTATTATTACTGTTACTGTGTACAATATCATCCTGGTTCTGCCCACTTCACTTTGTATCAGTTCATACAAGTCTTGGCCACCACAAAAAGAGCTGCTATAAGTAATTATGTACCTAAAGGTCCTTTTTCTTTTTCTTTGATCTCTTTGGGGTACAGACCTAGTAGTGTTGTTACTGGGTCAAAAGGTGTGCAGTTTTATAGCCCATTAGGCATAGTTCCAAATAGAATTGTTGGATCAGTTCACAACTCTACCAATGGTGCATTAGTGTCCCAATTTTCCTACATTCCAGTCAATAATATATATTTTTCTTCTTCTTGGTTTAAATATCAGCAACATATTTGTGTCATGAAAAGAATTTGGTAGGACTCCTTTGATTATTTTTCCAAATAATTTATACAGTATTGGAATTAATTCTTCTTTAATTCACTTCTGAATCCATCTGACTCTGGGGATTTTTGCTTAGGTAGCTCATTGAAGGCTTGTTCAATTTCTTTTTCTAAGATAGAGTTATTTAAGTATTTTAGTTCTTCTGTTAATCTGGGAAGTTTATATTGTGTGTAAATGTTCATCCATTTCACTTGTTTGTCAGTTTTATTGAAATACAGTTGGGCAAATTAACTTAATAATTGCTTTAATTTCCTCTTCATTGGTGGGGAAATCAACTTTTTCATTTTTGATACCGGTAATATGTTTTTCTTCTTTTAAAAATTAAATTAGACAATGTTTTATCTATTTTATTGTTTTTAAAAAAAATAAAACCAGCTAACAGTTCTATTTTTATGGTTTTCTTAGTTTAAATTTTATTAACATGATTTTCATATTTACAATGTGGTGTTTAAATGGAGATTTTTAATTTGTTCTTTTTCTAGTTATGTTTTCTTAAACTGGCATGTCTAATTCATTGATCTGCTCTTTCTCTATTGAACTGATGTAAACATTTAGAGATATAAATTTTCCCCTCAGTACTGCTTTAGCTACGTTAATTTTTTGGGGTTATGTTGTCTTATTGTTGTCATTCTCTTTTTTAAATTATAAACAAGAAGTTTATTCAAACAACAAGATGTTTGACTTGAAGGGAAAACTATTTAGGATCAATTTCTTTATAGTAATTTATTTCTTCTGAGAGACAGAGATTGCCCTACATGTAACAGCAACATAAAAAAGTTATAAAATTGTTCTTGGTTTTACAATGATAAAAGAAAAACATCAAAATTATTGAATCAAACAAGGTATGTAAGCCTTTTTGTTGTTGTTGTTAAAGAGTGAGAGCAAAATATTATTTTTTTCCAATATTCCAATTTCCAATATAAAATATTATATTATTGGAATATAAAGATAAAAGTTGAATGAACATGCCACTAATGTACAAAAGGGATATTTTCACAGAACCAGTTTGTTTTTTCCCTCTCCCCATCTCCATTTGATGTTGATCAAAACATACCATCAGCCATTTAGTTAAAAAAAATAGGCATTATGCCTGTGCACATATACCAGTTACTTTATGTACAATAAAGGAATGGGGGAAGGGAATCAAAGAACAGGGAAAACTATACTGCAGTAGTCAAAGCGTGGATGAACCAAATCTTGGTTTCTAATTGTGAATGTATTGTTTTCCTTGGGAGAGCAGTTCTGGAGT
Source organism: Vombatus ursinus (assembly GCF_900497805.2). NCBI lineage: Eukaryota > Metazoa > Chordata > Mammalia > Diprotodontia > Vombatidae > Vombatus > Vombatus ursinus. Next base: position 2,077,891 of record NW_020951427.1, read on the forward strand.
AGAGTTCCATGTTCTCTTTTTACTAAGTGCCTCCTATCTGGTGCTGGAATACATCAATTGTATCTTCATTCTTCATTTCCAACTGTGCAGGTGTGTCTGTTTTATTTATTGGTTGCCTATCAAATCAGAATCTCATCTGCCTTATTGACAAATGCTGTCATTCACAATAGGTTTTCATTAGTTTACTAAGTGTTGTGTGCTTCTTAATCTTGAATTGAACCACCAAACCACCTTGGCTTGCCACCTTCAAATTAATGTGCTCCTTGTTTTCAGTCATGACTCTTTCCTTTGGCTTTTGTCTGCCATGGCAAGTCTGGGGGGGTGTCTCCTCAACTGCCACTTCACAAAAGAGGCACCAGGATGGTCCAAGGGAACAGTGGAGAAGCAGCAGGGGAATGAGCAGGAGCAGGTAGAGGAGGAAGAATATGATGGTGGTGATGGTGAGGAAGAGGAGGAGAAAAAGAAGGAGGATGATGAGCTGTCATTGTCCTTAAAGACATTATTTATTGTTTCTATTTGTTCTTTTACCTACTCATTTTTAGGGTTAGATTATTTAGTGTCCAATTACTTTTAAATTTATGCTTCCAGGGCCCTTTACTAGATTTTATTTTTACTACATTATGACCTGAAAAGGATGCACTTAATATTACTACTTTTCTGCATTTGGTTGTGTTTTTATGCCTTAATATAGGGTCAATTTCTGTGTAGGTGTCTGAGAAAAAGGTATATTCCTTTTTATTCTCATTCATCTTCCTCTATGGATCTATTATATATTGAACTTCTCTAAAATTCTGTTTATCTCCTCAACTTCTTTCTTGTTTTGTTTTGTTTTGTTTTGGTTAGATTTATCTAGTTCTGAGAAGCAAAAGTTGAGGTCCACTAGTGGTATAGTTTTATTGTCTATTTCCTCCTATAACTCATTTAACTTTTTTTAAGAATCTGGATGCTATACCACTTGATAGATATATGTTTGTTATTGATATTACTTCCTTGTCTAGGTATCTTTTAGCAAAATGTAGTTTCCCTGCATATCTCTTTTAAATTATTTTTGCTTTTGCTTAGTCTGAGATCATGATTGTTACCCTTGCTTTTTTCCCCCTTCAGTTGATTCTGCTCCAGTCCTTTATCTTCACTCTGTGTGTCTCTCTCGCCTTCAAGTGTGATTCTTATAAACAACATATCATCAGATTCTTGTTTTAAATCCACTCTATTTATCTGATTCTGTTCATGGGTGAGTTCATCCCATTCACATTCAAAGTTATGATTACTAACTGTGTATTTCTCTCAAACTTATTTCCCTTATTCTTATACGTCTCTCTCCTTTTACCCTGTCCTTACTCAAAAATCTCTTTTGCTTCTTACCAACCCCTTCCCAACTCCACCCTCTCCTCTATCTTCTCACACCCCCAATTCATCTCTGGTCTTTTCATCATGGACACTAGAGAGCCCTCAATTTCATTAAATATTCATTTACCCCTAAAGCATCATGTTCAGTTTTTTTCTGGATAGGTTATTCTTGCTTGTAATTATGTCCTCCACCCTCTAGAATATCATATTCTAAGTTTTCTATTGCTATAATGCAAAAGCTGTTAAATCTTGGGTTATCCTGACTGTGGTTCCAGATATGTGAATTATTTCTTTTTAGCTGCTTACAATATTTTTTTTTTCCTTGACTTGGGAGTTCTGAAATTTGACTGTAATATTCCTGGGAGTTTTCATTTTGGGATCTCTTTCAGGAAGTGATTAGTGGATTTCTATTTCACCCTCTTATTCTAGGCTATTAGGGTAGATTTTCTTGACAATGTCTTGAAATATGATGTCTAGGTGCTTTTTTTGATCATAACTTTCAGGTAGTCCAATAATTCTTAAATTCTCCTCAATCTACTTTCCAGGCCAGTTTTTTTCCCAATGGGATATTTCATCTTTTCTTCTATTTTTCATTTTAAAATTTGTTTTATTGTTTATTAATGTCTCATGGAGTCATTAGCTTACACTTGCCCAATTCTAATTTTTAAGAAATTATTTTCTTTAATGAGGTTTTGTCCCTTCTTTTCCATTTGGCTAATTTTACTATTTAAGGATTTCCTTTCTTCGGTGGATTTTTGTGCCTCTTACCATTTGGCCAATTTTGTTTTTTTTTAAGGAGTTATTATCTTTAGTGTTGTTGTTTGCCTCCTTTACCAAGTTGTTGACTTTTTTTCATGATTTTCTTGCATCACTCATTTCTTTTTTCAACTTTTCCTTTATATCTCTTATTTTATTTTAAAACACCTTTTTGAATTCATCCAGGGAATTTTTCTGTCACCATAGTAACTTTCTATAGTCAGATTATTTTTTTGTTGTTATTTGCTCAGTTTTTCTAGCCTCTTTCTTGACTTTTAACTTTATCTTAAAGATGGATTCTGCTCTTGGCATGCAGGGAAACTGTCCAAAGCTTAAGGTTTTTCATGCTGATGTTTTCAGAGGTAGTTCTAGGGATCTGTAAGTTTTCAATTTTTCTAAGGTGGTAAGATCTAAGGGGGGGGGGTATGGTCACTGTTCTCTTGGCCTGTGGCCTGATTTGTGAGTGAGCACAAACACTCTTTTTCACCCTGGAACTGTGACCAGGGCCCCTGCTCACCTGTGCCCATAAGTGCTTTCGGTTCTCTTGATGTTGGATTTATGACTTGGACTCCTACTCTTCTCAGTGTTGCAGCTCCTTTGGACCTGAGACTAGGGTCCCTGTTCCCCTCAATGAACAAATACTCTTTTTTCTGCCCTGAAAATGCGAGAATGATCCCCACTCCCCTCCATCCACAAGTATTAGTGCATTAGAGTTCCTCCTTGCCCTGAGACTATAAACAGGAACTGCATATGCACATTGCAACAGAATCTTGCACCCAGTGCTAGCAGAAGGTCCCCTGTAATCTTCTTCTGACTAGTTGTCTGATCTTCTTACCATCTGTGGGATGCTTACTCCCAAGCAGCCACCATCTATGCGGCTTCCCCCAAGGCCTTTTGTTGACTTGCACTGCATTCAAGTCCAACCACCACCCTGATGAGACAGACTTTTCCTGCAGACTTCCTAAGTTGTCTTGGGCTGAAAAATTGTTTTATCCTGACATTTTGTTTGTTTTGCTTGTTCAGACATCCCAAAGTTTGATTTGAGGAATTTTTTTGAAGTTGTTTGGAGGAGAATTTTGGAGAGGTAAGGCAAATCCCTGCCTTTACTCTATTATTTTGGCTCTGTACCCTCTACTTATCCTCAAAGTTGTCTTTCTATCCAGTACTCCACACTACCATGGGAGGAGAAAGAAGAGAATAATACTTTCTAATGAATGATCAACATACAGCTGATTACACACATAGATATATATATAATATACGTATGTGTATATGTATATATAGATACATATACACATATGCATGCATATAGTATATGTGTATATGTTTCTTGTATATATGTAAATACACACATATCTATGTATATATGTGTATAATATGTGTGTATACACATGCACACACATAAATGTGTATGTATGTATGTATATGTATGTTGTGTGCCTTGTCTTACTAGCAGGTTTTAATGTTTAATCTATCAGTAATCATAAAATTTGAACAATTTAGTGAAAAGGAAGAATTCAGAAGCTTTCTTCCCCTGTAGGCTAACTAAATACTGTCCTTCAATACCAAATGGAAACTTCAAAGTGCAGGTATACCCCACCTAACATTACTAATTAACTATTAGAAAACAAAATGTTTCTTCTATTAACTTCACATAGAAATAATGTTATATACGGAAAATGCTTTCTTGGGCAGCCAAAATTCTTACTCTAAATATTTTAAATCTTTTTTAATAGAGATTATAATACAAAAGTGTAGCAACCATACAAAGTTGGAATGGATGAGGTGACTTAGGTGGACAACTGACTCAACATATACAGACCTGACATTCCAAGTTATCAGAGTTATCTACTAGGTTTTGTGACTAGCCAGGGGTCAGTGGAGTGAGAATCAACAATCTTACATGGATAATTGCATACCATAGGATGGTGTAGAGAAATCAAGAAATGAATAATTAGATAGACAATCCACTGGGAAGGCAGGTGTGAGTGGGCACAGGGATATGAATGTCTCCCTCATGGGGACAGAGAAGATATCTGGCAAAGACTGCAGGGGATAAAGAATTCAAAAACTTTCTGCAAGAGGAATAAGAGAATTGGCCTTCTTTTTTATCTTCAGGAATTACCTAAGCTCTAAGTTCAAGATACAGCTAGAGATGTTGGCTTTCAGCTAAAATCTAGAAATATTCCTCCTTACTTAGACTTCCTTTATCTGCCAAGAAAGTATCTTTGGTCACAACTGGGGAAGATCCAATCCATTTCATTTACTCAGAGATGAATGGAAAATGCTGGGCTCTAGTGCAAAATATGGAACAAGAAAGGGAATTGATTAAGTCAGGAGCTTGGGGGTTCAGGGAGTAAATCTCTACAGCCACCTTTCTTCAAGAGAATAGAGGAGTCAGGCAATCAATGGAACACTGACTTCAAACTTGGCACAAGTAGTGATAAAAGTTTCACAAACTGCATTATTTTTTCTCTTATGCTTTTTGTGTTCTAGAAGCTACTAGGTAAGGCAGTTAGCGTGATACCTCTGCATGTATGTGAATGCAGCTGTTATTAAATTGTTTCCATCACATGCTTAAAATCTCTGTGATATTTAAAGTTGATATTGATGAGTCAAATATAAACTGGGCTATGCTGATCTGGTCTGGGAGGTTAATGAAGGACATCAGCACAGCTCTGGAAGTGGGATTAGGTATAGTGTATTAATGATGTGATGAAATGATACTGATGGGACTTTTGGCATGGCTGAGTAAGCCATCACTGTAACTCTCCCATATTCACCTCCAAATAATGATAAGATAGCTCCCCAAAACAAATCCTGGAATAGCAGAACCAATAAAACGATAGGGTGAAACAATCTTTGAGTCCTAGAAACTTGGAAGATTGGCAAGAAAGGTCTGTCTTGCTCAGGTAAAAGTAGAATGCAGTCCAGGACAGAAAGCACCCCAACAAGCCAGCAGCAAGTTACACTTCAGCAAACCAGTGGGAGATCCTGAGACATAGTGTAGTGGAGCAAGCAAATGCCAGCCCTCTCCCCACCCCATGCCTCAGCACAGTCAGGGGAATGGAAGAATCCAGATAGAGAACTTCCACATGCTTCAGCATAGCCCTGGTCCAACCAGCAGCTGTCAGCAGCCAGACCACCATGTGCTTCAGTGTAGCCCGATGAAATTCAGAAACACCTCACTGGCCTCAGGATACTCCAGACACTAGCACTAGGACCCCGGCTTAGTACCAGCTAACCTGTCAGAACACTACAGCCTCCAGCAGTGCCAGCCACTCTCCAGCCCACCTCCTCAGCACAGCACCAGACACAAGGGTCCCCCTTAGGCCTCAAGGCAACATCAGTGCAGGAACAGGTAAATAACCAGGCAGCCACTGGCACAAGAAGCCTGAAATAGTGCCCCAGCCACCCTGGGAGCTGACCTCAAATTTAAATGAAAGGGGGAAAAAAGCCAAAAAAGATCAGTAAGAGCAACAAAAAAGAATTTGACTATAGAAAATTACAGTGACAGGGAAGATCAACACACAAACTCAAGAGAGGACAACAGTGTCAAAACATCTATGTGTAAAACCCCAAAGAAAAATGGAAAATGAGATACAAAAAGCCACTGAAGAAAACAACTTCTTAAAAGGCACAATTGGCCAAATGGAAAAAGAAGTACAAAAGCCATCCAAGGAAAACAATTCCTTAAAATTTAGAATTGGGCAAGTGGAACCTAATGACCCTATGAGACATCAAGGATCAATTAAACAAATTCAAAAGAATGAAAAAAAAGAAAATGTAAAATACCTTATTGGAAAAACAACCAATTTGGAAAATAGATCTAGGAGACGATGTCATAATCACTGGACTACTGGAAAGCCAGAATCAAAAGGAGGACATGGACAGTATCTATCAAAAAAAATTCTCAGAGAAAACTACCCTGATATCTTAGAACCAGAGGGCAAAATAGGCATTGAAAGAATCCACCAATCACCTTAGGAAAGACATCCCAAAATAAAAACTACAAGGAACATTATAGCCAAATTTCAGAGCTATCAGGTCAAAGAAAAATAGTGCAAGTGGCCAGAAGGAAATGATTCAAATATTGGGAAGCTACAGTCAGGATTATATAGGTTTTAGCAGCTGCAATATTAAAGAGTCATGTAACATGATATTCCAGAAGGCAAAGGAGCTAGGACTATAACTAAGAATCAACTACTTGGCAAAATTAAACATAATACTTATGAACTCAGCTGTGAAACTAAATTTACCAATGTTCTCTCTGACCTACCATCCAATAAAGAGGAATTCACCTAACAATGAAATATACAGGGTTCTCTTTTGTACAAAACAGCAACTAACATTTATGTAGAGTTTTAAAGTTTTTAAAGCCCTTGAAAGAGATTGTTTTGAGTTTATAGGGTTACACAACAACTCTGAAGTTTATTCACAGATAGGAGCATGATTGTCTCATATTACAAAGGAGAAAACTTAACCTTCCAGAAATTAAATGACTTGCCCATGATCACATAGATAGTATCAGGGGACTTCTGACTCCAAGCTGAAGATTCTATCCCCTATACCATGTTGCCTCATTGGTCAGAAATGTGTATAATGGAATGTCCTTGCCTTTATAAGTTAACAGATAAACAAATAAGGTCAGGATGATCGGTAGGTATATTTTTGAGGGTTACAGAAGGGATACATTCATGATAACCATTCATGACAACAACTTTTGAGTGTATAGGAAATTTCCAGTCAAATTCCTAACACACCACAATTCTGAGATTGTTCATATGTGATTCCATGTTCTAAGCCAGAGAAACTAAATGATGTACTGACTAAAATCTTGATAGCGCTCTCATTTTCTTTCTTTTCCCTTTCTACATAAATACAACTTTGAATCTTCTACTTAGGAGAACTTCATAGATTTAGAACTAGAAATGATCTTCAAGGATACCTCGTCCAGCTTTCTTATTTTTCCACAACCTCCCTAAAATTGTCTATCTATGCTGATCCTTGGACAACAGCCATATGGATTACTTCTAAGACTACACTCAAAGTCTTTGCAAATAGAGAGGATCGATCAATCCTGCTACTGATAGACAAAACCACTCTGTTAGGATGACTTCATGGCCTTCAAGAACTCATAGCCAACTTTTCAAACTGTGATAAGACATTGAGGCATAACTTTGGTTCACTCTTTTGAAGCTACTAAACAAAAAGTAAGGATTGTACTAGATATTGAGAAACTGGCCTGTTCCTTGGGAAATTATCCATATTTTCTTTTCAATGATATCCCTCTAGTAAGATGGTTAAAGCCCCAAATAATGATCTCTAAAATAAAGTAATGGAATGGAAAAAGTGCTAAATTTGGAGTCATTTGGTACAGTTCAAATCCTGCCTCCTTCAGTTGATACCTGTGACCTTGAGAAAGCTACTTGACTTTTGTGGCCCTCAGTTCCTCAGCAGTAAAATGAGGGGGTTAAATTGGGAGGTTTCTAAGTTCCCTTTCAGTTTTAGATCTCCTATCATAGGATGTTTTCCCTCAGGTGTTAAATTATGAATACAACTAACACACTTGTGCCCAGAGTCTTTTTTTTTTTAAGTTTAATTTTCGCATTTGCTGTCATGCAAAAATGAGATAAGTGAGTAAAATAAGAAAAGGATCAGGATTAGCCAATGCTGGGATAAATTGCTGATAAGGTATCCCATGTGTTACATTAATAAGATTCAAGATTTAGAGCTGGATAAGAACTTTAAAGGCCATCTAGTCTAGTCATCATATTTAACAGATAGGGACAGTGAGAGCTAGAGAGGTTATTAAGGTCACAAAAGTAGGCAGATAGTAGTGATAGACCTGAGATTTAAGCCTAGATTTCCCAACTCTAAGCTGAGGCTCCTTCCACTACACTTTGCTCGTCACCTCTTATCCCCATTCCTGCTCTCCTTCATAGTTCTTTCTTTCTTTTTTAATTTTTTAATTTTATTTTTAATTTATGGAATAACACAAGCATTTATCTTACAGTATAATTGAAAAAAGATGATTATACATGTAACTACAACTTGGTATTCTTTTTAAATATATAATAAAGTTATCTCTTTTTTTCCCTTTTTTTTCTTCTATACCACCTCTTCCTAGAGATGGCTACCATTAGACACAAATTTGTGTGTGTGTGTGTGTGTGTATAATTTTTCCCCCCACTGGGCCATCTGCTGTTTGTTAGATCCATAGTTCTTTCCTTTCAGTCTACCAGACTATAATTTTTTGAGATTGGATTTGTACAGTAATGACCACAAGAAACTGAATAATAAGCTATATTTCAAGAATAGGTGGGTTTGTTTGGACAATACTAGAACAATTTCATTTATTTGTGAAGCCTAAAGTATGAGAGATTTCATACCTGGGATGATAAAGATATATATTTATAAGAATTATAAAGAAAATACAGAATTATGAATTTAGAACTACAACAGACTTCAAAGTCCATTTAGTTCAACACCTTCATTTTACAGGTGGGAAAAATGAGGGCCAAGGAGATCATGTAACTGCCTAAAGTCAACTGGATGTTAATGATCAGATCTGGGCTTTGAAGGTTCTATGTTTCAGAGTTAATGTTTTTTGTTTGTTTGTTTTGGAGACAATCAGATTTAAGTGACTTGCCCAAGGTCACATAGCTAGTAAGTGTCTGAGGCCAGATTCTAACTCAGGTCCTCCTGACTGGAGAGCCAGTGTTTTATCCACTGTGTCATATAGCTGCCCCAGAGTCATTTTTTTAAAAACTGTATCAGATGTACAGAGGTTATCTAGTTCAACCCCCCTGATTTTACAGTGAGGAAAGTGGCATCAAACAAGAATAAGCAATTTGCCCAATGTCATATCAGAGATAAATAACAAAGGTTAGATTCAAAGAAAGATCCTCTGATTCCAAATTGAACAGGCCTTCCACTTTGACACTTCCTTTACCTTAAGGAAAAGAAACTCTCAAAGAAATAAGTAAGCCCAGTTTTTATTGAAAACAGCTTTCATCCTTCCTCACTTTGCTCCCCTATCTTGTCCATCTTTGTTTCACATACAGTGAGATTAAAGTCTCTCCTTGCCGTTCTTTTGTTCAATCATTTATTTTCTTCCGGGGCCAGGGAATTCCCAAGGAGTTTGTCTTTTCTATGAGAGTGGATTTTTTTCCCTCACATCATGCTGGAAGCCAAAAGATTAATCCTTTAGAATCTCAATGAATCATCTAATTAGAAACTTACTAAAAATGAAATAAGTTAATTATGTTTAATTTCTTCACAAAGATCAAATAGCAGCTAAATCACTTTCCCAAGGCAATTTTCCTTATTTGTAGCATAAATGAAAGAAAATAAAATTCAAACCAAGTCCTTACCACTATTATTGTAGCATTACAAGGGTGTAATAGATCTCTGTGTTTTTGATTAAAAGATCTAACCGAGCATGAATCTTTCCTTATGCATTAGTTGGTGTTTACAGCCAAAAAAATCTAATGGTCACAAGGATAGGCAAATAACTGTGGCCAGGAGAGTGTTAGGAAATGTCAAGGCTCATAGGACCTGCTAGGCATAATTACTAACCATGAAGGATATGACATTATACATAAATGGAGCAGGTGGTCTCTTATGTGACACCATTTGAGGGACAGGCAAAGTAACCCTCACAGGCTAATAATTTTCTTCCCTAGTCTCATTCTCAAATCTGGGCATGGTTTTTCTCATTTGACCTGAAATCCTCAGCATGAGATTTACCAATAACTTGGACAATAAAGAAAGGGCCTTGATTACCAAATTATTCTATTATAATCATGTATGATAACTTGTTCAGCTATTTCCTAATTGATGGGTATCCCCTCATTTTCCAGTTCTTTGCCACCACAAAAAGAGTTGCCATAAATATTTTTGTACATGAATCCTTTTCCTTTTCTTTTGATTTATTTAGAACATATGCCTAGTAGTCATATTACTGGATCAAAGGGTATATACAGTTTTATACCACTTTGAACATAGTACCAAATGGCTCCTTAGAATAGTTAGACTAGTTCACAATTCCTATAATATGCCTTACTAATCTATTTTCCCACATCCTCTCCAGAATTTGTCATTTTCTTTTTCTGTCATGTTAACTAATCTGAGGGATGCAAGGTGGTACCTCAGAGTGGTTTTAATTTGCATTTCTCCACTTCTTAGGTATTTAGAACATTTTTATATGACTTTATTTCTGTTTTAAAAAACAAACTACAGTGCATATCCCTTGAATGTTTATCAATTGAGCAATGGCTCTTATTTTTTTTAAATGAATTTAGCCCAGTTTTCTATATATTTGAGAAATGAGACCTTTATCAGAGATATTGCTGTGAACATTCCCCCCTGTTTCCTGCCTTCCTTTTAATTTGACTGCATTGGTTTTGATGGGGAAAACAGTTTTTATTGATTTATTTTGATTTATCAACAATCACTTCCATAAGCTTTTGAGTTTTAAATTTTTCTCCCCCTCCCTCCCCATTTCCCTCCCCAAGATGGTGTGCAATCTGATATAGGTTATACATATACATTCCTATTAAACATATTTTCATATTAGTGATGTTGTAAGGAAGAATTAGAACCAATAGGAGGAACTGTCAGAAAGAGGAAACAAAACAAAACAGAAGAAAAAAAAAGCAAATTGTATGCTTTGATCTGCATTCAAATGCCATAGTTCTTTCTTTGGATGTGGATAGCATTTTCCATCATGAGAACTTTGGAGATGTCTTAGATCCTTGCACCGCTGAGAAGGGCTAAGCCTATCAATGTTAATCATTATACAACATGGCTGTTACTGTGTACAGTGTTGTCCTGGTTCTGCTCACTTCATTCAGCATCAGTCCATACAAGTCTTTCCAGGTTTTTCTGAAGTCAGTCTGTTCATCATATCTTATAGCACAATAGTATTCCATTATATTCATATACCACAACTTGCTCAGCCATTCCCCAATTGATGGGCATCCCCTCAAATTCCAATTCTTTGCCACTACAAAAAGAACTGTTATAAATATTTTTGTACATGTGGGTCCTTTTCCCATTTGTATGATCTCTTTAGGATACAGCCTTAGAAGTGCTATTACTGGGTCAAAGGGCATGAACATTTTTATAGCCTTTTGGGCATAGTTCCAAATTGCTCTCCAAAATGGTTGGATCATTTCACAACTCCACCAACAATGCATTAGTGTTCCAATTTTCCCACATCTTCTCCACTATTTATCATTTTCCTGTTTTGTCATGTTGGCCAATCTGATAGGGGTGATGTGGTACCTCAGAGTTGTTTTAATTTGCATTTCTTTAGTCAATAGTGATTTAGAGCATTTTTATATGACTATAGATGGCTTTAATTTCTTCATCTGAGAACTGCTTGTTCATAGGGGCAAACATTTTTAATTTAATGTAATCAAAATTGTTAAAGGGACACAAAAATATTGAAGACAACATCTCCTTAAAAATCAGTTTTGGCCCAAATAGTAAAAAAATAAAAAAAAGGTACATAAAATAGTGAATAAAAGAACTCCCTAAAGAGCATAATTAGTCAAATGGAATGTAATAACTCCATAAGACACCAAGAAACAATAAAACAAAATGAAAAGCCTGAAAAAAATAGAAGAGAATTTGAAATATTTCAAAGGAAATACAACTGGGCTGGAAAACAGATCAAGTCAAGAGAATTTAAGAATTATTGTACTATGTGAAAATCATGATTAAAAAAAAGAGTCTAGACATCATATTTCATGACATTATAAAGGCAAACTTCCAGGCATCTTAGAACCAGAAGACAAAGTATAAATTTAAAGAATCACTGATAATCCCCTGAAAGAAATCACAAAATGATAATTCTCAGACATATTGTGGCTAAAATTCAGAGCTCCCAAGTCAAAGTGAAAATATTATAAGCTATCAGAAATAAATATTTCAAATACTGTGAAGTCCCAGTCAAGATAATGTAAGATTTTTAGCAGCTACCATGATAAAGTAGCACAGGACTTTTCTGAAAGGCAAAGGAGTTAGGAATACAATCAATGATAATGTAATTAGCAAACTTAGTATAATCCTACAGGTAAAAAAGTATATATTTAATGAAATAGTAGACTTTCAAGCATTCCTGATGAAAAGATCAGAGCTGATTAGACAATGTGACATTCAAACACAGGACTAAAGAGAAGCATAAAAAGGCAAACATCATTGAGAAGTCATAAGGCATTAAATAAAGTTTAACTATTTATGATCCCATATGGGAAAATGATACATGAAAGCCCTAAGGATATTATAATCATTAAGGCATTTAGAGGGAGTCCATTTAGAGGGCATGCATGTGAGTCTATTATGTTGGGATGATTTAAAAAGAACAAAGGAAAGGTGAGAAAGATGGATACATTGGGAGAAGGGGAGAGAGGAAGAATGGTAAAAATTATCTCACATAAAAGATAAATACAAGGAATTTTTTTTATAACAGAGAGAAAAATGGGGGCAGGAGTGGGTAATGTTAGAACCCCATTCTCATCTGAATTTGTTCAGGGATGGAAGAGTATATATAAACACATAGTTGGATATTACCCAAAAGGGGAATAGGAAGAAAAGAGGAAAAGAGATTAAGGAGGGGATATTAAAAGGGAAGTTAGCTTAAAAGAGGTAATGGCAGAATATTTGAGCAAAACAGAATTTTTAAGAGGTGATGGATAAAATAAAGATGAATAGAAGAGAATAGAGAGGGAAATACACAGTTAGCAATCATAACTTTGAATGTGAATGGGATGAACTCACCCATAAAAGGAAGAGGGTAGCAAAATGGATAAGAAACCAGAATCCAGCAATATGATGTTTATAAGAGACACACTTGAAACAGAAAGATACATAAAGAGTTAAAATAAGGGGCTCAAGCAGAATCTATTATGTTTCAATGGATGTTAAAAAAAAAGACAGGGTTAGTAAAATCATGATCTCAGACAAAACAAAAAGAAATACAGAACTAATTGAAAGATATATTTAGAGAAACTACATTTTGCTAAAAGCTACCATAGACAAAGTAATATCAGTACTGAACATTTATACAACAAATGGCATAGCATCCAAGTTTTTGAAGGGGAGGTTAAATGAGTTACAGGAGGAAATCAACAGTAAAACTATACTAGTAGGAGACCTCAATTTATCCTCTCAGATTTAGATAAATCTAACCAAAAACTAAATAAGAAAGAAATTAAGAAGATAAATAGACTTAAAAAAAAAACTAAGTATGACAGATCATTGAAGAATACTGAATGGGAATGGAAAAGAGTATAGCTGTTTCTCAGTTGAGCATAGCATCTTCACAAAAACTGACCATGTATTAGGAAATAAAATCCTCACAAAGAAAAGCAGAAAAGCTGAAATATTCAATGCATCCTGTTCAGAAGAGGAAATGGAATATTTAAATAGTTCTATCTTAGAAAAAGAAATTAAATAAGTCATAAATAAGCTCACTATGTTGGAAAAATGGTAGTAGATGGATTTACAAACAAATTCCACTAAACATTTAAAGAACAATTAATTAATTCTACTACTAAATAAACTGTTTTGAAAAAAAGGTAAAGAAGTCTTACCAACTTCCTTCTATGAAACTAATATGGTTTTGACATCTAAACTAGGAAGAGCAAAAACAGAGAAAGAAAACTATCAACCAGGGCAGCTAGGATGCACAGTGGATAGAGCTCTGGCCTTGGAGTCAGGAGGACCTAGGTTCAAATCCTCAGACACTTGACACTTACTAGCTGTGTGACCATGGATAAGTCACTTAGCCACAAATGTCTACAAAAAAAAACAAAAACAAAAACAAAACTATCAACCACTTTCATAATAAATATTGATGTAAAAATTCCAAATAAAACACTAGCAAGATGATAACAGTAACATATTACATACACAATGACCAGGAAGGAGTTACAGAGCTGGTTCAAAATTTGGAAAACTGGGGGCAGCTAGGTGATGCAGTGGATAGAGCACTGGCCTTGAAGTCAGGAGGACTAAAATCCAGACTCAGACCAAACATTTGGAAAATTGCAAACATAACTGACCATATAAATGACAAAAACTAAAACAAAACCACACAAGGCACATTATATCAAAAAATGCAGAGAAATCATTTATAAAAAAACCACAACATCCATTCCTTTTAAAAATACCAGAAAATATAGGAATAAATAGTTTTTCTTAAAATGATAAGTGATATCTATATAAAACCAAGATTAAGCATTATTTATAATGAGAATGAGGTAGAAGCCTTTCCAGTAAGATCAGAGGTGAAGGAAAGATGTCTATCATCACAAATATTATTGTACTAGAAATGCTAACTATGAAAATAAGGCAAGAAATGGCAACTGAAAGAATAAGTGTAAGTGAAGATGAAATAAAATTATTTTTGAAGGTGATATGATCATATACTTATAGATCTCTAGCAAACTGACTAAAAATCCAGTCAAAACAATGAGCAACTTTGGCAAATTTGTAGGACATATAATAAGCCCTCACAAATAATCAGCATTTCTACATATCACCAACAAAGCACAACAGAAAGAGATAGAGAACTCCATTTAAAATAACTACTGATAATATGAAATATTTGTGAATCTACCTACCAAGACAAACCAGGAACTAGACAATTAAAAAAACACTTTTCACACAAATGAAAATAAATTTAAATGACTGGGGAAATATTAATTGTTCATGGGTAAACTGAGCCAACAAAATAAAAATTATAATACTACTTAAATTAATTTACTTATTCAAAGCCATATCAAATTACTAAAGAATTATTTTATTGAATGAGAAAAAAAACAATAACAAAATTCATCTGGAAGTACAAAAGGTCAAGAACATCAAAGGAATCAAAGAAAAAATGTAAAGAAAGGGATCTAGCAATACCAAATCTCAAATTATGCTACAAAGCAATAATCATCAAAGCTTTTACTGGATAAGAAACAGATTGGTTAATCAATGAAATAGATTAGGTACACATTATACAGAAGCAAATGAGCACAGTTGCTAATCTTTGATAAACCCAAGATCCCAGCTACTGGGACAAGAACTCATTACTTGACAAAAAACTGCTGTGAAAACTGCAAAGCAGTCTGGAAAAAATTAGGCACAAACCAACATCTCACACTGTATACCAAGATAAGCTCAAAATGGGTACATGATTCGGACTTAAAGGATAATATTATAAGCAAATTAGGAGAGCACAGAAAAAAATGCATCTCATATCTATGTATAGAGGAGGAGTTCATAACCAAATGAGATACAAACTATCACAGGAGATAAAATTGATAATTTTGATTATAATAAATTAAAGTTTTCCTTCATCAAAATCAATGCAATAAAAATAAAAAGGAAGGCAGAAAACCAGAAAAAATGTTTACATCAATTTCTGTGATAAAGGTCTCATTTCTCAAATATATAAAAAACTGGGCCAAACTCATTAAAAAATAAGAGCCACTCCTCAATAAATAAATATTCAAGGATATGAACTGCTAGACAAAGTGGGGAAATGCCAATTAAAAAACTCTGAAGTACCACCTCACATCCCTCAGATTAGTTAACATGACAGAAAAAGAAATGACAAATTCTGGAAAGGATGTGGGAAAATAGATTAGTAATGAATATTGGAATTATAATTAGTTCAACCATTTTGGGGAACCATTTGGTATTATGTTTAAAGTGATGTAAAACCATATATACCCTTTGATCCAGTAATATGACTACTAGGGGCATGTTCTAAACAAATCAAAGAAAAAGGAAAAGGACTCATGCACAGAAATACTTATGGCAACTCTTTTTGTGGTAGCAAAGAACTGGAAAGTGAGGAGATGCCCATCAATTGGGGAACAGCTGGATATATATATATATATATATATGTATGTATGTATATAGGTGTATATATATATAACCTATATACATACATATGTATGTGTATATATATGATTGTGATAGAATACTACTATTCTGCCATAAGAAGTAATGAAGAGAATGACTTCAGAAAGGCCTAAGAAGATTTGTATGAACTAATGCAAAGTGAAATGAGCAGAACAAAGAGAATAATTGACAAAGTATCAGCAACATTGTCAAGATAATCAACTGTCAAAAATTTAGTAACTCTGATGAACACAATGACTTCCCACGGTTCTAAAGGAGACATGACAAAAAATTCCAAGCACTTAGAGGTTGAAAACTGATGGATGCAGAGAGCTGATTAAAGCATAGTATTTTTCTCTTTTTTTTTCAGAAGATAGCTAATATAGAAATGTGTTTTGCCCGACTTCATATGTATAATAGGTATTGAGTGTTTTGCCTTCTCAATGGGTGAGGGAGAGGGTGGAGGGCAAACAAACAAAACATTTAATTCCAATTTCCTCCCTCTATTCCATCCCACCACCAACTTCTGAGAAGGAAAGCAGTACAATATCAACTATACACATGAAGTCTCGTGAAATATATTTCCACATTAGCTATGCTGCAAAAAAAGAAAGACACATAAATAATAAAAAGTATGTTTTATTCCTCATGAATGTGTTCAGAGTTCATTAGTTTGCTAGAGAGAATTTAGAACTGAAAATACAAATTAAAAAAAAATTAGATCTAGGACACCCTGGGAAAAGCAACATCTACCTCTAATGGATATTTGATAAAACAGTTGGATGGTGGGAACACTTTCCAGTTTAGGTAATACAGACAACAATCATACCTATCATTGTGCCTACCCAAAATCCTCCGTTACATTTTTTTCCTCTACTATAAAAATCTTTTTATATTTCCTCTTCTGAGCCAGACATTGGCCTTTCAAGACAGACAAAATCTATATGAATAGCCATCTAGAGCAAATTGCAGGTACTACTAGAAAAAAATCACCCCTACTCAGTTTATAGTGTTCCTTCAGTTCTCCACCCCAGAAATTATTATTCTTAACTTGTATCCAATAAAGGAGTATTGAAAGATATGATTTTGTATAAGACAATAGTAAAAATAGATTATCTCAAGAAAGCTTAAAGGAAAACTACCTTGTTTTTGACATAAATAAAAGAAACAATAAAAGTAAAACAATGAAACAATATAAGTAAAATAATCAGTAACATAATGCACACACATACTAAGCAACACAGCAACTAAATATTTAAAGGAAGTGATAAGGACTAAACCTGTAATTTCATTGGCATAATAAACTCCTAAGAAAAGGAAAAAAATTACCGATATAAGTTGGCATCTTCTTTTCAACTTAAAATCTTTAAGAGTTACTTGGGGGAAACGTGTAGCTGACAGGTTAAGTGACATATACAGGATCACTCAACCAGTATGTGCTAGAAAAAGAACTTGAACTCTGGTTTTCTTGGCTTCAGGGCTAGCTCTCTAGTCATTATTCCAGGGTTTTTTTCCTTTTAAGTAAAACCTAAATAAACTGCAAAATACAAAACAAAAACAAAAGAAAAAAAACCCAAGCAAAAATTAGAATCCACAAAGTGAAACATGAATTTCAGGAAACCTTAATAGACATCTTTTAGATAAATCTAAGAGAATGATTTAACAAAAAAAAAATTAAGTAATTGAACAAAATGGTGTGTGTGTGTGTGTGTGTGTGTATGTGTATCTATATCTATTTGTTTACGTAATAGATATAGATACAGATATAGTAATAGACTTTTGGAAGATGTTGAATGGGAATCTTAAGGAATATTCATTTTTCAGAATTATTTAGTATCATAACAAAATGATTATATTTTATGGAATAAAGCAGTTATATAGATGCATTAAATTATAATACTCAAAATCTTCTATAAGCCATGACAATAAAATTGTAATTATAAAATAAACATGCAAAAAAGAAAATGACTAAAAAAGGGCTAAAGTTAACCTAAATATTGAATGAATTAAAGAATGAATCATTGAAATTACAATTATGTTACTCACTCAATTCATCAAGTAAGAACATTTTTTTTAAATCAATTACCATATGCCTGACTTTGCTTGATGCTAGAAATAGGAAGACAAAAGTGAAACCGTATCTTCTCTCAAGGAGTTAGCCAGTGTATTAATGGAAACACACACACACAATATGTGACATTTATAGATACACACAAACAAACATAAAGCAGAAAGAAGGTAACCTTAAGAGGAATGCATAAATATTATAGCAATGAGGCAGCATAACAGACTTTATGGGATTTAGACAGAGTACTCAGTGAAAATATGTATCTTTTAAAACCTAGTACAAGAGTAAAAAAAGAAAGAAGAAATAATAAACTGAATGTGATAAAAACAGAAAAATCAATAAATTATCTTGAAATAAACACAAAACATAAAGTTATGAAAACCAGAAGAGTGATAAAACTTAAAATTAAAAAGATGAGTTGATAAAGCAGCTGTTGTTTAGAAGACCAACAAAGTCAATAAACGATTCACTAAATTGATTCTTAAAAGACTTAGAAATGAGGAGAAAGCAAATTACCATGATCAAAAATGAGATTAAGGAATTTATAATAAAAGGAGAGGAAATAAAGAAAATTATCAGAAGGTGCAAGGTTATATGTGGATAAAAGTGAAAACTTGAATGAAATATTTATGAAAATGTAAAATGATCAAATAAATAATATAGGAAAAACAACAATGTACTTTTTCTCCATTATAATTTGTAATGTGTTAGAAATGCTAGTTACAGTAAGAGGTTAAAAAAATTGAGGAAAGTGTCAGAGATATAGAAGAGGCAATATTATCTCTATTTCCAGGAACTATGAAGTTTACTTAAAGAACTGTGGAGAATCAACTTCAGTTGATTCAAGATATAAGATACAACATACAATTTACAAAACAAATGCACAAAAAAATCACTACTTTTTATATTACTATCAAATTCTAGGAAGACAAATTTAATTTGATATTTTTAAAGTTATTAAATACGTTATCTGGATGTTAGCCTACCAAAAGCTAGGACTTATAACAACAATTTTTGCAGAAACAAAGGAAGAAAAATGACTGGAGAGAATTCTATCTTCATAACTGAGCTATGCCAAGTTCTTCAGATTTGGTATTATATCAAAGTACAAAAGGAATATGTTATGGAATTAAAAATAAAAAACAAAAAATTCATTTGGAGGAATAAATTATTAGGTATATCAAGTGAAATGGAAACACACACACAGAAATGGAGAGAGAGAGTAGATGGGGGATACTTTGCACAGTATTTCAATCTATATCATAAAATAATTATCAAAGTGATTTTTTGCCAAATAATAAAGAAAAATTAAAGAAATATTGCTCAGTAGAGTACATTAAGTTAGATATAGAGACATATATGGAAAGAGAAATTACTGAAGAAATTGAGAAAATAACTTTTGGAAAAACTCAGAAAACATTTTGAAGAAATCAATTTAGACTAGCATCTTTTACTATATACCTCAATCAATTAAAAAAAGGTGAAAATTCTAAGTATTTAAAAAATAAAGGACAAGAGGTTATAACTTTCTGACTTTTGCATTGGTTGAGAATTTATAACCAGACATAGAGAAGAATTAAAAAAATACATAAGAAAATTATGACGTCTAAAAGATGATGTGAAAAAGACTTTGTATTAAATACCTATGAAACATTTCTGACAAGTGAAATCTCTAGGGAATTGAGTCTAATCTATATCATAAAAACCATATCCTAACAGCCATGTAGTCAAAGGATAGAACAAAAATTATTTCTAAATAACAAAACTTCCAATGCCCATTTCAGTAACTGTTAGAAATCACTAAATCTCAGAGAAATTCAAACTAAAGGAATCTAAAGTACTATCTCAATTCATTAAACTAATAAAGATGGTTGAGGGAATGAAAAGGAGAACCCGTTGTCCGAAGGAATATAAAAAGATAGGTATACTATCAAATTACCTGTTGAGTTGTTTGTAAATTGTTTCACCTATTCTGGAGAATAAACTGTAATTACACATAGAAAAATTACTAAACTTTAAAATACCCCCTTTGACCCAGAGATTCAACTGCTGAGATGATATTACAAGAACATTGTTGACAGACTAAAAAGATTATAAACATGCATACACATATGTATGTATTCATATATGTATATATATGCATAAACATCATTTGTAATATGCAAAAATAATGCCCAATGAATGTAATAACATATTACTGAACCATGAAGAACTATGACTAAAAAGCATTCAAGAAAACATGGAAAAAACTTGCATAAAATATTTCCAAAGGAAGAAAGCAGAGGCAAAAGAACAGAGTACAGAATGTTAGCAATAAACATTAAAAGTCAATAAAACGTATATTAAATATAATTGACCATTCTGGAATTTTTCTATGACAATTTAAGCACTCATGCTTCTTTTTTGCTCACAGCTGGTTAAGTATGAAAATCAAAGGGACAGGTCCTATCCCTTTATTTAGACTTTCTGTGAAATGAGTTTAGTATATGAAAACATTATGCAGAATTTTACAAATAAGGAAGAGGAATTAGAAATTTATTCTGTAAGCAATGGGAAAACATTGAAGGTTTCTAAGCAGGGCAATGAGATATCATGAAAACAATTCTTTACAAAGCTTAATTTAGTAAATCTCTGTCATTACAATTAGGGCAATTGAGCCATGGAGGCAGGAAGGCAACAGTTTCTGTCAATAGTCTTAACAATGGTATCAATCTTACTCTCACTCTGAGGCCACTTATAGGTAACAACAATGGCAGTGACGATGACAATCACAATGACAACAGCCACCACCACCACCATAAAAACAGATACCAAATTGCAGAGTTAGTATTCCCAAATGAGGGAGGAGGACACTGAAGTATGGCACTATATAATTTGGTTATCTAGGTGGCCGTCCCTAGGTATCTGTAGAGTTGTTTTCCTTTGCTGCTTTGGGGAAGAATAGGAACTACAATAATTCTGCAAAATTTTGAGGGACCAATCCACCAAGCACCTTGTAGCCTAACTGGACAAAGTTCTCCAACTGCTACTGAATGAGAGATAAAATAAAACAGAATATGCAAAGATGTGGTAAAGTAGACATTCCATCCTGTAACAACTTCTATTTTGAATGAGATTCTGAAGTTTTGTCTACATGAATTTCTTTCAAAAAAGTATTTGTCTCCTGCAATCTAACAGGAAATATTTTCTTATCCTGAATCCTTATAGTTTCATTCCAAATACTCTCCTTTTCTCCCCTGTATAATTCCATCTTTTTCTACCCTTCCCTCTCTGATAAAAGTCTTTATTTATCCATCTTAAGTTGCTACAGAATGCTAATGATTAGCTGTGCACTCTAAGTGGACCTGACATGTTATAAAACCAAATCTGTATGTTAGAAAGTTGAATCTGCTCTGAGTGAGAGCAGCATTCTTTAGCAGGCTAACAAATCTTGTTGGTTTCAGTTTGGCCTTCTATCTTTTTCATATAGTCATCCAACTCCTACAGGCAGGTAAGTCTCTCTAAAGAAAAACCATTCCTTTTTGTAGAGAAAATTCCTGGACACTGGATGTGTCCCTGTGAAGTCTTTTTTACTAGGGTGACAGTAGGTGACACAGTGGATAGAGTGCTGGGCCTGGAGTCAGGAAGACCTGAGACCCTTGGTAAATCACTTAAATCTACCTCAGTTAACTTATCTATAAAAATGAACCAGAGAAGGAAATGGCAAACCACTCCAGCATCTTTGCCAAGAGAACCCCAAACTGGGTGATGAAGATTCAGATGAGACTGAATAATAACACTGGGATGTACCAAAATGATTTAAGTTCTTAGGCATAGATATATTACAGGATTGGGAGATGTGTTCTGAGGTCACAATGTCTATCATGTCTAGGTTTTTGATAATACCTTCTAAAGATTCATCTTTTAGTTGCTATATCAGAATTCAAGAGATTCAGTGCCTATGAGAGAGCCTGATATTAAGCAGGAGTGAAGAGAGGGAAAGACAGAACTAAAATCAGGAACGTTAAAGAAAGAGATTCTTGAAATATTTTGGGTATGGGTTGATAAGTGTTTAGTCATATGGTGGGAGTAGAAGGGGAAGATAAAGAGTACAGAGGACTATATCTAAGAGACTTATTAATGATGACTCCAAAATAGCAAGCTTGGCTTCCTAGCAGGAAAATTGTTTCACTGAGTCATATATAGGGAAAATATGAGAATGGGCTGGTTAAATAAGGGAGATATTGAGCTTGGTTTTTGTCATGTGGCATATACAATGTGAAGGTGGAGTTGTTCAAATAGAGATATTCATTCCATTTTCACAATTAGAGTTATAATACACTAAATTTCTGTATTATAAAGCACAACTAAGTCAATAATTTAAAAAATATTTCATAAATATCTTAAAGGTGTGAGGCACTTATGCTAGGAATTCTTTTGTTAAGGAACCTGTGCTCCAATAGCAGATGTGGAACACACACACAAACATATGATCAAACAAAGAGATTGGTAAGGACATAGAAGGGATCTAGGAAATATGAGGAAATATTAGTCATGGCCACTTTGGGGTGGGAAGATCAGGGAAGACTTTCCACAGAAAAATTATACAGACAGCAAGGCATGGGAATGAGTATATTCCTTGAGTGTGAAGTGGTCAGCATGAATGGATCCCCATGCTAAGACCACCCCTCTCTTTTCACTATTAGAAGATACCCTATTTTCAGAGCTAATTCCCCACAAACAAACTGCTCCCTGAGCTTGGTATAATGACAATCTTTTGTGCTCACCCTACAGATGAACTCTGCTGAATCTAAATCACACAACTGGCTCAAGCCAGCCCCAGGTAGTCCCTGAGCTCAGACAAGTATGTGCAGAAACCACATGCCAGCCATGAAGCCCTGTTATAAAGACTTTTTCCACTAGGCAAATATCTCATTGGTGCTGTTACCCCCTTATTGTAATGGGTGCACATCACTGCGGGGCTCTTTGTCCAGCCAGTACTATACTTATCAAGGCTTAGCCTCACTACTTTGGGTCTGCTCCATTTTAGCACAGATCCCAGCATGCATGTCTAATTTATTTCCTCCAACAGAATAAAGAATGCTTTTTGCTTATAATCACTTTTAGCTCTTTGGTTTTATTTTATTTTATTTTTCTGAGTTTAACAGTTGGTGTATAACCTCAGTGGCTCTTTGGTCATTTATTTTCTGGGTTTGAACAGGGGAAGGCAGGATGACAAGAGGGAATCGTTGGTAGCCTATTATGGCTGAATACAATACACATAAAAGCAGAATACAGCAAAATAAGATTGAAAAGGTGGATCTTAGTAAGGTTCCTCAGGGTTTTAAGCCAAAGAGTGTGTAGTTAATTCTACAGGAACAAAAAAGCTATAGAAGGTTCTTGAATGGGAGGAGGAAGAGCAGGGGCAGGTCTATGCACTAGTCATATTTCCCCATTTTAAAGATATGGAAACTGAGACAAAGAGAGATGAACAGACTTATTCAGGGTCACACAACTAATAAGTATCTGTGGCCATATTAGAACTCAGGTCTTCTTGATTCCAGGCCCAGTGCTTTATCCACTGAGCAACCTGAGTGCCTTTCTAAGTGGAGAGGGAAGAAGTGAGTAGAGAGGCAATATGTAGTACAGCAGGTAGAAAGTAAGACTTGGAGTTGGGAAGATCTGAGTTTGAATCATGCACCAGACATCTAATTTTACTATTTGTGTAACTCTAGGTAAGGCTCTTAACTTTTCTGTGACTTAGTTTTCTTAGCTGTAAAATGAGGATAATAATAGCACCTAACCTTGTTTTGAGGATACAATGAAACAACATATGCAAAGTACTTTGCAACACTCAAAGCCTTATAGAAATGCTGGCTATTATTATTAATAATAATAGAGGAGGAACCATCTGGTGGAGTTGTGAGGATAAAATGTGATACTAATTGTAAAGCACTTAGCACAGTGTGTGGCACATAGTAAATACTATAAGAATGTTTAAAAAATGAAAGGTGTTGGCAACAAATTGGATAGGAGAGGTGAAAGAGAGTTAGACAAAGATAGCACAGAAATCTCTGAGCCTGAGGGGCTGGGGGTTATGGTGGTATCATCAGCTACAAGAGATGACATATTTGCAATACAAAATGAAAATGTTATCTTAATAACCACATTCTGCATTAAATTCCTATATTTTCCACCCTGAAGGGATTTTAGTGATTTTATTGCATTGTAATAGAGACTCCAATGAGTGTGCAGAATACACATACACACACATATTAGACATATTCTACTCAATGATGTTTCTGTCAGAGGAACAGCTCCATTTGATACATTTCATCATCTAATTTAATTCCAGTTAGTGATACTCTTTTGATCAAAACAAGAGAAGTATCATACCCTTGAAATATTATATAATACCTAACATTTATATAATAGTTTAGTGTTTGCAAAGTAATTTAAATATATTAGCTCATTTGATCTTCAAAAAAACCCTGTGAGGTAGATGCTATTATTATTCTCATTTTATAGATGAAGAAACTAAGACCAACAGAAGCTAAAAGACTTGCCCAAGGTCACACAGCTGGTAATTTTCTGAGGCCTGAGGCCTTAGTTTTCTCAGCTATAAAACAGGAGTGCTGGACAAGATGATTTCTGAATTTCTTTCCAGCCTTAAGTCTATGATCCTATGATGTAACATGATTTTGAGAATGTTAACAACATAAAGTAAAGCAAGGGACAAATATTGTTAGAACTTATTCTGAACCATTTTCTTTGTCAAGTCAAATAAACCAAATCATGGCAAATTAAGCAAACTGTCAGCTACACGTGATGACCTATTCACATTATTTCATAATCAATGCATTTGATATCCATGCCTCATCGGTTAAAATTACATGGGGTTGATTTCATAATATTCAACATTTCCTTTAAAATTCCTTTAAGTCCCTTTTATTTTATTCTTTTTCTAATTTCAAGTAATACAGAGATGACAGAGCCCTGGGGAACGTCATGATAAGTTGCCAGCATGGGGGATGGAATAGCAAAAGAGACTAAGAAGGAAGAGTCAGACAAACAGGAAGAAGTCAGGAAAATGTCCTTTCACAACAGCTGTTGCAGGAGTCAATATAATGGATGAAAAGGTAGATTGTAACAGTAACTGCAAAGTGATCAAGAAGGATGAGAAATGGGAAAAAGCTATCAGACGTAGGAGGTGCCAAATGGGCACTCATCTAAGTCTGTGGGATAGCCTGCACTTTCAGAGGTGGAGGAAAAAGCATAAGTCACCTACTGTTTCTGATACCTGCCACTGTGGCAATTTTCCTTATATTTCATGGATTCCATGAATTCCAGAGCATCTCTTCATCTCGGCTATGCTGCCCTACACAATCACTCATTTAATTTGTGTCCTTAAAATGTGATACCAAGAAATAAAGAAAACCTTACATATAGGATTTGACCAATACAGAATACAGCAGGACTAATGTTGTGCTCTGCCTTTGTTATTGCTGTCGTTTAGTTAGTTACCACTCTTTGGCAGAGATACTGGAGTAGTTTGCCACTTCCTTCTCCAGCTTATTTTCTACATGAGGAAAATGAGGCAGTCAGGGTTAAGTGACTCGACCAAGGTCACATAGCTAATAAGGATCTGAACTTTATATATTTAAAAAATATTTCAGGAATGAATGAAGTATTTATTAAGCACTTACTGTGTGTAAAGCACTGTACTAAGTGCTGGTGATACTACAAACAGAAAAGAAAGTGTCCTGGAACTCAAGGAAATCACATCCTAATACAGCAGATAAAACATAGGGAAGGATTCAGTTGCAATTCAAATGCAAAGTCCCATGGTCCTCAGAACACAAGAACAAAACAGCTGC
Organism: Vombatus ursinus; assembly: GCF_900497805.2. Lineage (NCBI taxonomy): Eukaryota > Metazoa > Chordata > Mammalia > Diprotodontia > Vombatidae > Vombatus > Vombatus ursinus. Next base: position 2,103,826 of record NW_020951427.1, read on the forward strand.
TAATGCCTCTTCTTTGATCCCATCTTTATCAATGAAATCATTTAAGTTCATGATATTGAACCACTTGACAATGCCAAAGACTTTGCTGACAAGAACCTTCTTTTCTGGGTTGTCAGGAGCTGTGACTATAGTATCTACATGAACATTTGTCAGGTGGCATCTCTACAGAGATTACTGTACCCAGCATGATAGTTGTGTGCACTGCATTATTTTTCTCAAGGATCTTGAGTGTGGGGGTCCTGGGCTTTCTCCATCAAGGTCTCAGGGGAGACTTTGTCTCAGATGGTTTAGCTTGCCTGGCACATACTACCTCCTATTTCCTCCTGAGGATACACCTACTGCTTCATCTAGGCTGGCTTGTCTGCTCTATATGTAGCAGTTGAAAATGACTGGTACCTTCTCCTCAAGAGCTGCTTCCACCATTCACGACCTGGGGGTGGGGCTGGATTGTCAATTGGATTGCTGTTCTAGGGGAAAGTTGGAGAAGATGTTATGCCAACCTTTCTGTTGGTGGCAGTTGGTCAACAATTGCTGGTGGTGATGAGAAAGGTAGGCCTGTCCTCCATGATGATTTCTCCCTTCAATGATGTTTATAGGGGTAGGGCTGGAAGCAGGTTTCATGAATGTTGGTATTCTCAAGGCTCTTGGGTTCAGGGCTCCAGGCTGTCTTTGTCAGGGTCCAAGTAGAGATGGGGTCGAGGTGATGATGGTGGTTTGACTTGTCTGGCATATGCTGTCCCAAGTCTCTCCCTCACAGTTCCTTGCTGCTTCATCTAGGAAGGATAGCCTTCCTCTGAGTCATAGATGGATGGCATTTGGTGGGGTTCCATCTCCATAGTAATTAAGCTGGGCTAGTGATTTGGGAAGGTAAGGGTGCCTCTCCCCAAAACTTTGGTATTTATATGCCTGTTGGTGGCAGGTAGGGGTGGTGGTGTTGAGGAAGGTGGGCTTCCTGAAAATTATTAATACATAAATTCTTTAAGCAGCTAAAATTTCTAAGTCTCTTAATTTTTCTCAACCGAGACATAGGATTTTATATTTATACTTACATAAGTTTAGGGACACTGAGGTCTTTTCTCAAACTTAACTGCCAAGCATTCAAACCCCAGGGCAGGGAGCACAACTCCCTGGGCTGGCCATGTGTACATTTGCCTAAAAGACTACTTTACAAGAACTCACATAAGGTAAGAGCTCACATGGAAGTCAAAAGTATTACAAGGAGACTTGCAAGATGTCCTTGAGCAACTTTGGAATCGATTGTGAGACATGAGAGAGACACTGAAAAAAGGACCAGCAAGCATGGTGTGCCCACATCAAAGAAGGTGCTATCCTCTATGAGCAAAGCAGAATTGCAGTAGCTCAAAAGAAACATGAGATGTGAAAAATTAGAAACATCTCTATTACAAATGTTCATATAGACTATTTGTGCCCTGACCTGTGTTAGAGACTTCTGAGCTTGTATTGGTCTGATCAGGCACAGAAGGACACACTGTGCATTGACCCCAACATAATAATGTCATATTGGTCCTATGTGACTATGAAGGACAACAACCAAATATATAAATTTAATCCTGTTGGTTTTAATCCAGGGTTTCAAACTATTGAAATTACTTTTATTATGATTTTCTTTTCAAGTTACAAAATTTTAGAAATAGAAATTACTTTGGAGATAACTCTTTTTACAGTTGATATAACCAAAGCGGATACAAATCAAATGCATTACTCAAGGTCGTATGTCAAATGAGTGGCAGAGCCAGGGTTAGAAGTAAGGCTTCTTAACCCCTGGTACATTCCTTCTGCTAGACCACAAGGATCTAAGCAATCCTTTCTAGCATGGTATCATCTATAAATGTGACATGCTTCACATTCCTAGATCTTCATCCAACTAAATGATTAAACTGTTGAATGATACAGGTCCAAGGACAGGAATCTGTGATACTTCACTGGAGTCATCCTACTAGGCTGAAACCAAAAATTATCTGAGTTTGTCTGATCAACTAATCACTGACTCAAGTATCACTCATTGGCAAACTTCCCTATTATTACCATAAGCAATAAAACAAGACTGACAAGAGCTTCCAAGAAATAAATAGATATTTACATGTATGTCACTCTAATATATCTATATCTATATCTATACCTATCCATCTATCTATGGATCAAACAAAACAAAACAAGACTATTTTGGAATGACTTGTCCTTACTGAACCCATGTTGACCCCTAGTGAGTCATAAATATTTTTGAAATGTTCACAAATAATTTTATGATTTTTATCTGAGATTGTTGTCAGCTTTACCACTTTGGAGCCTCTGGAATGTACCCTTTTCTGTCTTTTTTGAAAATCAAGCCAATGTTAATTTGGCTCCACTATTCTGGGTCCTCCCCTATTTTCCTTAATTTCTTGAAAATTTTGGTCTGTTTTTCTGAGGTCACATTTCAAAGTTCTTTTAGAGATGTGGCCTAGAATCTTGAACCCATTTGAAGTAGCTAGACATTCTTTCATTATCTCCAGGCTTACCATGGGCTTTATTTCCCTCTTCATGATCAAAGAGAGTAGAACATGTTTGGAGAATATCTTTATTGGAAAAGATGGAAGTCAAATAGTATTTGAAGACTTCTGAATACCTCTTACTCCCATTAACATTTTATCAAGTAGTCCCCCTGTATCTTTCTACTCCTTTCTGTTGTTTCCAACATAGCTTAAAAACCCTGCTTGTTTCCTTTAGGATTTTGTGTGTGTGTGAGTGTGTGTTTGTGTGTGTGTGACATTGTAACTTATTCTAGGTTTTAACTTTTCTGACACTAGTCTTTCAGTTAATTCCCTTAGGACATTTTGTTTCCTGATAAATAACTTCCAGCTAAGGTGTGGATGGCTGATAATAGCTCCCAGGTAACACTTGTATTTTAAGAGATGCTTTCAATTTCTTAACCCACAGTACTAAGCAATATAAAAACTGCAGGTACCATTTTAGGCACAGGAAAGAGCATGCTTTGGGGGAGGATAGTCTTTTGTCTAGCCCCCTAATCAAAGCACAGAGACATCTAACTGTTCCATTTATTCATGACAATTTCAGTCACAAATAACATAAGAAAAACCAGTGTGAGAAAATATACAAATTTTGCTGTTCACAAACACCAACAGACATAGATTGAGAAAAGAGGATGTTCTCAAATGTATTTAAATAGTTTTAAAATGGAGTCACCTGTGGTTTTTGACATCTGTTATCTCAAAAAAACTTAAAAACACACATATACAAATCTCAGCTCCCTCAAGATGTTACTTTGGAAGTATTTGCTTTGGGGGACAAAGTACCTAATTTCTTGAGACAATTTATTCCTTTTATAGCTAGATACAATGGTTAGAAAGGTTAGAAACACTCTTCTCTGTGACTTTCAACCTCTGGCCCAATTTCTAACATTGAGAAAAACCAAAAATAAGAGGAGTCCTCTCCCATGGGTAAAGTTTTCAAATATTTAAAGATGTCTATCATGTCTTCTAGGTCTCCCCTTTGAAACAACCCCTATTCCTCATGTGACACAATTTTCTCACCCTTTACCTCCTTGGTTACCTTGCACATAAGCTTTAGCTTGATAATGGGTGTGTTGAAATGTGTTGTCCAGACCTGAAATAGTACGATTTCAACAGTAGACAATGGAATTATTATTGTTTATGTTCCTGATGCTATAATTCTAATAATTTAGTACAGGGTTACATCAATTTTGTTAGTAGCTTCACTGGTTTTAAATGCAAAGGTGTGCTGGCAAATGCTTAACAACAAGATCTCTGGTATTATGACACTCTTTTAAGTTCAAATTGCATTATTTATATTTTTCATTACTTTCTTAAGTTAAGACAATCAACAGAACAATAAATGAGTCTTGATTTGTAGTCTTTATTGATTTCTGAGGTGTAAATTTTCACATTGAAAAATTTAACCAGTAGGAACTGGCTCTACAACACCTGTGGCACTGACCTTTCAATAATTAAAAGCACGAGCACCTTTTTTTTTTCAGAAGGCTCTTTTATCTTATATGGAGTTGATAAAGGAAAAAAAAACTTAAGTCTATAATATTACATTTTAATTTATATATAATTATGTGATTCATTTTTCTAGTATGTTGATATTTCAAGAAATTGTGCTATCTTTCACATTCTTAAGACATCTCCTGTAGTTTTATGCCCTCTGAAAACTTGATGATTACTTCTATGCCTTTCTCCAGATCACTGACAAAAATGTTAAAAAAAAAAAGACAGTAGCATATTACTTGAGCTTCCTCTCTCGGTGAATATTGATCTACTAACTCTCTGGACATGGTGGTTCAACCACTAACTAGGTGATGCAGTGGAAAGAGCACTGTACCTGGAATCTGGACAACCTGAGTTCCAATCCAGCCTCATACACTTCCTAGCTATGTGGGCAAATCACTTTATCTTTGTTTGCCTACAGTGTCCTGTGTTGCTCAAAGAGAGGCAAAAGAGATATCTCTGGCCTTTTCTTCCTGCCCCCCTCCCCCACTCTTCTGCAAGGGAGACTTTAATTTTCACCAGGAAGGGGAGAAGGAGGTGAAGGGGAGAGGCTGATAATTCTCATCTCCCCAGAAAGAAGGAGAAAGACTAGAATTATATCCATCTGCTCCCTTAAATATTATTAATCTAGAGGATGTAGTTTTAAGGTTCAGATTAAATTTCTGATTGTGATTTATTAATTGGGAAAGAGGATCCAAGCTTTAAATACAGATCTTTAAAATTCAAGCCTTTTCCACTGAACACCAGTTCCACAATGAACACACAGAATAATTAACAAAGAAATCCATTTATTCAGATCAATTGCAAAACAGAAATCAGAGAGACTTTACACAGGAGAACACGTAACAGACGACACAGAGTCAAGAGACTGGAGCTCTCTTCTGTGGTTCTTATTGACTCCACCATGCCTCATACAGGTACAGGACACTGCCCTGCACCAACGAGGTGACAGACCCACCAACAGGCTGTGGGACTCAAATTATAGTTACTCTGTGGTTAGCTAAGTCAATATGCAACGTGCAGAGATCTGTTTTTATTTGAATTTGAACACACTGTTGCTGTTGAGTCATTTCAGTCATATCTGACTTTTCATGACCTCATTTGGAGTTTTCTTGGCAAAGATACTTACTGGAGTGTTTTGCAGTTTTCTTCTCCAGCTAATTTTATAGATGAGGAAACTGAGGCAAGCAGAGATAAGTGACTCGTCTAGAGTCACATAGCAAGTAAGTATCTGAGGCCAGATTTGAACTCAGGAAGATGTCTTCAGGCTGGGTTCTCTATCCACTGTGCTACCTAGCTGCCTGACACCATTGTAGTTTACCACAACTGAAAGAATATGGGATTTATAATCAAGTGACTCAAATTCAAAACCCAGCTATATCAAGTGTAGTACTACATGTATGACTGTAGGCAAATCACTTGAACTTTCTAGGCCACATTATCCTCACATGTAAAATAAGGAAGTTGGACAAGATGATTTGCCATCCATTCCAGATCTAAATTTATGGTCCAATAATATATATATATATATATATATATATATATATATATATATATTCATTCTAAACTTTTGCCAGAATTGATGATGATGCCACTATGCCACTGGCCTTCCCTAAAAGTTCAATGGGTTTTAATCTGAGACAATTTTTTGAAAGAGCTATAGTAGGGATTAGAATCTGACATGTAAAGAAGAATCAAAACATGAGGAGACTGTAGGAATCTAAATGAGGAGAGAGAATCAGATGGCTTACTATTAGTTATTTGGAATCCTAGAGAACTATGCAGAAAGATAAGGACCCAAAGTTAGTTTCATCTACCATTTGAGACCATAGCCAAAATCTTTTCCCTGTGGGACTTCAAGTCAACTGGACAACAATAGAAAGTAAACCAATCAGAAGATAGAGGAGCAGCAGGACAAATGGCCCCTAAGCTTTTGGCCTGTTGGAATGACAGCACCATGTTTCTTTTCAGGCCAGAACCTTCAGTGACAGGGAGGTGTCAGTGTAAATCTTTCATAATATGCTAAAAGGAAAATAAACTGATATGCTCATCAATACCCAGTCAGATATATCAACCAGAAGGCTGTGTTTTTTAGTTCTGCATAGGATTTAAATCTACAGTATTTGTAACTATGAGGGACCTTAGACAAGGGTATGTAGAGGATTCAGTGGACAGATTACTAGACCTGGAGTCAGGAAGACCTGGACCTCAGATACTTTCTAGCTGTGGGATTCTGAATGAACCACATAGTCTTTGCCTGCCTCAGTTTCCTCAACTGTAAATCAGGATAATCTAATAAACTTCAAGTAAGATAATATTCATAAAGCACTTAGCACAGTGCCTGGTACGTGGTAGGTGCTTAATATATGTTTGTTCTCTTCCCTTTGTTCCCTCAGTCCAACTCACTCATTTAACAGGTAAAGGAACTATAAGGGTTTATGTCTGTTTGTATGTGTGTGCTTATGAATGTTTACATAATAAAACATTTCTATTACTTTTATAGTCTTAAAATTTGTCATTTTAAGTCATCCATAACCTTCTCCCCAAATTAGGTGTCAGATTTGTTTTGTACTGCCAAGTGGTTATAGTTACTCAATTACCTGTTTTGACTCAAAGAATTAGATGAAGTTTGCTTTAAAGTAGGAATGGGGCTTATGATCACAGTGGTATAGGTAAATAATGATGGGTAGTTCTTCTGGAATGTATAGTCTTAGAGAGTTGTCTCCAGCAATGGGAAGTTAAATGACTTACCCAGAGTCTCTAGCTCATTTGTTACGGACAAGAGGCAGAATTTGGACCCAGGTCCATGGATTCAAGGTTGGCTGACTAACCAATGCAAAGAATCCTCTTCTACTTTAAAATGGGATACCTTAATTTATGGGGAAACTGTATTTTTTAAAGAAATTTGAATACCACTTCCTCTATTTACTTTTTCACATTATTTCTAGTTTTGTGAAGTTTTTATTGTATGTTTCCATATATATTTATGTTTATATCACATATTTCCTGATGCAATGCTCCCCCATTTACCCTAAAGGAGTAATCTTTTCTCACAAAGAATTAAAAAAAGGGGAAATAAGCAAAAACTACTAACATGTATCTACATTACAGCTTGTTAATTTGGAATTCATATTTTTCCTCCACATATCTACTTATTAAAATCATCTCCTCTATGACAGTTTACTTAATTCCAGAATTTGAAAGTGATCTCTTGCCCCCACTCTGAATTTTCTGGACTTCTTGGCTTTATTATATTCCATCTTGTATTATGTTTATTTGAAAACCTGGCTTAAACCTGTGATTTCATGGTTAGAGGGAGCTGATAGTGAGGAAACCCTCTTGGGTATAACAGCTCTGTAACTTATATAGTCTTAGAGAGTCACTTAAGGCACTAAGGAATTATGTGACTTTCCCAAGGACAATACACCTACTATGTGCCAGAGGTAAGACTTGAACCACCAGGGTTTCCTGGTTCTGGGGGAAGCCCTCTGCTCAAGGTATTTCTCTTATATGTCATAGTACCCTTTCCATTACATTGTAAGCTATTGGAAGGCAAGAGATGTGACTATTTTTGGTCTTTGCCTAGCATTTGGCATACATTGTGCACTGGATCAATGTATATTCATGTATTGAATTAACCAATTTGAATTTTTTTTAAAGATTTAGACAGATACATACTGAGGCTGGTTTTTCTTTAAAAAAAATAGACTTATTTTTCTTTAGCAAAATAGTTCTTCTGAGACAGTATGTGAATTAATAGAGTGAACATGTGTCTTCAAACTAATTGGCAGACCTTGAAATATCAAAGACCTCAGGTCTAGTCCCAGTTCTGCCATTCACTATCTGTTTGACTTGAGATAATAACTTGCTCTTTCTAGCCCTTAGTGTTCTCATCTGGAAAATGAAGGCGTTGGATTAGACTACAATAAGGTACATTTTGGCTTCAATATTTTATGAAGTAGTTTTAGGAAAAAGAAAAGGGAGCACTGGTTTGAAAAGGAGTTACAAATAATTGCAGTTCAGCATATATAATTTGACACACTGAAAATATTTTAATTAAATGAAGTTTAATTAACTTATATATGGGTACTTATATATGGGAAAATATAATGGATTAGTAAAGAAAAATAAGGAAGGTTTAAGGTACATACCATGACTATAATTAACCTGTTGAGGATAGTGTTGGGCAGAAACTATACTCCTTTAAATTGTCCCTTGCTGCTATTTTCAGAAACAGCATTGTATCAGAATGTAAATCTTACATTTCTAATATCCCTAGAAGACTTCAGAGAAAACATTAACCACAAACACTGGAAGACACCTTTTGCTATCTCAAAATATCCTAGATGTATGAGATGTATCAAGATGTATCAAGATTGGCCACATAAAATTTATGTGGCCAATCAGTCAAATAGCATTTAATTAAATGTTTACTGTGTGCCAGGCACTGCACTAACTGCAGAGGATGGTGACAAGCATTTATTAAGAGCCTACTCTGTGTTAAGTAAAGTTATTTTTTCCCCCTTAAAAGTATTTCATTTTGTCCCCAATTACATGTAAATATAGTTTCAACATTCACTTTATAAGATTTTGAGTTCCAATTTTTTTTCTCCCTCCCCAAGAAAGGATGCAATCTGATATAGGCTATACATGTATACTCATATTAAACATATTGTCACATTAGTTATGTTGTGAAGTAAGAACTGATCAAAAGGGAAAATCATGAGAAAAGAAAACAAAAAGAAAATAGTGTGCTTTGATCTGTTTTCAGACTCCATAGTTCTTTCTCTGGATGTGGATAGCATTTTCCATCTTGAGTCCTTTGGAATTATCTTAGAACATTGTATGGCTGAAAAGAGCTAAGTCTATCCAAGTTGGTCATTGCACAGTGTTGCTATTACTGTGCACACTGTTTTCCTGGTTCTGCTCACTTCACTCAGCATTACTTCATCGAAGTCTTTCCAGGTTTTTCTGAAGTCTGACTGCTCATCATTTGTTATAGCATTGCATTCCTATACCACAACTTGTTCAGCCATTCCCCAATTGATAGGCATGCCTGTGAGGGATTGTCTGGTGTTGGCTACTGCAAAGTACAGGTTGTGGCAAGATGGGGTAGGAACAAGATATTAGGAAGTAACCGGAGCTCACGCTCCCGAGGCAGGGGCTGTGCTAGGCGGAGTTGTGGTAAGCTGGGGAAGGAACAGGATACAAGGAAGTAGCCGGAGCACGTGCTCCTGAGGCAGGGGGCTGTGCCATGTGGGAGTGGGATGGCAGAGAACGAGTTCCCTTCCTCTAGTCCCCTCCCTAGGTGCAACGTCAACACCAGACGTCTCCTTCCTGACTTCCTGGGTCACGTACTCTCCCTTTGTGTAGCACTGACCCCAGACGCCTCCTCCCGGTATCTGGGCCTGACTTCCTGGGTCACTTACTCTCCCTTTGTCTATGCACTAACCCCAAACGTCTCCTTCCTGTATCCGGTCCTAGCCTCCTGCGTCACATCCTCTCCCTTGGTGCAGAGCCAAACCCAGACATCCCCTTCCGGTATCTGATCCTACAATCAATGACTAGTAGGCGGGCTGAGGAGGAGGGGCTAGGAAGGTACTTAAGACAGTAGGGATCGGAGCTAGCTCTCTCTTGCTCCTGCTCTCTTGCTCTGGCCTTCCTGCTTGGCCTTGCTGTGATGGCCTCTGAATAAACCTTGAGTGTTTGCACCTCCTGTTCGGCTCGTCTCTGTGTTTATCTGGGTGGGCACTGAAGACTGGTAAGTATGACTCTGGCAGCCTGCTCCTTATAGGAGGAGAGTGCACGGCGCGACCGGCACACATACGCTCAATTTCCTATTCTTTGCCACCACAAAAAGAGCTGCAATAAATATTTTTGTACATGTAGGTAGTTCCTTTTCCCTTTTTTATGATCTTATTGGGATACAGAACTAGTAGTGGTATTGCTGGATCAAAGAATATGCATAACTTTATAGCCCTTTGGGCATACTTCCCAAATGCTCTCCAGAATGTTTGGATCAGTTTACAACTCCACCAATAGTGCATTAGTGCTCCTATTTTCCCACATCTTCTCCAACATTTATCATTTTCTTTTTTTGTTTTATTAGCCAATGTGATGGATGTGAAGTGGTACCTCAGAGCTGTTTTAATTGCATTTCTCTAATCAATAGTGATTTAAAGTATTTTTTTCATATGCCTATAGATAACTTTAATTTCTTCCTCTGAAAACTGCCTGTTCATATACTTTGACCATTTATCAATTGGGGAATGATTTGTATTCTTATAAATTTGAATCAATTATATATGTATTTTAGAACTGAAGCCTTTATCAGACTCACTGGCTGTAAAAATTGTTTCCTAGCTTTCTGCTTCCCTTAATCTTGGTTACATTGGCTTTGTTTGTACAAAAGCTTTTTAATTTGATCTAATCAAAATTACTCATATTGCATTTCATAATGTTGTCTATCTCTTATTTGATCATACATTCTTCCCTTCTCCATAGATTTGATAAGTAAACTATTCCTTGCTCTCCTAATTTGCTTATGGTATCACCCTTTATGTCTACATTATATAACCATTTTGACCATATCTCGGTACACAATGTAAGATGTTGGTCTATACCTAGTTTTTACCATACTATTTTTCAGTTTTCCCAGCAGCTTTTGTCAAATAGTGAGTTCTTATCCCAAAAGCTGGAGTCATTGGGTTTATCAAACAGTAGATGACTATAGTCATTGACTACTGTGTCTTGTGTACCTAACCTATTCCACTGATCCACCACTCTATTTCTTAGCCAATATCAAATAGTTTTGATGATTGCTGCTTTATAATATGGTTTTAGATCTGGAACAGCTAGGCCACTTTCACTTGCATTATTTTTATTAATTCCCTTGATATTCTTGAATTTTTGTTCTTCTAGATGAATTTTGTTATTATTTTTTCTAGCTCTATAAAATAATGTTTAGTAGTTTGATTGGTATGGCACTGAATAAGTAAATTAATTTAAGTAGAATGGTCATTTTTATTACATGAGCTTGGCTTATCCATGAGCAAGTGATATTTTTCCAATTATTTAGATCTAACTTTATTTGTGTGAAAAGTGTTTTGTAATTGTGTTCATATAGTTCTTGGGTTTGTCTTAGCAGGTAAACTCCCAAATATTTTATATTGTCTATAGTTATTTTAAATGGAATTTCTTTTTCTACCTCTTGCTGTTGGGCTTTGTTATTAATAAATAGAAATGCTGATTATTTACATGCATTTAGTTTATATCCTGAAACTTTGCTAAAGTTGTTAATTATTTCAAGTAGCTTTTTAGTAGATTCTCTAGGATTCTCTAGAATGGTTGATTGGAAAGGTCTATTGTACTAGGCTGCAAGAGGAACACAAGCAAAGATCAGGCCTCAGCAAACCTGGAGCAGGTATCAGGGGACTGAATCATGGGCAGCTGTGGCATTTTCCAGACCTCTCAACCCACAAATGCCAAAGACAACTTAGAAGGTCAGTGGGAAAGATCTGTGACTGAAGTGAGAGAGAGAATTTGGTCCTAGCCCCAGTCCCCACTGCCTCCTGAGCTTCTGGCCCGTAGAATGAGGGGGAATTGGCTGGCTGATCAGAGGGGGATTGCAGGGATCTTTTTGCCAGTGCTGAGGCAGGATATCTTGCTTTGCTTATTTTTGGATCTGAGTCAAAGTTCTGGGTGGCAGTCCTGGGGCAAGAAGTAGTGCTGGCATGGTGGAGCTTGTAGTGGTGGAGAAGAGGGAATCCTCGCAGTTCCAAGGCAGAAAAGAATGCTTGTGGTCACTCATAGACCAGAGCACAGGCCAGGAAGGGAATAAACATCTGCCCCTTATCACACCACCTTGGAAGAACTGAAAATTTACAGGTTACTAGAAGTATCTCTGAAAACAGCCGCACAAAACTCCTGAAGCTTGGGACAGTACATTCTCCATACTGGAAGCAGTACCTTAACAAAGATTTTAATAATCAAGTAATTGACTGAGATCATGAGCAAGCAGTGCAAAAATAGCCAGACCATAGAATTTTTCTTTGGTAACAAAGAAGATCAAAACATACAACCAGAAGAAGACAACAAAGTCAAAGCTCCTAGAGCCAAAACCTCCAAGAAAAATATGAATCAGTCCCAGGCCTTGGAAGAGCTCATAGAGGATTTTGAGAAGCAAGTAAGAGAAGTAGAGGAAAAACTGGGAAGAGAAATGAGAGTGATGCAAGAAAATCATGAAAAACAAGTCAACAGCTTGCTAAAGGAGACCCCAAAAATACTGAAGAAAATAACACCTTAAAAATAGCCTAACCCAAATGGCAAAAGAGGTTCAAAAAGCCAATGAGGAGAAGAATGCCTTAAAAAGCAAAATTGGCCAAATGGAAAAGGAAGTCCAAAATCTTACTGAAGAAAATACTTCCTTCAAAATTAGAATAGAGCAATTGGAAGCTAGTGACTTTATGAGAAATCAAGACACTGTAAAATAAATCCAAAGGAATGAAAAATTAGAAAACAATGTGAAATATATCATTGGAAAAACAACTGACCTGAAAAATAGATCCAGGAGAGAGAATTTAAAAATTATTGGACTCTCTGAAAGCCAGGATCAAAAAAAGAGCCTAGACATCATCTTTCAAGAAATTATCAAGGAAAACTGCCCTGATATTTTAGAACCAGAGGGCAAAATAGAAATTGAAAGAATCCACCGATCACCTCCTGAAAGAGATCCCCAAAAGAAAACTCCTAGGAACATTGTAGCCAAATTCCAGAGTTCTCAAGTCAAGGAGAAAATATTACAAGCAGCCAGAAAGAAACACTTCAAGTATTGTGGAATTAGGATAGCACAAGATTTAGCAGCTTCTACATTAAGGGACCACGGGGCATGGAATGTAATATTCAGGAGGTCAAAGGAAATAGGATTACAATCAAAAATCACCTACCCAGCAAAACTGAGTATAATCCTTCAGGGGAAAAATGGTCATTTAGTGAAATAGAGTACTTTCAAGCATTCTTGATGGAAAGACCAGAGCTGAATAGAAAATTTGACTTTCAAATACAAGACTCAAGTGAAACATGAAGAGGTAAACAGGAAAGAGAAATCATAAGAGATTTACTAAGGTTGAACTGTTTACATTCCTACATGGAAAGATGATATTTGTATCTCATGAGACCTTTGTCAGTATTAGGGTAGTTGGAGGGATAAATTATATGTATGTATATAGAAAGATAGATGGCACAGGGTGAGTTGAAGATGAAGGGTTGATATTTGGAGAATAAAATTAAGGGATAAGAGAGGATTATACTGGGAGAATGAGAAAGGGAGAGGCAGAATGGGGTAAATTATTTCACATAAAACAGACAAGAAAAGGCTTTTACAGTGGAGGGGAAGTGGGGAAAGGTGAGAGGGAATGAGTGAATCTTATTCTCATAGGATACACACTCAATTGGGTATGGAAATCTATCTTACTCTACAGGAAAATGGGGAGAAGGGGACAAGAGAGCAGAGGGATGATAGAGGGGAGGGCAGATTGGGGGAGGGGTTAATCAAAAGAAAACACCTCTTAGGAGGGAGAGGGTCAAAAGAGAGAATAGAATAAATGGGGGCAGGATAGGATTAAGGGAAATAAACTTAGTTTTTCACAACATGACTACTATGGAAGTGTTTTCTGTAACTACACATGTATAACCTGCAAAAAAAATTTCATTTCTCTATCAAGAAAAAAAAAGAGGGCAGCTGTTGCCAAGAGAAAATTAATAAAGGAATAAAAAAAACCTGAATGTTGCCTCACCTGCCCCCCAAAAAGGTTCTAAAAAAAGAATTTGATAGGCCATTTTCTTGGCTCATTTTTCCAAATAGTTTATAGAGTATTGGAATTAATCATTCTTTAAATGTTTAAACTTTTAATTTTTAAATCCATCTGGCCTTGGATATTTTTTCTTAGGGAGTTCATTGATAGCTTGTTAATTTCTTTTTCTGAAATGGGGTCAAGTATTTTATTTCTTCTTCTGTTAATCTGAGCAATTTATATTTTTGAAAATATTCATCTATTTCACTTAGATTGTCAGATTTATTGACATACAGTTGGGCAAAATAGCTCCTAATTACTGTATTAATTTCCTCTTCATTGTTGGTTAATTCACCCTTTTCATTTTTGATACTGGTAATTTGGTTCCTTTCTTTTTTTTAATCAAATTAAGCCAAATTTACCTATTTTATTGGTTTTTTCATAAAACCAGCTCTCAATTTTATTTATTAATTGAATAGTTAATAGGATCTATTTCCCAGATCAGTTGTTTCTCTAATGAGATATTTTACATTTTATTCAATTTTTTCTTAAGCTTTTGATTTTATTTGATTGATTCTTGATGTCATTAACTTCTACTTGCCCAATTCTGATTTTTAAGGAATTGTTTTCTTCAGTTAACTTTTGTACCTCTTTTTTCCATTTGGCCAATTCTACTTTTTAAGAAGTTGTTTTCTTCAGTCAATTTTTGTCTTTTTTTCCAAGTTATTGATTCTTTCTTGCATGCATCTCATTTCTTTTCCCAATTTTTCTTCTATTTCTCTTATTTGACTTTTGAAATCATTTTTGAACTCTTCCACGAAGGCATTTTGGGCTTGAGACCATTTCAAATTCCCCTTTGGGGTTTCAGATATAGGTATATTGACAATGTTGACAACTTCTTCTGAGTTTATATTTTGATCTTCCCTGTCACAATAAAAGCTCTCTATGGTCAATGTTCTTTTTTTCTTTTTGCTCATTTTGTTTGCTTACTTCCTGGTTTTTAAAGTTGAGCTCTCCTGCTGGGACATGGGGGCACTGTCCCAAACTCCTTGTGGTAGGGGCTGGGGACCTAGTTACTAGCTTTCTGCTCTGGGGTCTCAGATGCTGGCAGCTGGAGTCTGTAGGTATCTGGCAGCTTACTTGGTGCTGAACTGGTGTCCTAGTGGTGGTGTCTGGCCTGTGCTGAGGCCAGGTGGGTTTTTCTATATTTCCCTGAGTTACACTGAAGCATGCAGAGATCTGGCCCCTGAAGAATGCCAGTTTGCTCTGGCTGCACTGAAGTACCTGGAGGTCCGGCAGCTGGAAAAGGCCTGACTACCCAGGGCAGCGCTATAGCATATGGAGGTGCTGTCACCGGGGGATGCCTGCCCACCCATCCAGAACTTTGCTGAAACACAAGGAGGTTCAAAGACACTTGCCTGCATGCCCAGGGCTGCACCAATGCATGTGGTGATTCTCTTAGCTGGAGTCTGCCAATTCCCATGGCTATGTTAAGGCATGTGGGCACTCCTGATGGTGGCGTTTGTCTGCTCTACCACCCAGGGGCTCAGGATCTCCCGCTCGTTTGCTGAGGTGGAACCTTCCACTGGCCTGTTGCGATGCCTCCTGGCCTGGAATTCACTCCCCCTTTACCTGAGTGTAATCGACCTTTTTTTGTCAATCCTCTAAGTGTCTGGGACCAAAATATTGCTCCCCCTCCATCTTTCCACTGGCTCCACTGTTCCAGGATCTGTTCTGGGGAACTATTTTATGGGTGTTTGGGGATGAGGAAGGCAGAAGGACAGCAATCGACTGCTTGCTTCATCATTTTGGCTCCCAGAAGTTGGTAAAGTCCTTAAGACTATGTTAAAAACTATACAAATACAATCTCACTTGATCCTCACAATAACCCTAGGAGGAAGGTGATATTATTATTCTCATTTTATAGTTCAAGAAAATGAGGAAAACAGAGATTAGGTAATTTTCCCATGGTACAGATCTAGGAAGTGACTGGGTGGGATCTGAACTTAGGTCTTCCCAATTCCATGCCCAGCACTCTATCCATTGCACCACCTACCTGCCTCTGAAGTGATGGGAAGAAAAACACCAGGCAAAAGACGGACAGTCCCTAACTTCAAGGAACTTACACTCTAACAGAGAACTATAATCCAAAAAAAGAAGTTAAAATCATATATGTGTTTGTGTGTATGTGTAGGGAAAAGTGAGTTACGGAAGGTAATTATGTAGGAATACGTAGCAAAGTTCTAAGAGTCAAAGGGAGACCTTGATATTTATACAAATCTTTAAGGTTTATCAGATAGGCATATAATATCATTCCCATTTTACAGATGAGAAAACTTAGTTTGTTATGATAGAAAGGGTCCTTTGGAGTCACAGGACCTGGGTTCAACTCAGTGACATTGGGCAAACCAATTATTTTCTCTTTGTTTTTTTCACCAACAGAATGAGGGTCTTGGATCATATGACCACCAAGTTGCCTTCCAATTTTGCATTCTACAATTTATGAGAAGGTCAGAGACATTATAGGATTTCACCATGGTCACAAGTGTCACTAAGAAATTCCACCCAAAATCTAACCTCAAATCTCAATTGTTAAAACCTAAACTCACAACCTGTTGAGAGGTACTTAGTTGAGAAAGAAATAGTTCATCATCTTCCTCTGTATAATAACTGTCATCATTCTTTTCTTTCCTTCCTCTTCCCTAGAGTAAATAAGCACAGTATTTTGAACTTTACCTCATATTTCTGCCAGATGGTAACTAAGGACATGCAAAAATTATTGGAATCTTTAGTCAAAGGAAGTAATGTTTTACATTGAACTCAGAAGGTGAATGAAATGGTTCTGGCAGGCCCTAGAGTTTTGGGGAAGTGACAAAAATATTTGTCTTTATGACACAGAACAAGACACATTTGTTTAATTAGACATTTTGGGGGATAAAAATGTGATTGGGAATAATGGAAGGGTTTGACTGTACAGCTAGAGGGCTTCTTTACTGACTTTATAAAAGTATTTCATTTTTACAGTTCTAAATCTAAAAATAAAATGGCTTGAGGCTAAGATGGTGGATAATTGAAAACTAGGAAGAGAAAATTTAAATTAATTCCCTAAACTCAATGTCCTTAGGTAAAAAGACTGTAAGTACACATCTAAGAATTTTAATCTGATAGAACAACTTTATATTACTTACTTACCAAAACAAGATATATTTTCCAAAATCATCTACAAAATATTTATAACCAGCTTCTCCTTTGGTATAATAAAGATTTTATTCAATTAAATAAGAATTTATTAATTGCCTATTGTGCAGAAGAAGGGATAACTAGGTGACACACTGGATAGAATGCCCAGCCCAGCCTGAACTCAGGAAAACTCATATTCCTGAGTTCAGATCTGGCCTCAGACTCCTACTGGCTGTTTGACCCTGGGCAAATTACTTAACCTTGTTTGCCTCTATTACCTCATCTATAAAATGAGCTGGAGAAGAAAATGGAAAAGCACTCCAGTATCTTTGAAAGAAAACTCCAAATGGGGGCGCAAAGAGCTGGATACAAGTAATGAACAAAAACAAAGTATAAAACACAGTACTAGAGCCTATAGAAACAAGGATAAAAACAGAAACAATTTATGACCTAATGGAGATGCTAATGAATATTCCATTTTATCAATGTGGGTGCAACCTCTATGAAAACTGATCATAGAACCGCTCAATGACTGAAGAGGTTGTCTCAAAAATTTTGGTGATTAAAAAATTGATCAACCTCCAGTCATTCTAAAGATGAAATCCTCTTTAAAATCTGGACTGGGACTTCTGGGAGCCAAGGTGGTGGAATAAGCAATAAATCACCGTAGCTCTTTCATATTCACCTGTAAATAGCCATAAAATAGTGCCTAGAAAAAAAGCCTGGAACAGTGGAGCCAGCAGAAAGACAGGATGAAGTGATCTTTTAACCCGGTAGACTTGGAGGATTGGCAAGAAATGTACATCTCTCTCAGGTAAAAGGGGAGCACATTCCAGGACAGAAAGTGTCCCAACAAACCCCACCTCAGGAAACCAATTGGAGATCCTGAGCCCCAATATGGTGGAGCAGGCAAACACCAACACCAGGAACTCCCATGTTCCTTAGAACAGCAAGGGGAACTAGCAGACTCCAGTTCTGAGGACCACCACATGCTACAGTGTATCCCAGGAGGGCAGGTGTCCCACAGGGTGGAACTCCTTGTGCTTCAGAGTACCCCTGGGCAGGCAGGCATTCTCCAGGGGCCAGACCTTCCTGAGCTTCAGCACAGCCAGGAAAACAGGCATCCTTCAGGAGCAAGACCTCCACATGCTTCAGAGCAGCCCAGGGCAGGCACACATCCTCTAGGGGCCAGACTTCCATGTGCTTCAGGGTAGGCCTGGTGAAACACAGTAACCCCCACCCCCTGGCCTCAACACACTACAAACACCACCACTGGGGCCCCAGCTCTGCAGCAGGCAAGCTGCCAGACCCCTAAAGCCTCCAGCAGCACCAGCCACCCTGATCCCACCCTCTCACCACCACACTAGACAAGATGGTTCCCCATGGGCCTCAGGAGAACATCAGAGTACTACCAGGTAAATAGCTAGGGCTTGCAGTCACTGGCATAAGAAGCCTGAGACAGAGTCTCTTCCACCCAGGGAGCAGATATCAGATTTAAAACAGAGAAAAAAGGCAAAAAAAGATGAGCAAAAAACAACAAAAAAAGGAATCAGACCATAGAAAATTATTATGGTGACAGGGATGACCAAGACACAAACTCAGAAGAGGACAATAATGTCAAAACACTTATGGGCAAAACCCCAAAGTAGTCTTAAGTAGTCTAAAGGAAGTAGTCTTAAGCCCAGAAAAATTCATGGAGAGCTCAAAAAGGAGCTTAAAAATCATAAGAGAGGTAGAAAAAAATTGGGAAAAGAAACGACAATGATGCAAGAGAATTATGAAAAAAATAGTCAACAGCTTGGTCAAATGGAAAAGGAGCTACAAAATCCCACTGAAGAAAATAACTCCCTAAAGAGTACAATTGGTATTTTACTTATTCAGTGCCATACCAATCAAACTATCAAAAAATTATTTTATAGAGTTAGAAAAAATAATAACAAGATTCATTTGGAAGAAAAAAGGTCCAGAATATCAAGGGAACTAATGAAAAGAAATGCAGGGGAAGGTGCCCTAGCTGTTTTAAATTGTATTATAAAGCAGCAATCATCAAAACTGATTGGTCCTGGCTAAGAAATAGAGTGGTGGATCAGTGGAATAGGTTAAATATGCAAGACACAGCAGTCAAAGACTATAGTAATCTATTATTTGATAAACCCAAAGACTCCAGCTTCTGGGATAAGAACCCACTTTTTGAAAAAAACTGCTGGGAAAACTGGAAAAGAGTATAGCAGAAACTACGTATAGACCAACATCTCACACCACATACCAAAATAAAGTCAAAATGGGTTCATGATTTAGATATAAAGTCTGATACTATAAGCAAACTGAGAGAGCAAGGAATAGTTTGCCTATCAGATCTATGGAGAACAGAAGAACTCATGACCAAAAAGGAGATAGAGAACATTATGAAAAGCAAAATGGATAATTTTGATTACATTAAATTGAAAAGTTTTTGCACAAACAAAGCCAATGCAACTAAGATTAGAAGGAAGGTAGCAAATTGGGAAAGAATTTTTATAACCAGTCTCTCTGATAAGGGCCTCTTTTCTAAAATATATAGAGAATTAAGTCAAATTTATAAGACTACAAGTCATTCCCCAATTGATAAATGGTCAAAAGATATGAACAGGCAGTTCTCAGATGAAGAAATTAAAGTCATCTATAGTCATATAAAAAAATGTTCTAAATCACTATTGATTAGAGAAATGCAAATTAAAACAACTCTGAGGTACCACATCACATCTATCAGATTGGCCAACATGACAAAACAGGAAAATGAGAAATGTTGGAGAAGATGTGGGAAAATTGGAACACTAAAGAATTGTTGGTGGAGTTGTGAAATGATCCAACCATTTTGGAGAGCGATTTGGAACTATGCCCAATAGGCTATAAAAATGTATATACCCTTTGACCCAGCAATAGCACTTCTAGGGCTATATCCCAAAGAGATCATACAAATGGGAAAAGGACCCACATGTACAAAAATATTCATAGCAGCTCTTTTTGTGGTGGCAAAGAATTGGAAATTGAGAAGATGCCTATCAATTGGGGAATGGCTGAGCAAGTTGTGGTATACACATGTGATGGAATACTAATGTGTTATAAGAAATGATGAACAGACTGACTTCAGAAAAACCTGGAAAGACTTGTGTGGTCTGATGCTGAGTGAAGTGAGCAGAGCCAAGAAAACATTGCACACAATCACAGCCACGTTGTGCGATGACTAATATTGATAAACTTAACCTTTCCCAGCAGTACAAGGGTCTAAGACATCTCCAAAGGTCTCATGATGGAAAATGATATCCATACCCAAAGAAAGAACTATGGAAGTTGAATTGCTATTTTTTTCTCTTCTGTTGAGTTTTATATCCTCTTCCTGATGGTTCCTCCTATTGACTTTAATTTTTACTTACAACATCACTAATGTGAAAACATGTTTAATATGAATGTAAATGTACAGCCTATATCAGATTGTGCACCATCTTAGGGAGGGTGGTGGGGAGGAAGGGGGATAAAATTGTTAAGCTCAAAAGCATATGGAAATGATCATTGATAAATCAAAATAAATTAATATAAAAAAGAGTACAATTGGCCAAATGTAAAAGAAAGTACAAAAGGTAATTGAGGAAAATAACACCTTAAAAGTTAGAATGAGGCAAGTAGAAGCTAATGACTCTATGAGACATCAAGAATCAATCAAACAAATTTTAACAAATGAAAAATAGAAGAAAATGTAAAATACCTCATGGGAAAAACAATTGACCTAGAAAATAGATGCATGAGAGATAATATCAGAATCACTGGAAGACCTAAAAGCCATAATCAAAAGTACAACCTGAATATCATCTTTCAAGAAATTATCAAGAGAAACTGCCCTGATATCCTAGAACCAGAGGGCAAAACAGGCATTGAAAGAATCCACTGATCACCTCAGGAAAGAGATCCCAAAATAGAAACTCCAAGGAACATTATAGTCAAATTTCAGAACTATCAGTTAAAGGAAAAAATACTACAAGTGGCCAGAAAGAAACAGTTCAAATATCAGGGAGTCATAATCAGTATCACACAGGACTTGGCAGCTGCAACATTAAAGGAGTGGTGGTCATGGAATATGATATTCTGGAAGGCAAAGGAGCTAGGACTACAACCAAGAATCACTTACCTGGCAAAATTAAGCATAATACATCAAGGGAAAAAATAGTCATTCAATGAAATAGAAGGATTCCAAGCTTTCATAAGAAGACCAGAACTAAACCAAAAATCTGACCTGCAATATCAAGACTCAAGAGAAGTTTAAACAGGTAAAAAGAGAAAAGAAAACATAAGATATTCAATAGAGTTAAACTATTTACATGCCTACATACGAAGTTGATACTTATAATTCTTAAAAAATGTATCACTAGTAGTACAGTTAGAAAGAACATACATAGACATAGGGTATGGATATAAGGTGAAGTTGAGGGAATGACATAATAAAGGGATGAGAAAGAGAAGTACAGTGGGGCCAAAGGAAGGGAGAGGTATAGTGGGATAAATTGTTTCACATGAAGAGGCATGAAAGACCTATTCCAGTGGAGAGGAACATGGGAGGGTGGATGATGAGCATTTCTTGAACCTTATTCTCATTACTATTGGCTCAGAGAGGGAATCATATATACAGTCAGTTGAATATAGAAATTGATGTTACCCAACAGGGAGGTAGGAGGAGAGGAGATCAATTAAGGAGGGGGGACAAAAAGAAGAGAAGGCAGATCAGGGGAAGTGGTAGACAGAAGTAAAACAATGGTGAGAAGGGAAAAGGTGAAAGGAGAGAGAATAAATAGGAGGAAGAATACAATGGAGGGAAAGACACAGGTGGTAATCTTAACTGTGAATGGAATGAACTCTCCCATAAAACATAAGTGGATAGCAGAATGGATCAAAAACAAGAATCCTGTAGTATGTTGCTTACAAGAGACACACTTGAAGCAGAGAAACACCCATAGAGTAAGGGCTAGAGGCTGGAGCAGAATCTATTATGGCTCAGCTGAAGTAAAAGACGCAGGGGGTAGCAATCTTGACCTTAGACAAAGTAAAAGCAAAAAAAAAAAGACCTAATTAAAAGAGATAAGGAAGGAAACTACATCTTGCTAAAAGAGATCATAGACAATGAAGTGATCAGATTAGAAGAGCAAGGAATAGTCTACTTGTCAGATCATTGGGGAAGAGAAGAATTCATGACCAAGAGAAAGAGAACATTAGGAAATGTAGAATAGATATTTTTGAACATATTAAATTGAAAAACTTTTATACAAACAAATCCAAACGCAATCAAGATTAGAAGGAAAGCAGAAAGCTGGAAAACAATCTTTACAGCAAGTATATCTGATGAAGGCCTCATTTCTCAAATATATACAGAACTGAGTCAAATTCACAAGAATACAAGCTATTTCCCAACTGATAAATGGACAAAGGATATGAACAGTTTTTAGATGAAGAAATCAAAGATATTTATAGGCATATAAAGAAGTGCTCTAAATTGCTTTTATTAGAGAAATACAAATTAAAATAACTCTGAAATACCACATCATACCAATCAGACTGACTATTACGACAAAAAAAGGAAAATGATAAATGTTGGAGAGGATGTGGTAAAATGGGGATACTAATATCCTGTTGGTGGATTTGTGAACTGATCCAGCCATTGTGGAGAGCAATTTGGAACTATGCCCAAGGGTCAACCAAATTGTGTATAACCTTTGATCCAGCAATACCACTACTAGGTCTGTATTCCAAAGAGATTATAAAAAAGGGAAAAGGGTCTACATGTGCAAAAATATTTATGGCAGCCCTATTTGTGGTGGTTTAATATGGGAAAATGAGGGCATATCTATCAATTGGGGAATGACTGAACAAGCTGTGGTGTGGGAATGTAATGGAATACTATTGTACAATAAGAAATGATAAACAGGTAGATTTCAGAAAAAAATCCTGGAAAGACTTGGACAAACTGATACAAAGTGAAATTAGCAGAACCAAGAAGACATTGTACACTCTATCAACAATGTTGTGTCATGATCAATTATGAATGACTCAACTTTTCTCAGCAACACAATGATCTAAGACAAACACAAAGGACTCACGGGAAAATGCTATCCATATCCAGATAAAGAACTGATGGACTCTAAATACAGTTCGAAGCATATCTTTTTCACTTACTTTATTCTTTCTCATTTTTTTTGTTTCTTTTGAACTGTTTCTTCTTCCACAGCTGTGATGAATATGGAAATATTTTTACATGATAGCATATGTGTAAACCATATCAAACTTCCTACCATTTTTAGAAGAGGGGGAGGGAGTGAGAAAAATTTGGAACTCAAAATCTCGTAAAAATGAATGCTAAAAATCTTCTTTATATGTAATTATGGGGAAAATAAAATAGTATTTAAAGAAAAAAAACCTGGACTGGTTTCCCAAATTTTATAACTACAAAATCTAAAGAAAATATTTCTTTAGAAGTATTTTTGTCAATATCTCAAAGATATATTGGCATCATTTGTTTCCTATGGTGCAGATACAAAAAGATAATATGAAATTGGCTTATGATCTAATTAGGAAGTAATGAGCCCTACTCTTTAAATGTTCTGCTTTAGAGGACTTGAATGCCAGAATTCTGTTTCTTAGGGAGTTAAAGGTTTCCTGGAAGTTTGTTGCTTCAAAGATGACTAAGGTTTTGATTAAATATAGAGGGATGTACGGTTCCTAAATCTTGCAATGCTTCCTTGCAATGCATGCAAAATTCCTATGAACAAAGTAGACTACAGTCTTCAACTTCATTGATTTCAAAACCGATAACACCAATCCTTCTAGTGGTTTTCCACAAGCAATATTTTGCAACTCTCAAACCAATTTTGCAGCTTTTCCTGGGCATAAGAGCAGATATTTGAATAGTCCCATAAGATTTTCAAAGTACTTTATATACCTTACTGCTTTAGACTCATAATAACATTGAAAGGTAAGTACTATAAATAGTACTATTCCCATTTAACAAGTGCAGAAACAAAGGTTCCAAGAGTTTAAAGAGACTTATCCAGGAGTGAGGAACCTGTGACCTTGAGGTCACATGTGACCTTCTAGGTCCTTGGGTGTGGCCTTTTGACTGAGTCCAAGTTTTACAGAACAAATCCTTTTATCAAGGGTATTTGTTCTGTGAAGTTTGGATTAAGTGGAAGGGCCACACTTGAGGACCTAGAGGGCGAAATGTAACCTCAAGGCTGCAGGTTTCCTACTCCTGGACCTATCCATTACTACTCATCTCACAAGAAGTAGAGGTCAAATCTTAATATGAATCCTTCCTGATTACAATTTCAGTGGATTTTCCCATTGTCTCACAGTCTCTTTTCTTTCTTTTTTTTTTTTGCATTTATTTAGTATTTAATTTTCCCCAGTTACATGTAAAAACATTTTTTATGTTTGTTTTTAAAACTTTGAGTTCCAAATTCTCTCCCTTCCACCCTCCCTAGGCCACTTCATTGAGAAGGCAAGCAGTTCGATATAGGTTACACATGTGTAGTCATGCAAAACATATCCATAATATGTTATGAAAGAAAACATAGACAAAAAAAAAACCTCAAGAAAAATAAAATTTAAAAAAGTATGATTCAATCTGTATTCAGACAGCATCAGTTTTTTTTTTTTCCCCCTCTGGGAGTGGTTAGCATCTTTCATCATAAGTCCTTCAGAGTT
Organism: Vombatus ursinus; assembly: GCF_900497805.2. Taxonomy (NCBI): domain Eukaryota; kingdom Metazoa; phylum Chordata; class Mammalia; order Diprotodontia; family Vombatidae; genus Vombatus; species Vombatus ursinus. The sequence goes on from NW_020951427.1 coordinate 2,128,550, forward strand.
GTCTTGGATTGTTGTATTGTGAGAATAGCTAAGTCATTCAGAGCTGATCATCTTACAATATTGCTGTTACTTTGTACCCAATACATTTCACTTTGCACTAGCCCAAGCAAGTCTTTCCAGGTTTTTCTGAGAGCATCATGCTTATAATTTCTTATAATATAATAGTATTCCATCATAATTACATACCTCAACTTGTTCAGCCATTCCCCAATTGATGGGCATCCCTTCAATTTCTAATTCTTTATCTCCAGAAAAGAGCTGCTATAAATATTTTTGCACAAATAGGTCCTTTACTTTTTTGTTTTGTTTTTTTTTAATCTCTATGGGGATATAGACCTAGTAGTGGTATTGATATAGGTCAAAGGGTATGCATAGTTTTATAGTCCTTTGGGCATAATTCCAAATTGCTCTATAGAATGGTTGAAAGAGTTCACAACTCCACCAACAGTGCATTAATGTCTCATTTTTCCCACATCCCCTCCAACATTTGTCATTTACGTTTTCTGTCCTGTTAGCCTATCTAATAAGTATGAGGTAGTACCTCAGAATTGTTTTAATTTGCATTTTTCCAGTCAATAGTGTTAGAATATTTTTTTCATATGATTATAGATAGCTTTGATTACTTTTTTTGAATACTGATTATATCTTTTGATCATTTATCAATTGGGGAATGGCTCTTGTTCTTATAAATTTGACACAGTTCTCTATATGTTAGAGAAATGAGGCCTTTATCAGAGAAACTTGCTTCAAATTTTTTTTCACAGTTACTATTGCTGACTGAATATCCCTCCATCCTATTTCCCCTCACCCCTGTTTATTCTATTCTTTCTCTTCTTTCACCCTGTCCCTCCTCAAAAGTGTTTTGCTTCTGACTACCCTTTCCCCAATCTGTTCTCACTTCTACCACCACCCCTCCCTTCTCTTATCCCCTTCCCCTTCTATTTTCCTGTACGGTAAGGCAGATTTCTATACCCAGTTGCCTGTGTATTCCCTCTTTGAGCCAATTTTGATGAGAGTAAGGTTCACTCCCTCCCTCTTCCTTCCCGCCTCCACCCTTCCGATGTAAGAGCTTTTTCTTGCCTCTTTTATGTGAGATAATATACCCCATTCTACCCCTCCCTTTCTCTTTTTCCCAGCACATTCCTATCTCACCCATTAATTTTATTCTTTTTAAATATCATCCCTTCATACTGAACTCACATCTGTGCCCTCTGTCTATATATACTCCTTCTAACTACTGTAATAATGAGAAAGGTTTTAAGAGTTACAAGTACCACCTTCCCATGTAGGAATGTAAATAATTTAACCTTATTAAGTCCCTTATAATTTGTCTTTCTTGTTTACCTTTGTATGCTTCTCTTGAGTCTTGTATTTGAAAGTCAAATTTTCTATTCAGCTTTGGTCTTTCCATCAAGAATCTTGAAAGTCCTCTATCTCATTGAAAATCAATTTTCCCTCTCATTGATTGCACTGAGTTTTTCTGGGGAGGTGATTCTTGGTTGCAATCCTAGCTCCTTTGTCCTCCAGAATATCATATTCCAAGACCTCCAATTCTTTAATGTAGAAGTTGCCAAATCTTGTGTTATCCTGTGCCTCCACAATACTTGAATTGTTTCTTTCTGGCTACTTGAAATATTTTCTCCTTGACCTGGGAACTCTGGGATTTGGCTATAGTATTCCTGGCCGTTTTCATTTTGGGATCTCATTCAGGAGGTGATGGGTGGATTCTTTCAATTTCTGTTTTACCCTCTAGTTCTAGAATATCAGATCACTTTTTTGATAATTTCTTGAAAGATGATGTAAAGGCTCTTTTTTGGATCATGGCTTTCAAGTAGTCCAATAATTTTTAAATTCTCTGTCCTGGATTTGTTTTACAGGTCAGTTGTTTTTCCAATGAGATATTTCACATTGTCTTATTTTTTTTTTACCCTTTTAGTTTTGTTTTATTGCTTTTTATTTTCTCATAAAGTCATTAACTTCCATTTGCTCCATTCTAACTTTTAAGAAATTATTTTCTTCAGTGAGCTTTTGGACTTCCTTTTTCATTTGGCTAGTTCTGTTTTTTAAGGCATTCTTTTCCTCATTGGCTTTTTGAACCTCTTTTGTCATTTGGCCTAGTCTCTTTTTTTTAAGGTATTATTTTCTTCAGTACTTTGTGTGTTTGTGTATGTGTGTGTGTGTGTGTGTGCGCGCGTGTGTGTCTCCTTCATCAAGCTGTTGACTCTTTTCTTGCATTACTCTTTCCAATTTTTCCTCTACCTCTCTTAGTTGATTTTCAAAATCCTTTTTGAGCTCTTCCATGGTCTGAGACCAATTCACATTTTTCTTGGAGGCTTTGTATACAGGAGCTTTGACTTTGTCATCTTCTTCTGAGTGTGTGTTTTGACCTTCCTTGTCACCACAACTTTCTATAGTCAGAGTTTTTTTTCCCTTTGTTTGCTCATTTTCCTAGTCTATTACTTGACTTTTAACTGTTTGTTCAAGTAGGGCTCTGCTTCCAGGGTGGAGGGCACACAATCCAAAGCTTCAGGTGTTTTGTACAGCTGTTTTCAGAGATACTTGTAGGGACCTGTAAGTTCTCAGTTCTTCCAAGGTGGTATGATCTAAGGAGAGGTGTTTTCTACTCTCCTGGCCTGTGCTCTGGTCAGTGAGTGACCACAAGCACTCTTTTCTGCCCTGGAACTGAGAGGAGGGTTCCCCTGCACCCTTCTGTGGCTGCAAGCTCTGGTGTGCTAGTGCTCCTCTTTGCCCTGGGACTTTCACCCAGGACTGGGACCTGGATCTGAGTATGGGCAAAGCAACAGAGTCCTGCCTCAGTGCTAGTAAAGAGACCCCGTAATCTCCTTCTGACAAGTTGTTCGACCCAATTACCATCTGTGGGCTGAGAGCCCTGGAAACTGCTACTGCTGAATCCGTCACTCTCATGGCCTGCTCCTGGCCTGATGAGGCCAGGGTGTGCTGGTGGGGCCTGAGCTGGACTATGCTTCCCTCCAACCCCGGCATGACAGAGCTTTCCTGCTGATCTTCTAAGTTGTCCCTAGTGTCTGTGGGCAGAGAGGTCCAAAAACCACCACTGTTGCCAGTAATTCAGTTGCCTTCAGGCCTGCTCCAGGCTAGCTGGGGCCCAGTCTATGCTGGCACAGCTTATGCTAGACTGCACTCTTCTTTCAGCCTGGTGCAACAGACTTTTCTTGCCGACCTTCTAAGTTGTCTTGGTCTGGAAATTTGTTTCACTCCATCTTTTTTATGGGTTCTGCTGCTCTAGTGTTTGTTTAGAGTTATTTTTTAAAGGTATTTGGAGGGGTTTGGAGGAGAGCTCAGGTGAATCCCTGCCTTTACTCCACCATCTTGGCTCCCACAGTCTCTTTTCTTACAGAACCAAAAACCATATATAACCTTTACATAATTATTGGATTAAATTTATACATTCAATCTGTCTTCAGGCATTTGAAATTGTGCAGTAGAAGACAGATTGGAATTATTCTGTTTGGCCACACATATCAGAACTAGGAAGAGTGGGTGGGAGTTGCAAAGAAAATAATTTAGGGCTGATTTACGTGTGTGTGTGTGTGTGTGTGTGTGTGTGTGTGTGTGTGTGTGTGTGTGTGTGTGTATGGTTGTTCGGGGAACCCCTGATCCATCTAATGAGTCATCCAATCAGCATGATGAGATAAGACACCATGGGCCTTTGTTTAGAGACATCCTCCCCACAGAGTGTGGTATTGCTCACTGGCCCAATGTAAGGGGACATTTGTTAGTCCTATCATAAGAGCTAAAATTTCCTAACATTTACAAGTGTCCAAAGGTAGAATGGCCTGCCTTGGGAGCTAGAGAGTTCTCTATTAATGGAGATCTTTCAACAAAGGCTGGATGACCACTTGCCAGATATGTTATGGAGGGGATTCCTGTATTGGTACGGATGATATGATGAGTTATTTGGAGTCCTTTACAACTCTAACAATATGTAATTTAGTTCTTTGTTCATTCATACATTCAACATTATTGAGCTTCTGGCTATGTGATACATGTACATAATGCATGCACATATGTTACACATGCACACACACACACACATATATCCAACATATGCTATTCATAGTGAAGTATACAAAGTATAAAACATTGTCCCTACCCTCAAAGAACTTATAGTTTATTTAAGAGAGATAAAAAACACACAACTTCTTTTTCAGTTAGGTTAATTTATTCACTATCTTCCCTGTGTTCTTTAATAAATACTGCCACTATGTCTGGAATCATGATATCCTTCTATCTAGAATACTCTCCCCTATCACTACCTTGTTCAATTCTAGATGTCCTTCTAAGCCCAGATCAAATTTGGCTCCCTTCATAAATCATCTAAACCTACTAATTCACAAGGTTCTCTCCCCTTCTGTAGAAAATTATTAACTGTAGCATTCGTTTTGTACAAGGGCATAGTATTTTCTATCATTATTTTATTCTGTGTCCTTTTTTTCTCTTAATTTAGATACTGTGTCATAAAGGAAGGAAATAAGCATTTATTAAGTACTTCCTACATGACAAGCATTGTGCTAAGTAATTCACAGATAATATCTCATTTGATCCTCAGAGCAACCCGGTATAAAACACTGTTATTAAAATCTTCATTTTACAAATCAAAAAACTGAGGTATACAGAGGTTAAGTGACTCACCCAGGATCACACAGCTAGTAAATATCTGAAGTCAAATTAGAACTGAGATACACTGAGATACACCTCACTCAAGGCCCTGGGCTCCATCCACTGTACCACATAGCTGCCTCTTAGATTTCTTTGTAAGAAATATTTTTTTTTTAAGAAAATACTTATCTCTTTCCTGAAGATACTGTTCCACTTAACAACACATTCTAGTACTGGCTAAATTTCCTCTCACAACCTTCCTCACCCCCTACACCCACCGGTTCCACTGGGGGAGACAATACTCCTTACTTCTCGTTGTTTCCTTTATACTTTTCCTCTATCACCATTATTCAGTGAATTCTTTTCATCTGAAGTTAATGATATCTAGGTTTATTAACCAATCCAGATTATTGTGGCTGCCACTCACCTTTATTTTTAACTAAGTTCAGTGCTTGACTCACTGTCTTTCTATTCTAAATCCTACCACTATATAAGGAGACTTTAACATACATATTGATTCTCTTTCAAGTACCCTAATTTTCAAGTGGGGGGGAACACATCTATATATGGAGAGATATGGAGAGAGAGAAAGAGAGAGAGAGAGAGAGAGAGAGAGAGAGAGAGAGAGAGAGAGAGAGAGAGAGTTTTATAACAATTACTTATGGAAGCCCCCAAAGCAAATGTCATATGAGACAACACTTTTCCCTACTCCTCTGCAAATACAAGGGGTTCACATATGTGTAACATCTCATATATGATCAGATTTTTCTTTTTCAAACATTTTTAATGAAGAAAGTTTGATTATCTTTCACTCCCATCTCCCTTGCCATTGATACAAAAAGAAAAAAATTCTCTTAACAAATATGCACAGTGAAATTACCACATTGATAATGACAAAATGACAAAAAAATGACAAAAAAGTCTCAATCTGAACTGAGTCTATCACTCTGTCAGGAGGTGAGTATCATGGTTCGTCACAAGTCCTCTGCATTTATGGTTTGTCATTCAGTGTTGAGTTCTTAAATTTCTTAAAATTGTTTATCTTTATGATTTTGTTGTCATTGACAAATGGCTCCCCTGGTTCTGCTTACTTCACTCTATATCATTTCCTCCACACATTTCTCTAAAACTATCACCTTCACCATTTCTCATAACATAATGATATTCCATTTGACATAGATTTATTTCTGCACCCAGTTGATGGGTATCCCTTTAAATTTCCAATTACTTACCACCAGGATTGTGAAACTCAAATAGAAAAAATAAAAGATTTCTGTGGGTTGCATATTAACTTAAAACTATAAATTAACATTATCTAAGTCATATTGTATTTTTTCTTTATTTTATTAAATATTTCCCAATTATCCTTTACTTTGTTTCAGGCCAAACTGGTTTGGCATGGCAGGTGAGCCGCAAGTTTGACACCTCTAGTTACCACCATAAAAGAGTTGCTATAAATAGTTTTGAGACTATAGGTCCTTATCCTCTTCTTTATTTCATTCCTTCCTTCTTTCCTCCCTTACTCTTTCTTTCACTCATTTCTTTGGAGCACAGACCTGGTAGTGATATTGCTGTAGGAAAGGGAATACATGATTCAGTAAGTTTGGAGTTACAGTTCCAAATGTTTTTCAGAAGAATTGGTCCAATTCCCAGTTCAAGCAAGTGTACATTAATATGCCTATTTTACCGCACCCTCTGCAACCCATGTAATTTTCCTTTTTTGGTCAACTTTATCAATCCGATTGTCCTCTTCATTATGACCTCCTTTCCTTCCCTGACTATATTCTCCTCTCTTCCTTATCTCAAGTCCTTGGTAAATCAGTTCAGTGCTACACTGTTCTCTATACTTGAGTCCCTTGTTCCCTTATTCTATGACTGACAATGACTTCCCAAAACCCTACCTTGGATTATTCCCACAATCTGCCAATTTCACTCCAATTCACATGCTGCTGAATGGAGCTAGTAGAAACATTACAAAACTGTGCCTATTGGGTCTACTACAAATTTATGTTATATCATCTCAACTGGGCCTTTTACATCAAAGCAATTCTTTTACACCTCTCTAATAAATTCACTTTCCTATTCACAAAATCTTTTCATCCCTCATCAAATCTCCTATAGTATCCCTCCATTACTCTCTCAGCTAAGGATCTTAACTCATTCTTCCTTCCCTCCAAAATAATCAGACCATTCACCCACTTTCCCTCTTCTCATGCTACATCATATCACAATTTCATACTTTATCTGTTTCACTTGAATTGGGAGTCCTCCTTCCCAAGGCAAAATAATCAACCAAATTCTTGATAATATTATACCCTGTTTTTTCTAGCATATTTCTCCCTATAATTTTCCCTTTAATTTTTATTATCTTTATTTATTGGCTGCCTAGAAATATGCCCACATTCGCTCCATCATTAAAAAACCCTTAATTGATCCAAACATTTACCCTAGTATCGTATACCCCCCCCTAACATTTTGTTGCTAAACTCCTTGAGAATGCTAGGTACAATCAGTGTCTTCACTTCCTCTCCTCACACTCCCTTCTAAATCCTCTGCCCTCTTGCTTCCTACTTAATCATTCAACAGAAATGACTCTCCAAAGTTAACAAAGATCTCTTAGCTGCAAAATTCTAAGACTTTTTCTCAAAGCTTATTCTTTTTTTTTTTTTTAACTTTTTTCAGCCTTTCACACTTTTGTTCACCATTTTCTCCCACATATTCTCTCATCTTTATCTTCATGAGACTGTTCTCCACCTAGCTGTCTTGCTACTTTTTAGTCTACTTTATGGACAGGCCTACTAACCTTCTTCTCTTTGCTATACTTCTCCACTTACTCATCTCATCAGCTTCCACAATTTCAATTATCATCATCTCTAAGGAGATGATCCTCAAATGTATTTTTTTTCAGGCATTAGTCTTCTTCTGAACTCGTCTTGCATCAACACTTACTTACTAGACATTTTGGGCTCAATGTCCCATAGACATCTCCAACTTAATACCTCTACAGCAGAACTTATTATCTTTTCCTCCAAACCCTCCTCTTTTTCTAACTTTCATATTACTATTGAAGGTACCACCATCCGTCTAGCCACCTAGGCTGAGTAACATTGACCCAATGTCATTCTCAATTCCTCATTCAAAGTTACCTTACCAATCCAATATGTTTCCAAGTCTTACTGTTTCCACTTTCACAAAATCTTTAGTATGTTTACCCTTCTTCCCACTCACATAATTGCTACTTTGGTACAGGCCCTTACTACCTTAAGCCTGCCCTACTGAAATAGTCTTTGTTGTTGGTCTTTCCGCTTCAAGTGTCTTCCTACTGCAGTTCATTGTCCACCAAGCTGCCAGAGTGATCTTCCTACAGCACAAACTTGAAATTCTCCCTGCTATTCAATAGAAGTTGCTGGCTCCCTATTATCTTCAGGATTAAATATAATGTTCTTTGTTCGATATTTAAAATTCTTTGCAACCTGGCCCATTTCTATCTTTCTAGTCTTCTTATACTTTACTCCCCCAATGTACTGTTCAATTGAGTTACATTGAATGACTTGCTTTCCTCACACATGACTCATTCTTTGCTTGGGCAAAGGATGACAGAGGAAATGGGAGTGCCACTCCTGACAACCTTCTTCTAACTCCATGCCTTTGCACTGGCTTTACTCCGTGGTTGGAATGCTCTGACCTCTCACATTACTTTTCCTGTCTTCCTTCAAGACTCAGTTGAAATCCTCTCTTTAGCAGGAGATTGTTCCTGGTTGCTTATGTCTCCCCCTCTAGATTACCGTCCATCCATTCTGTGTATATTTTGTATGTATTAAGTCATTTACATGCTGTCTCCCCTATCAGGATGTGAGCTCCTCAAGGGTAGGAATTCTTTTTGCCTTTATTTCTATCTCCAGTGCTTAGCAAAGTGTAAGGCATATAGCAAGCTTTTAGTAAATAGTTGGTGACTGACTGAGGATATTCTTCAGTAGGTAGAGGCTATTCTGGATTCTACTTCTATACTCAAAACATGAAATCCATATGTTTTAAGGTGTATATATCATAATTCAGGTAATTCATGAAAACTAAAAACAACAATAACAAAAACCAAAGCAGGATTCAGGACAAATCACAATCAGTCATCACTTCGTGTGTCCAGGCATGGCAATCAGCCCTTAATAATTATCTTCCAAATTCTAACTTCCAGGTTATTTGCATCCCCATTGATCTGGGCAATATTTAATTAGTTTATTAAGGAGTTTAGCACAAGGTAGGGTCATTGATATAAACCAGAAGGAGCCCTTTGAGAACATCTATTCCAATACCCTCATTTTTCAGATGAGGAAGCTAAGAACCAGGCGGATTTGCTCAAAATCACAAGAATGATAAATGCTGGAGCTGGGAAGAGAAGCCCAACCTTACAGAAATTCAGTTGTATTAACATGGGAGCCTGTTTTGTTCTCTGTGAACTTTATGCTATTGCCACAAGCTTATGCTTTTCTTTTGGCACACTTTTCTAATATAAATATTATTTGATAAGTGGTTATTTTCTCCTTCTGTTCTATTTTATACACTTCTGTTACCATAACATAGGATTAGCAGCTTGTATTATGATTCATCTTATATATGCAAAATTAGCTCCTAAATATGTATGTATGTATGTGTATGTGTGTGTGTGTGTACATAAACATTAGGATTTAGGTAGGAAGAATTTAAACATATTAATTAGGTGAAAATGAAGAAAAGTTAAACCTAGAAGGTCAAAATAGGTATTTTAAAGAGCATTTTCTTCCATTAGTATCACAATCATTGCCCATTCTGTGATTATTTATAGTTAACAAAATAAAAATAATATACTTGTCATTAGGTACACTATACTAATTTCTTCGTTTTACTTTTATAATTTATATTCAGAGATAGTCATTGCAATTGCTGAAATTTTTCTTATTTTAGATCTTAAATGTCTATAACTTAATATAGATGAATCCTAGGGAGTTGCCTGAGTCATATGGAGATTAAGCAGATTGTCCTGTTTTCCCATCTAGCCAGCATCAAAGATAGAATTTGAACCCAGGTCTACCTGATTCAAAAATCCTGCACTCTGCTCACTCTGACATGCTGCCTATTATGTACAGTTCCATCAAGGATGTTTGCTGTCTTTAAAAAAAAAAAAACAAACAACTTTCTATGTCTACCACAACATAGAATAATATATTCTCTTATCTGGTCCTATGATTTCATTAGTATTAGGAGCTACTACTATAAAAAATCTCTCTGCTCTTATGCCTTAATAATATGTAGCCTTTGAAAGTTCCATAGGGTACCTGAGAGATTAGAGAAAAAAATGAAGAATAGAGGATAGATGGTTGTCCTTGGAATCAGAAAGAGATTGGATCAGCATCTGTCTATAACAAAATAGCAGCATGCTAATGGTCAAGAACAATGCAGAACAGATGTATAATAAATACATTTTTTAAATTAATAAATTTAATATTTAACTTCCTTATTTTTTAATGAACTAGGATTAATCTGACATTTTTTGTATCAGCAAAAATCATCAGAAGAAACATATTTACTAGTAGAAATCTTTTGAAAAGTAAATTTCAAAAAGAAGTGTGACTGACTGAATAATTCTGAAATTCTCTTCAACAAAATTCTTCCTCCTTTCATTAAACCTGTCTTGTGCATATGGCACCATATTTTAGTAGGCCCTTTGCCAGAAAGCACCATCTGTCCATCAGTGTGCAAATAAGACCTTTATTTGTGTGACTAAATCATTGCAGGATCTAAAAGAATAAAAACATATTTAAAATGCAGGTGTTAAGTTAAAGTGTTTTCAACTCATCTATTTTTACCCTCTGGGGGAAAAAATGAGCCTCATGAACTAAATGTCTTTCCTTCACATTCCTTTTCCTGGTTTCTGTTTTGCTCACAGGTGAGACACTTTTCTTTTTAGAGTAAAAAAGAAACACTTTTCTGAGGTAAGAATTTTTCTTCTAATTTCTAGGGAATAGCAAATTACCATATAATTATATAGAATGTACAGTCTTTCGGTTATGTAATATCTTTTTAAGAATCACAACTTGATATGTTATTTATATGAGATTTTTCCCATTTTTAATATTTTGAAATAATTGCAGGCATATGATGTACATATAAATCTTACCAAATTGTAGGATCATCATTCCAGAGCTAGAAGACATCTAGTCACATTCCATCATTCTAGAGACAAGGAAATTGAGACCAAGAGAAGCTAAGTCATTTGTCCCAGGACACGAAGGTAGAAAGAACTGCTGGCAGTTTTGAACCCAGATCCTTTACCTGTAGAGGCTCTTTTCACTCTACCACATTGCCTCATGTACAAAATCAAAGCATGCTGTCCTTTGAAGGGGCTCAATGATCACTGCTACTTTGCCAACTCCCAACTCCCCCTTTTGATCTTTTTTTTTCCTGCCTATGTCTTCACGGTCTCTCTTTCTTATTTTCAGGAAGACTCAGTCCAACACTCACTTCCTCAGTTTCTCAGTTTCTCCAGAGCACACTGATTTCTCTTCTGTTTCAAATAATACTGTGTGATGATAGCATATTATCATCTCCTTTTTGTTTCAAGTGTGCTAGTTTTATTCTTAGCTAAAATATAAGCATCTTGAAGACCTCTAAATCATGACTTGTATTTCCTTTGATTTTCCTCTACATACCTAGCATAGTTACAAATATTGTTGCTGTTCAGTTGTTTTCAGCTGTGTCTGACTTGTGACCCTATCTGGGGTTTTCTTGACAAAAGCACTGGAATGATTTGCCATTTCCTTTTCAGCTCATTTTACCAAAGAGGAAACTGAGGCAAACAGAATTAAGTGACTTGCCCAGGGTCACACAGCTGATGTCTGAGGGGGCAGGTAGGTGACACAGCAGATGGGGCACTAGACCTGGAGTCAGGAAGACTCATTTCTTGAGTTCAAATCTAGCCTCAGACATGTACAAACTGTGTGACTCTGGACAAGTCACTTAAGCCTATTTGTCTCAGTTCCTCATCTGTAAAATGAACTGGAGAAGGAAATGGCAAACCAGTCCAATATCTTTGCCTAGAAAATTCCAAATGGGGTTTTGTAGCTGACCTACTAAAACAACTCAACAACAATAAATACTTGAACTCATGTTTTCCTGACTTAAGGATTGGTGCTCTATCTACTATACCACCTAGCTCTCTAAAGTTACAAAACCGAGTAACAAATACCTTGTAAGTTACAAAAATTGAGAAATAAATACCTTGTAACTGATGTAACTTCTTAAAATATGCTAAATATAATGCATGCCCTTAAGGAAAGAATAATTTTATTTTGCTTTAAAATTCAAAAAGCAATGGAAACAAAATATTTAAAGATAAAAATATTTTGGATAAGAAAAATCTCATATAAAGATAAAAATAGTTCAGATAAAACTCATTAATTTGACCTCCACCAAACAATTCTTGCCCCTAACACATCATCAAAAATTGTTTTCATCATTATGCGATACAGCTTCTCTCTCAAGCTCAGAACTATCTTTCTCCTATCGTATTCCCCCCCTTTTTTATCTTTTCTATATCTCAAACGTCCACTGTGCTCATTTCTTCTTTCCCACCTTATTTTTTTCTGTTGAAATGAATAATTCATTTGCATGGACTTTGGCTATAGTAAAATTAGAAAAAGCACAATAATTTCCTTTCTACTTTTTGCTTACCCTATCCTTCCCCTTGCTTTGTAAGCCTCTACTATGTGCTTTTTGAATCAAATTTCAATATCTACCTGTAGTCAAACCAAATATTTTCTGCCATTTCCCAACCACCTGGGACATACCTTCATATTCATTTTATCAGACAGTCAACCTTCCTTTCAACTTTTAGGATCACAACTGGACTCCCCCTTCTTTTATGAAATGTTCTCAAAAGTCAGCAGAGCTCCCATATAACATAAACAATGATTACATGCCAGCTATCTTTCATTTACATGTACTTTAGTAGGTTCCTTTACTGACCTTTACAAATATAATCGTAGAAGTGTGGTATAGTATGTAGAATACTATACTTGGCATCAATAAAATTTGGACTTAGGGCACTATTATATAAAGATAACAAAATTCCTAGCTCTCAAAGGAGCTGTAGTGCAGTAGGGTTGGGAGCACTGAACAGGACATGTAATTGAATAAGAGTTATACAAGTTATTTGAAAAAGTATTGAGCCAACACCTAGAGAATCAGGAAAGACATCATAGAAGGACTAGAACCTGAGCTGAATCTTAAAGGAGGACAAGGATTTTCAGAAACAGGTATGAGAAGTGAATATATTACAGGCACAGGGGATGATGATTCCAAATGCAAGGACATGGAAGATGGAAAGCTGTCTGGGAAACAACTGTCATTGTCTATGACCTCTGAAACATTCCTCATCTATACAAAGAGGTTGGACTAGATGACTCTAAGATCTTTTTTACCTCTAGATGTAGGATCCTATAATAGGTTTGAATATAGCAGGTAGTAGTATTAAATAAGGCTTTGAACTCAGGAACACCAGGGTTCAATGTCCCCCTCTGACACAGATCTGCTTGTTAGAACCTACATAAGTCACGTAACCACTCTTGGAAATTCCCTAAGATTGTATGTAGCAAGGAAGCAGCTGATCGACACTTATAGGATTTTCTTCACCAGGGAGTTCCCTAAACATGTAAAAAAACAATTCTAGTCCCTATGCCCAAGCATATATATTTATTTTTTTAAAAAATGAACAGAAAATCAGTGTCTTACACAATCCTCTTTCTTGTTCTCCTTTGTATATTGAAATGTTTGTGATTGTTGATGATTGCTAAATACACAATTAAAGGAAGAATTTTTTTAAAATGTCTTGTTGTCCATACTTCCTCAATTTTCTTCTTTCCCCAATAAGTACCTTGGCTCTAGAAGGCTTTTTAATCTTTGCAGTCCCTAATTCAATTGAATCCAAGGAAAGGAGGGCATATTAGCATCCTACTTATAATAATTATGCTATTAAAATATAAATATCCTTAGTAGATAACCAAAGATTTAGTGCAAGGAATTCATTTCAAATAATATCATAAACCTGGTGCTAGATCCTGAAAGTTAAAATACAAAAAGCTAGCAGTCTTTGCTCTCAAGGAGTTTATAATCCATTTGAGGATGCCCAGGCTTGGTGGAGAAGAAGGCACAGGTAAACTGCTGAATACCAGCATTTATTCATCTATACATCGATACTTCTGAAATCTAGTTCTTGGAACTTGTCTCAGTTGTGACATTTCTACAATAAACTGAAGGAGATAGAGAAAGGATGTTGAAGGGGAGGAGAAAAAGCAGAAGAGAGAGGGACTCTGAAATGGATGAGGCAAGGAAGGGCTCCAAATTTCATAAGAGTGCACTAGTAATGAAAATAAGCTCACTGACTTTGACCTTTAATTAGGACAAAGGATTTATTTAAAACAATTTAATACAAATTTAAAACAATTTAATACAAATTTGTTTAATGTTCATTTCTGGATCTAAAGGAGAACAATGAGGAAAATTTCTTAGAAAACAACAAATATTTTAGCCAAGAGCAAAACTCACTAGATTTGGAGTCAGATAATCGGGATTTTAATCTCATTCTATAATTAACTATTGGTGAGACCTTGAACCTCACCTCTGTTGGCTGGTTCTATTTTGTCTTCTATAAAAATATCAACTTGGGTTACGTGACCTCAAGGTTTCCTTTCAGTTTGAAACTCCATCATCCTATGAAGCAATACCTTGAGGAAAGAATTAGGAAAAGGAAGATTTACACAATTTACTTGACTGTAAAATTTTGAGGGCAGGGATGTTAAAATCTTTTTTCATCATTATAGCCAAAGCATCTTGCAGCAATGTGCTTAATTCTACTCTCAAATAGTTCTTTTATTTTCTTTTTGAGTACAGACTATTCAAAGGCCAGCATCATCTTTGTCCATTTTTATCACACAGAATGAACTATTCAAACAGACAAAGCTATTCTAGGGAAACAAGCTAATATGGCCCCATGGTTCAAAGACTGGGTCAGTAAATAAATTCACTAAAAACATATTTAATGATGTCCACCAACAACCCTAGGTCACTGAAAACAATATGCAAATTTGCATGTATATTTAGACACACATATAAATTCAAGTTGGATAAACAAATTCAGCTCATTTTCTTTCCTACTCATACACCTTCACTATAGCAATTAAGATTCTTGCCATTCTGAATGTACATAGATGAGTTTGCCCATGACACACACCATAACACATGCACAAAATGACAATTCCAGAATTATATAAGTATACAATGAATTCCAATTTAATTTCTGCATTTCTGAATAAATTACATTATTTCTCAAATCAAGAAAAGAGGAAAGCTACTGGTTGTCATTAGAAAATGGGAAAATGGGGGCAGCTAAGTGGCACAGTGGATAGAGCACTGGCCCTGAAGTCAGGAGGACCTGAGTTCAAATCTGGCCTTAGACCAAACACTTGACACTTACTAGCTGTGTGACCCTGAGCAACTCCCTTAACCCCAATTGCCTAAAAAAAAAGACAAAACAAAAAAATAGAAAATGGGAAAATGTAAATTTTATAAGTCAAAAGAAAAAATCTACAAGGCTTATTTTAAAAAATTGATAGCCTAAAATCCAATTTCCTCAACCCAAATCAATTATAAAAACCCAGAAAAAAATTTGAGGGTTCAAACGTTTCATACTCATTCTAATTAGTCCTAATGATAGCCCATTCAAATTTTTCCACTGGGAACTATTAAAAAGTCTTCCAAAGAAAGTTTAAGCTGTATAATGAATGCTTTCTTATCTCTAAACAGGCAAACACTTTCTTTTGAGGTTAATGGATTCAATTTCACTGCACAATTCACTTCCTCTTTTCTGACCTTTTCTATTATGCATGTAATTGGAAAACAAAAAAAGACCAAGGTTCTTCTGGGATTCCTTTGAGAAGGGAAAACTCTACTCCTTCTAAGAAGCTTATGTGATCAAAACAAATATGAGAAAAGTGGGATGAGGAAAAAACAAATAAACAAACAAAATTACTAAGGAGAGCCAAGACTGACCTAGAATCTATGTAGAGTATAAGCTTCTTTGCTGTAATTTGTCCATTAATATTTTTTAGGATGACTGAAAGATCTCTACAATAAAAGATGGTTTGGTCAGGGGAATATCTTTTCCATTATATCCCCGGGGGAAAGGCCATTTAAAAACGTATACTTATGTGAAACCTTGGAATAGTTTTCCTTTTAATATTTACATAGTAGATTTTTCTTCCTGTTTCTTAAAAGGTTGCCAATGGAATGGCTTGAAATGTTTATAACCCCAACCAAAAGGTCATTATATTAACAACGGGAAAAAGAGGACTTTGTTTTTTTTTTTGTTTGTTTTGTTTTGTTTTGTTTTTCTTTAAGAGATGGGAAGATCAATTACAACTTAGTAGCTTTTGACCAATCCACATTTTAAAAAACAAATTACCAACATTTTACAAAAATCTCCAACTGTTTTAATTTATAATTATCCCTTTCTTCTCATGATAATTGAATAAATTGATATTCCATTGGTGAAACAGAAGCTGAGACAGCTATTAGCGCTAAATTAGTAATTTACAGAAGCACAACATAAAAGTGAGACTAAGGTAGCCAGGTGTTCCAATGTAAATAAAGTCTATTCAGCACTTATGTAAATCTGAAATCTAATTTGTTAATTTTCACATTCATTATCCCCACTTGTAAGTTTTATAAATATAGTCTATACTTTTCTCTACATACTTTGGGAAGATTATATCAAATATAGATGGAACAAAAATTAGGAGTAAAAAATTCAATGTTTACAGAGTATTAAAAAAAAGCATTTTCCCTCTCAACTAATATATTTTCTTGTTCTTGGTTCTTTTTCTTTTTAATTGATGATTATTCTGAACTCAACAAAAACCAATGAACATAACCACTTTGAGACACAAAGAACAAGAAAGAATACCCTATATATAAAAATAATGCTCATAGCCAATAACAGGAACTAGGACTTTTATAGTACTTCAAGGAGTGCAAAGTACATCATTTATGACATCTTATTTGATTCACATAACTCTGTGAGATAGGTGCTATTATTATCCCTATTTAATAAATGAGGAAACAGAGACGCAGAGGCTTTCACATGACTAGCAAATCCCTGATAAAGGATTTGAACTCAGCTCTGGAATTCACATTCAACATTCTACCCACTGCACCATCTATTGGTAATGAATTATGAACTTCTGTTATATAGCTGTTGTTTTCACTACACACACACACCCACCCATCCACCCACCCACCCACACACACACACACACACATATATATATATATATATATATACACATATATATACATACATACACACCATTTCATAAAAAGTTTAAAAATGTTCTATTTTTGTCTCCTGCATTTTTTTGAGAATTAAAAAAAATGTTTTATTTATACTCTTTTTGTTAGTTTGTTTAGGGGTACCCACCCTACTAAACTACTTTCCCTCCTCCTCCTCCCAAGTACCCTTCCTTGTAGCAAATATGTATGACCCAGAAAAACAAATCAACACAATGGACATGTCTGAGCCCATGTGTGTTAAGTTATACTTCCAGATCTTTATCTTTTGGCCAAGAGGTGGGAGATATGTTTTATCATCAGTCTTGTTCTTTTTCTTTGTGAGTGTTTGCTTACTACTATTTTCATTTTTTTAATGTTACTCTTACTTCACAAAGTCTCCCTTCACCATAAAATCCCCTGCCACACCACCCACCACTTTGTAACAAATAGCAGTCAAGAAAAACAAAAAAGAACAGATTGGCAATGTCTTAACATGTAAGTCTCATTCCACACCTATATCGAGAGGCACAATGCTTTTAATGTTATGATTGGATGCTGCATTGATCAGAGTTCTGAAGTGTTCCAATCTTGTTTTATTTTATATAATTGAGGTCATCATGTAAATTGTTCTCATGACTACTGATTTCATGCTACTCCGATCCATACAAAACTTCACAAAATTACTTGACCCCTTCATATTTATCATTTCTTGTGGAACAATAATATTCCACTTCATCCACAAAACACATTTTGTTTAGCCATTCTTCAACCAGTTGGTATCCATACTCTGCGGTTCTCTGATACTACAAAAAACGCTTAGTATTAATAATAATGACACTGCCAGATTAGAGGGTAAGAAAAACTTAATGATTTTTTAAACATAATTCTAAATCATTTTCTATAATGGTTGGGCCAATTCACAGCTGCACCAACAGTGAACTAATGTACTTGTCTTCTGAAAGTCTCAGAAACTTTACAATATTTGTAACGTTATTTTTGCCAGTCTTATGAGTATGAGGAAAACCTCAGAGCATTAAAAATCACAGTTCTTTTATTATGAGCATCCCAACTACTATTTCAAAATGATAAAGTTGTAGAATTTGTTACTATGTCCTATTCTAGTTCAAGCTCAGCTACTTTCTTGCCCTTAGATATCCACATGACTTCCATTTAGTCATGTCCAGTTTATAAATTTTCATTGATCACAGTTCACCATGGTTTACTGAGTTTTAATTGACTAATGGATTTAGTGTACTGAAAATATCTTTGGGAATATTGTTGTTGGGTCAGATAACCCAGGTTCTAGTCCTAGTTTGGCCACTCTTTGGGACTCAGTTTCTTAATTGGTAAAATGAGGGCAGCTTGAGATAGAAGTATTATAGTGTAATGGAATGAGTGCCAGACTTGGAGTCAGAGGACCTGAGTTTGAAATTTGTCCTACCACTGAAAATTGCATTAGGAAAACACTCACAAAGAAAAAAGAACAAGAATAATGATACACTTTTACTAGGTGTGCGATCTTCAGCAAGTCCCTTTATCTCTTAGAGCTTTAGTGTCTGTGTCTAGTAAATAAGGGGACTGGATTATCAATTTATCAATAAACATTTATTAAGCTACTACTAAGTGCCAGACACTGTGCTAAGTGCTAGGGCTATGAAAATTATGTGACCTATATTGTTCTCTTTTCGTGATATTTCATAGGCCACTTTCATTTCTGAATTCTGTGATGCCAAGCTTCCTGCCAGCTCTAACATTACACGATTTTGAACTCCTAGCAGTAAATATTTGCAAATATGAAAATTCTTTGTACATCTGAGTTATTATTATCATTTCACAGGATTCCTATGAAGAGCATCACTGCCATCCCCTATGTGGATGATAGGAAAAAGGGAGCAAGGCTACTTCAGCAGAAAGATAGAAGAGTAGAAGCTCCTCAAAAAGAAATTATAGCTGCAAGGGATCCTATGAATCATGTGGAAAAGGAAACTGAGATATTTAGTGATGTGTCCAAGATCATATGGCTCATTTGTGGAAGAGTGGAATCCTAATCTCTTGACTACCACTCTAGGACTTTTTGATTTGGCAAGGTAATATAGTAGAAAGAGATCTGAATTTCTAATTAAGAGAATACTGATATTGGATTGTGGCTTCATTTTCTATATGTATGTGGAAATAAATCACAGACAACAAATTTCTATCCCTCACTTTTGTTAAAAGAAACTATTACACTAAATCAGGAGAGGAAAAAAGGTAATGGGAAGAGAATAAGAGGGAGGTTGGGAATGGTTATTAAAAAAAGGAGCTTAAATCTCTTCAATTCAGACCTAACAGATATACTACAGTTTTGAGATCATTTAGTACCAGTAATCAATGTGGAAGAGAATTTCTTTGGAGACAACAGGGAAAGGAGGATGAGAAAGAAGTTGATCAATTTTGCATGTTTCTATTCTTTCAACTAATTGATGAAAAAGTGAATAAAGATAGCTAGTGGAGTTTACTTCTGTCCTAGGAATCTCAGACAATTCAAATACACAGAGTATTCCATGCTTAAAACTGTGCTAAAGTTTTGAACTACTAATACATGAAGACTCTTAACTCACTGGTGTCTATAAACCCTATTCTGATACATTTTGTAAAAATCATGTCAGGCGTTAAGTCCTGTCTGTTCATAAAGAAGACATAGCTCATGTTATAATGTTTGACACAAAGATCACATATTCTGTCAAAGGATTTTGGTCCCATACATACTTAAAGGCATTAGAGAAATACAAATGGACATCAAGAGCTCAGTGTTAGGTACAACAAATTTAATTTCATGTTACACTGTGAGGATATAACACATAGTAGTCAGGGAGGACCAGTGCTATTGTAATACTTTAATGATGGCCTACTAACTAAAGAAGAAGAATGCTCATTAAACTAGTGAAAAAGATTCATTAGGCATGGTATGAGTGACCATAGAGGCAAGATTAGAATTCAACTACTCAACTATTCAACTACCTCAAAGGCTGGTTTTTCAATTCCCTTATGATAGAGCTAATCTTGTTGTTTAGTCTGGTCTTCATTTTCCCTATTGATCTCTATTTGTATCAGGTCATTAAAAAGTCAAAATGAAAAGACTGAACATGCTGTGCCTCAATCATCTCAAACATACAACTATGCATAAGGAATAGTAAGAAAGTTAATAGTCTATGTGAAGAGAAACCTGGATGCTGATTCTGGAACCACCATGGGGGCCAATAGGTGAACTTTTATTTTGTCTTACATGGATTCAGGATTAAATTTAATTTCCTGACCAGTTCCAAACCATACTGCCTTCAGCGGAGTCATCATCCCTACCTCCTCACCACATGTCTACTATGGAAGTATTTTGCATAACTGCACATGTATAACCTATATTGAGTTGCTTACTTTTCAATAAGGGTGGATGGGGAAGGAGGAAGGGAGAAAATTTGGAACCCAAAGTTTTAAAAACACATGTTTAAAAAAATATTTTCACATACAACTGGGAAATAAGAAATACAGGAAATGGGGTACAGAAATCTATCCTGCCCTACAGGAAAATAGAAGGGGTAGGGGATAAGAGAAGGGGAGGAGAGATAGAAGGGAAGGCAGACTAGGGGAAGGGGTACTCAGAATACATGTCATCTTGGGGTGGGGGAGGGGCAAGATGGGGTGGAAATTTGGAACTCATAATCTTGTGGAAGTAAATGTTGAAAACTAAAAATAAATAAATTTATTAAAACAATTTAAAAAAAGCAAAAATAAAAAAGCAAAAATAAATAAATTTTAAAATAATGAGAGGACTAAACTTGGCAGCTACTAAGTCCCTTTCAACTCTTAAAAAAAGGACCACAAGTTAGAGATAAATGTGTAATCCTTATCAGTGATGTGAGTATTCATAATGAAAAATCTCTACCTTAAGGAATTTCAATAATTAAATTAAACAAACACAAACAAGCAAACAAACAAAGCATCCTCTTGAATTTTTTTTAACCTGTAGGCCCTTAAAATCCTGAGGTCTATGGCTAGTTAACTAGCCATACCAGTTAGCTGGTAATGAGTCTTGAATTCTATAGTGGCACACTTGAAATTTAATTTCATTAGATTAAGTCCATCATTCTATATTGAGAACAACTTAGAAACCAATCCTCCCTCCTTCTCTCTCTCTCTCTCTCTCTCTCTTTCTCTCTCTTTCTCTCTTTCCTTCTGTGATTATTTATCTGGCATCAATGACTAAGATTTAAAGCATAATGTTTTCTATCATATTTACTCCTTTACCTTCCAAATAGCTGACGAGGCAAGTTCTTAACATGACATCCATATGAATACAGAACTCACAGAAGAAGAATCTATAACAGGATTCAAATCTATTCTTAAGAAAGACTACATTCATTTCCGTAAGATGATTTATAACACTGATTTCCATATATATTTAATGATTTACCTGATAAGGCATAATGAGATAAAAGCAACCTCGAAATAGCTGTTTTTTTCATCCCTTTATACTTTATTCAGGGTTACCTTAAACACTGAACATTTTCTTTTTTGGGGGCAATAATGCCTTATTATAATAACATTAATACTAATAAGAATAATAACTCTAAATATTTACTAATTATCTTCTATGTACAAGGCACTATGCAATGTCCTGGGGATACAATCTTAAAAATGACATTGTTTCTGCCATCAAGGAACTTGAACACTTATATTTATATATCACTTTAAGGCTACTTTTATCACACCTTTGTTAAAATACCCTTTACTGGACAACCTTGGTTTCCTGATCTTTTTCTGATTTCTAACTCTCCCACTGTGTTTTTCTCTGGTAGAACCAATCAAAACCCCTTATGTGTGCTCATTTCTTTCTCAAGCCAGCTATTGCTAAAGTGATTCCATAAAACTGGAATCCTCATTCTTATCAAGATCTCCTCCTTCCATTATTTATACTGCTTCTGTTCCACAAAGCCTCCCTAGGGATATCAGAGAAGAGCTTATTTTATTCATCCTCCAGAGATGCCAAGAGCATTTCCTTCTTCCAATTATATCTATCTTCTTTTTACATAATTGTTTGAAAGTTGTAGTCCCCATCAATTTTGAACTCCTTGAAGACAGGGACTATTTTCTGCCTTTGTATTTCTCTTGCTTTGCACAATGCCTGGTACATAGTAGGCAATTAATACATGCATTTGACTTGAGTTTCACATCATTAAAAATAAATGCACTTAGTTTTGGCATAGTGAATTTGTTTTCTATTTAATATTTCTAGTTTATGTTATTTCATGTCTACCTACCAATATCCACATCAGATTCTAAACTCTTAGAGTTTGGCAGGGTCCAGAACCATGCTCCAGTTTCCTGGAATACCCCAGGAAAGGACATTCCAATTTTATGGAATTGCTTTAGCAATAGCTGACTTGATAATTAAATGGGCATACATGGAGAATTTTGAGTGGTTTTACTTGAGAGAAGCACAGGGAGAGGGTTAGAAATCATGAGATGTTAAGGCAAGTGAGGTAGTCTAGTGAAGGACATTTTAACAAAGGTGTAGAACAGAGAAAAAAATCTGTTCAAAACCATGTACAATTAGATAAATAAAACTGCTTTTTTTGCATGACAAGCCACTAGAGTTTTCATGTTTGTATTTGTGTACATATGAGAGCTGAATGTTAGCACAAGATAAGAAGTAGTACAGTGTTGTAGTGAGATGAAACCTCTGAAAAATCTTAAAGCTCATGTTTTTTAGTATAATCACAATATTTAGATAATTTTGAAAATTTGCATTAGTGAATTTGAATTCAATTAAAAGTTATTAACTGACAGTTATTGTACTCACTACAGTAGTTATTACAATGTGATACACTATACTAGGGACTTGGGACACAAAGACAAAGGAGCTTTCAATTTACTGGGGAAAAGAAAACATTTTACATAATAAACTGAAGGTATAAAACAAGTAACACAAAGTGACTTCAAGGGGGACAGAATCTGAATAACTGTTTTTTTAATTGTTCATTATTTCCAGGAATTAAAATAACTGTGGGATATTAGAAAAATTTATATATGTGTGTGTGTGTGTGTGTGTGTGTGTGTGTATTCAAATCTTATATATCAATATGGTCCCTTTCTAATAGTTCAATATCTTACTAATTTTCAAATCACAAGAAGATGTTTTACATTTTTGAGATATGAACATATTTAAGCTTCTACATATTTTATCAGTTAGGAAAATTTCCTAATTGTTTTTTGCACTTAAATAAAAATATTCATTTAGTAAGTTCAATGATCTTTCTTTTATGCTTAAAGAAATCTCACGTATATGTCACATCTTTTAACAACTTAACAGTCTACAATTCTGCTGGTTCATAAAATTCATTTTTATTATCTTTTCTAACAATGAATATGTCTTGCCCTTCACAGAGGACAGTACCTATACAATTGCATGCAACCTGAAATAAATGCACTCCTTCCATTTCCTTAATGTTGTTGTTTCAATGTATATCTTAACAAAATTTCACCTATTAAATGCAGCAAAGTTTAAAATAATAGTAAACTATTTGAAAATGTTTTTTCATTATTTGACTGATCAATATTTAAGCCATATTTACATAAGGTAAATGTTTGCAAGTTATCCTATGTTGTTGGGCTCTGTTGTAAAGTCAAGGAGGGTGTTAAAAAGGCAGAATAGACTGAATTTTATCTTTGTTGTGGAGTTGTCACTGTTTGGGCCAGATGTAGGGTCAAATTCTCTTATTAACACTTATGATTTTTACTCTAATTTGAGTGAAGTTACATATGAGGAGTAGTACTTAGTGAATATAATACTAATTACCCCTATTTTTCTGTGAATAATTTTAATAATTTATGTAAGCGTCATAATTGGAAACACCTTGGCCTCTTTGCAATGGGTAGTCCAAGAAAGGGAGTTATATGCTACACAATTGGCTAGAGAAAGGAAGGAGAGAACAAGTGAAGTGAATCACTTCTTTTTAATATTTACTGAGTGGGCAGATTTTTCTCCCTTAGTGGCCGGAAGGCAGATTCTTTCCTCATCCCAAAGTGCCAAGTCATTCAGCACTGAGCCAGAACATTTAGCCTAACAGAAAATTTTAGATACATTTTTCCCCGTAAGGGGCCTTCCCAGGATATCACATATGACACATAAAAGGGCCTGGCACCAAAGTATGCTCCATGGGGTTTGTGCTACAGAAAGCCAATGTGTATGACATACAAGTCAATAATGAAATGTCCAACAGTAGGCAGTTTCTGTTGGGAAGATGCTACCTAGATCAAACTTGGATGTTCTGACCTTGGAGTCAAAAAAATGGGTTGAAGTCCCACCTCAGATACTTATTTTCCAAGTGACTGTGGGCAAGTCATGAAACATTTCAGAGATTCACTTTCCCCATTTATCAAAGAGAGATAGTATTAATTGCATAATCTACCTCATAGATTTGTTGTTAAGAAAGAGCTTTGTAAAACCTAAAGCATCCTTAAAAAAAGGCAAATTGTCGTTATCACTGGAATGAAGCTGTGAAGGCTTAGTTAACACTACTGTGGAGGGGCCTGACTATGAGGCTGGTGATCTTCCCCTTTTAGTTTCTATCCATGTAGAAAAATTAAAAAAAAAAACTATTTAGACATAAAGGAGGATGATCTGGAAAGTCAAGCAAAGCTCTGAGCATAGCAGAAATTAGTAGTAGATAGAATTTCTTCCTGGGGAGAGATATATAACCTTTAAGTGCAATGGAAGTTACAGGATTGGGACTTTAACTATAAGTGAAGCCAGAGCCAAGTTACTGACAAATCTAGGGCTTTGAATATCAAATTATTTAAATGAAAGAAGAAAATACAAATAATGATAAGGCTGTGTTTTTATTGATAACTATGAGCTTATAGGTAATTAGCATACTTGGAGTAGAGTTAAAGAAAAACTATGTGCACTGAGGGACATGAGAAGAATCAGGTACTTTGGATACTAACCTGTTCTGAAGTTCCAAAGTCATCCCATGAGAGGATTAATTTAAGATGATTCCAAAAACATTAAAAATAAAAATAAAATGGGTTTTCCCCAACCCTGGAGTAAACCAGGGGTAGATTAAATAATAAATAATAATTGCCAAGAATATGTGAGAGAAGTATCAAATTATATCTAGTCTTTTTTGTTTTGTTTTGTTTTGTTTTTTTAATAATGATTGCATCAGGCCTCAGAGCCTTCTATTTGAGATCCACAGCACATAAGAGTTACACCTTGCAGTCTACACAGGAAAACAAAACAAAACCAATAAAGTGAATAAATGAGCATCTCTTATCCAGGATAATTTAATGGTCAGCATCTTAAGCTGGTACAATAAATATATTTCTTTCAGATACTAAAGAAAGACAGTGATCTGTATGCTAAATTGTATATGAAAAAACAAAGTGTAATGTATTACATTTGGAATATTGGTTATTGCTTTCAATAATCTCAAATATCCCTGAAGCAAAAATGTATCTCTTTAATCATACACAAAATTTCAATGATGCAACATTACTGAAAATTATAAAAGATCACAATATGTTAGGAATAAAAATTGTAGTTTATCTATAGGACATTAGAGAGAAGTATGCTTATCATCAGTAAAGTGGAGAATATAACCTATGTGAGTATACAACCAACAAATGGGAAAAAAAGATATAATATAGAAGATGATGAGTTCTTAGAATTAGAAGGGACGTGATTTATATTTAGAAAGATTTCAGATTTAGGAAGGCCATCCAAATCTGTATAAAATCCCATTTTGACATATTCAATAAATTACTGTCCAGTCTTTACTTGAAGACCTCCAGTAATGATGAAACACTACCTCCTAAAGCAGTCTATTCCACACTAGAGCAGCTATAAATCCTTTGTTAAAGCTTGGAAGCAGTAAAACAAATATAATCTTTCCTCTATAGAACAAACTCTCAAATACATAAATACACATCATTTCCCTAGTCACCCTCAAAGTCTTTCATTTGTCAGGCTAAACATCCCTTACTTTCTTCAACCACTTCTCATGACAGGATCTCGAGGCCTTTTGCCATCCTGATTGCACTCCTTTGAGTTCCTTTTGGCTTATTATCATCATCTTTTCTACCACATGATATAAAGAACAGAACAATTCGCAACAAATACACTCTTACCAAGGTAGAATACAGTGGGATTATACCTTCTATAGCGCTGGAAACCACGCCTCTCAATGGTGGCTAAGATTAAATTAGCTTTCTTGGTTACACATGCTTGATTTACTGAGCTTACAATACACTAAAACCTCATACAAAACTTTTCCCAAAGAACAGTTGGCTAGATATTCCAGGCCCAGATACTTATGAGAATGATTTTCTGAACCTGAAGGTAAAACTTCATAGTTATCATTCTTAAATTTCATCCTATTAGATTTGATCTACTATTTCATCCTGTCATACAATTTGTTAGTCATCTTTTCCAAATTGATATTACTTTCAGATTTGATAAGCATGGCATTGATGTTGTCATTCTAGTCAATGATACAGCTATTAAATAGCACAGAACTGGCACAGATCTTATAGAAAGCTTTGTAGCTCTCTTGTGTTTGAAGAGCTTGTGCCAAATCTACAAAACTGATGATTTTGGACGAGCCACTTCAATTCTGAACTTCAACTTAACAGTAATTGTCATTTATGTTTTGGTTAAAGCTTTGTAGATCTCATCTGGACTTCACAACAATCTTGTGAATGCCAATCTAGGTATTATTATATCAATTTTTACAGATGAGGAAACTGAGGTCAAGTGACATGCCAAGGTCATATTTAGTGAGTATAAGAGGCCTCTTTGAGCCCCAAGTCCAGAGCTCCTGGAATTATATTACTATGTTAATTGCCAAATGGGAAGTTAACACCTTCCTTGTTGATGGGAAGATATAGTAAGGTTATCAATGTACATGTATCTTGAAAAGTTAAAATTACCATAAAATGTAAATATTGTGTGGATCAGCAACAGCTAATCTTATATCTAGGATGATTTGGGCAGAATCTTTTCTTCCAGATGGCAGGAATAAATGTTTTGATGAAACACTTCACAGACAACATCTTGTTCATATGTGAGGAAATATATAGGCACAAGTTAATTCTTTCCCAAGCTGTTTCTTTGCGATCCTATAGATACAGTGTGGGTAACTCTGAATTCACAGTAGTAGCAAGGGAAAGAGATGGATGATCTCGGCAGCATTAGGATTTTGTTCCCAAGGAAGGGCAAAGATAATGGAAACAACCAATAAAGAGTTGTAGAAAAATGAGCATGATGCTGCTGCAATGAAAACCATTACCCTGCTCTGCATGGAGCATGTCAATATTTAGCCATTTGTTCAGTGGCTTTGACTTGATTTAGACATTTTACATAAATAGAGATAGCTATCTATAATATGTGAGACTATCACATATGTGATATAGTGTGACACAGGATCCTGTCTTAGGTAAAGGCAGACTATAAGTTCATCTTGGGTTTGTCAAAAGTTTATGGGTTCAGTAAAGTCTGGGATTTCAAAAGGCTAGAGAATTTGACCCAGAATGAAGGAGCTCTAAAAAAGCTATAGTAGTCTTGAGAAGATAATAGCTCTCCTGAAAATCTGGCCATCTCTTTCCCATCATTGATACTTGAGCTGATCTATCCTCGCATCCACATGAACTAAAATAAAAATGGGAAAGGAATGATTTATGGGATTCCCATTTCATCAGGACCACTTCTCCCTCTTACCTGATTCACATTCAGTGAATGAAATATAACTAAGGATATTTAAAAATGAATATGAGACATGACCATTATCAAAAGTGTTGTCAGATTCTCAGTCTTAATCCAAGTGTACACGAATGGTTATGTGTATAAGTATATGGTCAACTCAGTCATAACTGGTAGATATCTTTTTTAAAAAAAAAATTCCCTACTGCTTTTATATCCAGCTAAAAAGACCTAGCCCTCCTACATAGAGGGGCATGCTTATAGGATGTTTCTTGCCAGCAAACAGAAATCACAATGGTATTTGAGACAGTAACCTAAGTAAGAGCCAAATTCATTTAATGTTCAACTGCCAGTCTGATGAAATGTTAATATTTCATGTAATTTTACACTGCCCTTATGGTGTCTCAGTACTAAAGATGATTTTACCTTGTTTGATTAACAACACTACTGCAGCAAGTGTAACATGGCATGAGCATAATCATGCCAGATCAACTATTTTCACAGGGGAATGAAGTAACAGCCTGTTGTGATAGAAATAGAAATGCTTATTTCTCTTCTATTTAATCAGAAAATCTATCTTTCTGCTAAAATGTATACAATGATAATTTTTACTTGATTCTTCATGTTTAGGACTCAAGTTATGTGATGAAGAGTAATTAATGGCCCAATGAAAGATAGGTATTTCCAAAAATCTAATGAAAGAATTCCTTAGGCGTATTACAGGTGCTGAAAGGATTACTTTCCCGAAATAGAAAATATGTCAGAATCTGGCCCTAGAGAAATAGTCTTTATATAATTTGGTATAAAGTAAGTCCATCACAGGACTAAGCCCCTCAAGGTACAACAAAGGCCTCATTATTAGTTGGATTGACATAGAAGACTGTAACAAAGTATTAAACACCTTGAGGATAGCACAAATCTACTCTGTCTAAAATGACTTACAACTTATTTTAAAAATCAGTATGAGAAATATCCAAACAGGCCTACTATCAAAGAACATAGGACTTTTAAAAAATATTAAGCTGTCTCATCTATATGAAATTTTAGATAAAAAAATCTGTTACCTATTACCATCTGGTCAACAGATAACAACAGGTATGATGAAACACCATTCAAATTACTCCTTGATGATTCAATGAAATGTTGCATTTGGCAATGGGTTAAATAATTAGATAAAAACAAACTAATTTTTTACCTCCAAAGAAATACTTTTCCCCTGTTTTAACTTGAAGGGGACTGTTAGTTCGAACTGCTGATGCTTCATCACCATCAATGGTGAGAACAGCAAAATTTTCCTTGGCTAGGAAACGAACTTCATGCCATTGTCCATCGTTTAGGCCAGAACCTAGCAGCAAAATGAAAGAAAAAGAAAATTTATATTTTAAGATATTTTGTTAAGAAAATACTTTCTTAGTTACCATTTTGTTAAAGTATATATTCAGTAACTTATTTTCTAATAAAACATGATGGTTGAGATTTTTAAGCTTTCATATGCATATGTACTTCATATTTTGTTTGCATTTGTTGAGGGTAACAAAGAGTACAATGATAATAGTAAAATTTAGAAAAAAAAGAGATATCTTTACTTAGAAAGTTATATAGTGTTTTTTAAATAGAAAAACCTAGACCCAAAGTGAAAAAAACAGAAAAAAATACAGAAAATGAAAACTAGTATGCTTTCATCTGCATTCAAATTCCATCAGTTCTTTCTCTGTGTGTGGATAGCATTTTTCATCATGAGTCCTTCGGAATTATCTTGGATAACTGAATTGTTGAGAACAGCTAAGTCATTCACAAGTGATCATTATACAATATTGCTATTACTATATACAGTGTTCTTGATTCTGCTCACTTCACTTTGCATTAATTAGTTCATATAAGTCTTTCCAGGTTTTTCTAAAATCCTGCTCATCATTTCTTATATGACAGTAATATTCCCTTATAATCATATACTCAGCAGTTCCACAATTGAAAAGCATTCTTTTAATTTCCAATTCTTTTCCACCACAAAGAGTTATAAATATTTTTGTACAAATGGGTCCTTCCCCACCCCCAACACACACCACCCCTTTTCTCTCTTTGGGATATAGACCTAGTAGTGGCATTGCTAGGTCAAAGGGTATATAGTTTTATAGCCTTTTGGACATAGTTCCAAATTGCTCTCCAGAATGGTTGGATAAGTTCACAACTCCACCAACATTGCATTAATGTTCCAGTTTTTCCACATCCCCTTCAATATTTATTATTTTCCTTTTCTGTCATATTAGCCAATCTGATAGGTGTGAAGTGGTACATCAGAGTTGTTTTAATTTACATTTCTCTAATCAATAGTGATTGAGAGTATTTTAAAAGTGGATGTTAAAGTTAAAAACCTTGATTCTGCTAAATCTATATTTTAGGCAGTATTTAGCATATATAATATAAATGAAACCTTCAGGGTGAATGAGAGTATAAGTAAAACAGAAATGAACTTTGAGGAAAAATGCTCTTGAGCTTAGAAGACAAAGATTAGTGAAATGTCAACACAATATTTACTGACATTACAATGACATATGAATAAAATTAATAACAATGGATGTATTTTGTCATTTAAACATGTACTCATGTAATAAATCAGAATTCTAAGTCCTTATAGTTTGTTTCCTTTATAACGGTATGTCTTTATTATTATTATTATAATCATTAGTTTTCTTTATTTCCTTTATTATTAAATCAGAAATATTAAATGAAGGGGAAACAAATATTTCTAGTAAATAGACCATTTTATTTTTCTATCAATAACCTCTATCAGTCATTACTTAATAACCTCAGGTTGCATGTTGACAAATATTCTCAAGGTACTAGATTGAAAGAAAATATCTAAAACTGTTTTTTAAAACATGTTACATTTTTAAGAATCAAATTCTGTGTAATTGAACAAAAAAATGAGGAACTAGTGAGGACATCTAGATATAAGAGAAAAGCCTTAACAACAACACAAAACCTGGTAGAAGCATGATGTGTTTGTTTGTAATAGCTGGTAGGAAAGCATGGATGGTGATTAACCAGAGGTCAGTAAAGCATTTGCCAAGTGGCAATGGAAGCCCAGTTGAAGACAAGGTGAAATAAGTTCTTTAGGGATTATGTGTGCATGGTTCTTTATCTTCCTTCTAAGAAATTATCAATTGTAGCCTGGAGGACTTGTTGAAGTGAAAGTGATAAAATGGCAGGAGAGACCAGTGAGGGAAAAGAGTAGATTTCATAGCTGTGTGACCCTGGGCAAGTCATTTAACCCCAATTGCCTAAAAAAAAGGAAAAAAAAAGAAAAAAAAGAGTAGGCTTCATGAGTAAAAAGTTGACAATGGATAAAATAAATTCAAAGAATAATAATAGTTTACTTTTAATATTATAAGAGCTTTTTATTTATTTATGTAATTTTGTGTTCCTTGCAGGGCCCAAAATTAAATCACTTTCATCAGTTAATGAACAAGAGTTTATTAAGTACTTACTCTACACCAGACACAGTGCTAAGAAGTGAACATATAAAGAAAAGTAAATGAAACAAACAAACAAACAAAAAGATTGAACAAGTAGCATTATTTCCATTTTATATCTGCTAAAACGGAGAGTCAAGGAGGATACTCAAATTGTCCATGGTCAACTGGACAAAAAGTACTGGATTTGGAACTCAAATCAGCAACTTCTGATCCCAAATCTATGAGGAGGTATGATATAGTGTAGAAGCCTGCACCTGGAATACTTTTTTGTTAAGTGTTTTAACGGGCACAGAATTCTAATTATGAGATTCCACGATTATCTTTGTGCATTAGTTTTAAACTTCTATACCAGCAAAAATAGTCTCTTATTACGTGGGAAAACACTACTGTTTACCAAAGGGCTGCCTTCTAAAGACTTTAACTTTTAAACCATAAAGGAAATGAAACTTTCTTTTTCCTTTCAGATAAAATGTGATTTAATTTTGGGCCCTGCCAGGAACACAAAATTCTACCTTATAGATAGCCACACAATCTCCTCGGAAGGGAAAGATCCTGAAATATCATTCTATGAAATGAAATTATTGCACAAGACTAGTTACAAAAAAACAGCCCTGTAGAGTAGGCCCCAAGGATCATATTGTAATGAAACTCCAGTCTTAAACTTTAATACCCATATAATATGATATAATGCTTCTGGCAGGATTTTTAAAGTCATCTCCAACAGTTGGAGTCTTTCTATATTAAATATCAGTTAACAGAAAACATTACCTAAAATATTTAAAAAGAAACCATTGTTTGCAACAAAACAAAATTTATATTCAGAGTCTTGTTCTGAACAAAAAAGAGATCTATTTCTGTAAAAAAAAATGATTATGATAAAATCTACCTAATTTTTATTTTAGGTAGCATGGTAACAAAATAAATTAAATGACAAGTAATCATATAAAAAATATGATACAACTGAAGTATGGTATAGTGAGACATTATATTGAGAAAGCAGAACACCATAAACATCAGAGCTCTACCACTTTCTGGGACAGCCAGGTGGTGCAGTGGATAGAGCATACAGACTGGAGTCAGAAAGACCTGAGTTTTTATCTGGCCTCAGACACTTATTAGCTATGTGACCCTGGGAAAGTCACTTAACCTTGCTTGCCTCAGTTTCCTCACCTGTAAAATGATCTAGAGAAGGAAATGGTCATCTATTGCAATATTGTTGCCAAGAAAACTCCAAATGGAGTCAGAAGAGTCAGACAGGACTGAACAACAACAATAACAACAAAACCACTTTCCAGCTGTTTGAACATGGATACTTTACTAAGACTCTCTTCATTTCAGGTATTCCATCTATAAAATAGGGATAAAACAATTTCTATATTGTATGTACAACTATTATACCATAGTTTGCATTTTTGAATTATTCTATTTTTATATTCAAGTTTTATTTTAATATTTTAAAATTAATCCAAAAAGAGTACTGTATTTAGAGTTAAAGGCCCTAGGCAAGAATCTGGTCTTTCTCGCTTATTACCTGTGTGATCTCAAAGAAGTTCATTTATCCTGAGGCTCACTTTGCTTATCTGTAAAATGAAGGGGAGTACACTACATGATTTTAACATTTTAGTGCAGCTCTATATCTAAGATTTTATCAAAACTTTTAGGTCATTGAATCAAGTAAAGCAACAGGAGTCAAAACTTAATGAATTTAAATGTAAAAAATTATCCAATCGTTTTAAAAACCACTTTAGCAGCTTCAAAATCCACTTCTTTGAGGTGTTGTTTCTAAACCAATTACTTTATTGTACTAGAAAACAATACAACATTTAAGGGTAATCTATCTTCATGATTTCTAGGCCATGTCAGTTGGCATTATTCTCCTCTATACAAGAAATACATGAATAGGCAGCGTGGTACAAAGCAAAAATTATTGGAATTGAGAGAAGAGACCTGGGTCCCAGTCCCAGTTAGGAGCCATGTAACTAGGTAGGTTACCTAATGCCTCTTAGTCTAATTTTTCTTAGTGAAAAATAGGGACACAAGTAATAAAAACAGGTAATATTTATTTACAGCTTTAAAGGGCTGGAAAGTGCTTCTCTCATTTGATTTCAATTGTATACTCGTCTCCTCACCTCAAATGGTTGTTATGAATATGTTTTCATAAAACTGAAAGGGTAGTTATATAATCTGGATGTGTGATTTCACTGGCTTAGAGATCTCTGTTCTGCACCTTCTTTTCTTCTCCTTCTATATTATTGTACTTGGTTACCTGATGAGATTTCATGGACTCCGTAATCATTTCTTTATTGAGGATTCTCAAATCTACCTATCCAGCCGTAACCTCACAGCTGATCTTGAATCTTGCATCTCCAGCTGCCTGTTAGGTATCTCAAAGTGGATATCCTGTACATAGCTTAAGATTTTCAAAAATGAGCTCATTATCTTTCTCCCCAAAACTCTCCCTTCTTTCTAACCTCCCTATTACTTTTGAGGGTACCACTATCTTTCTAGCCACCTAGGCTTGCAACTTTGGTATCAACTCAACTTCTTATTCACACCTTCTATCCCCATATCCAACTTGTTGTCAAGGCCTATCAATTGAAGCTTCATCATATCACTCATATGTAACCAATTCTCTTCTCTTACTGCACTGCTACTATAGTATGGGCACTCATCACTTAATGCTTGGACTATGCCAATATCCTGGCTTCCCTGGGGCGGGGGGGAAGTCTCTCCTCACTGCACACCATGCTTTACTTATATATGAAAAAGTAATTTTCCTAAGTGTAGGTTTGACCGTGTCACTCCCCTCCCACCACTCAGCAAATTCCAGTAGCTCTCAGATCAAATATAAAATCCTCATTCAAAACATGCCCCTCCATTTTTCCAGTCTTCTTATACCTTATACACTGTAATATACTCCCTGATACAGTGATACTGGCCTCTTTGCTATTCCTCAGTCAAGAAAACCTATCTTGCAGCTCTGAGTATTTTTCACTGGCTGTCACACATGCCTAGTATGCTCTCCCTTTTCATCTCCCTAGGTTTCCCTGGCTTGAAGTCCCCTGGAAAAATCTTACTTTCTACTAGAAGGCTTGTCTGATCCCCATTAATTCTAGTGACTTCCCTCTATTGGTTATTTCCAAATTATCCTGCATATAGCTTGTTTTTAAATTATTTTTACATTGTTTGAATTTTGTCTCCTCCATTAGACAGAGCTCGTTGAGATCAGGGACTGTCCTTTGTCTTTTTTCATGTTGTCAGCACTTAGCACAGTGCCTGGCACAAAGTAGGTCTCTAATGTTTACTGACTGACTCCTGACTGAGGAAAATCCTTTTACCAGTGAAAGTAAGCATTTTTTCTGAAACTTACAATCTTAGAGAGTTTTCCTACAACACTAAGAAAATGAGTGATGTGTTGAGGATTATGGAGCTAATATATGTCAGAGCAATGACTTGAAAGTGCTACAGAAATGTGAGTAGTTTTGTTACTATTATTGGAATTTTTGGAGTGGAGATAAGAGACCTGGACCTATGATTCCACTGACATAGGATGCTCTCTATATAGAAACTCCCTCCACAAATACAGATAAGCAATTGCTCTACAATTTATAATATTGAAGAGTTATCTGGGGCAAAACCAAAATATTGGAATATCTTTCAAATTTCCACCACAAAGTGATGAGAAACCATAGAATCACAGACATTTTAGTACTGGATCATCCAGGCCAATCTAATTTTATAGATGAAAAAAATAGTCATAGAGTTGTTGCCCATGATTGTGTAACTAGCAAATTCCTGCTTTGATATATTATATAAGTTTGAGGTTAGGCACTGTTTTTTTTTTTGTCTTTGTATCTTTACTGCCTAGAAGTGCACCAGAAAAGAATAGGAATTTAATAAATGCTGTTGAATGAAAAGGGAGGAGAAGAGAGAGAGAGAGAGACAGAGAGACAGAGAGACAGAGAGAGAGAGACAGAGAGAGACAGAGAGAGAGACAGAGAGAGAGACAGAGAGAGAGACAGAGAGAATGAGAATAAACTGGATGGGCTATTGGATTCTGGGCCAGTGTTCTTTCCAGGTTAAAGGGCTCATTTTCGGGATCATCCAGCTTTTCATATGGTGAGAATATACTAGAGTTCCATAGAAAGTTCCATAGAAAGGAAGTTCCTTTCCCTCTGTGCCTACATGAAGTAGGAAGGAAAGAAGTGAGCATCTCACACAGAAAAAGAAACAAAACCACTTTATGGGAAGTATGAGCTACAGTTTCTCTGTCTCCACTGCTTAAGCATTTATTCTGTGTGTCATTTCCCTAGCAATCTGTTAACATGGGGCCAGCAGAGTAGATTAGTTTTCTCCTTCAAAGATGCTATAAAGATTAACCACTCTGAGCCACTTCATAAAAGTAAAGTGTACCAGAAATGTTAAATTTAAAATAAAATCCATACAAAATAGAGCATTACTGAAATTTGGAAGGTTTTGGTGTGTAAACTCCAGAATATTAAATGGGGTTTGCTTGGCCTCTGAGATTATCTTCACTTGAAACCGGTGTAGATCAATTCTATATTATTTATGTGTGTAAAATATACTAATGTATTTGTTCAGAAAAGGAAGATGGAAGCATCTTAAATCTTACAAGATGTTTTGTGTGTCATAAATTCCCAAGAGAACAACTCTGGCCAGGAGAAAAGCAGTTCTTCTCCTTTCTACTTCTTGAAGCACTAATTCTTTCTCCTCCTAATTTCTTCCTGGAGCCATACTTAAGAGAGAAGAGCATGAAGAGTGGGCCAGGCCTCCTGTGCTGTAACATGAGTTCAGTTCATAAGGAGAGAATACAAACTCTTGGTCTAATAAAGAGCTGAGAGGTCCTTTCAAGATGTCCTTGTTCTTCCTTTCCCACTCTTTATCAGCTCCCTCACGTGAAAGAGTAGCAATGTGGCCTTGTGTTTGAGGAGGAGAAGGATACCCTGATCCTCTCTGTGGCTATGGGATCCAGCCTATTGCTTACTCTTTCTTTCTAATTCACTAAACATTTATTTGCTCTCTACTATGTGAAAGACACTGTTCTATGAGCTATGACTTTAACTGGACCAGTAAGGGATAAGAGGTTCACACTAAGCTAATGGAGACTTTTCTGGGCTGGAACTGTAATTTCTCCAACATAGGGAACTCTCAGTGAGGAAACTTCCCCATCAATGCAGATCAATACTTGCTCTGAAATGTATAGTGTTGCATGAGTCACTGAGAGTTTAAGTGATTTGCCCAGAATCACACAGCCTGTATCAGAGGTGGCTCTTGACAGAAAGTTATTTTGTGCAATGATTCAGTAAAAATTCAAAATCAAATGCCTATCTTGGATGGGGTCTTATGCCAGGTAGTATGAGAAATTCAAAGAAGCTTGAGATTTATATCCTGCTTCAAACAATTAAGAGTTGTATGATCCTGGGCAAGTCACTTAATATCTCTGTGCCTCAGTTTCTTGTTTATAAGTCAAGGGGGTTGAACTCCCTAAGATCGACTGCTGTAGGCTGGTGATTGGAAACTGGTAGGAATAAAATAAGCTATGGGAAGAAATGAGGGTGGCTTTGAGGTGAGAGAGGCCCAAATAGTTCAACTGAGTCACCTGCCCTGGGAGACAATGCAAGTAAAGAGAGTTGCTTAGGATACCACAGAACAAGTTCAGACATTGGGATCCTCTTGTGAGACCTAAGTTGGAAAGGGTGTGTATGTGGGGGGGGTGTCAGGAATTACCAGTCCCAATGTGTCAGGCATATAAGAAAATTAGTCTCATTTATTTGTAGTCACTTCATTTTGAAACTAGCACATTATCACCCAGATTGTTTACTTATCTTTTTATCGTTCTTGGTTCTGAATGACTAGGTTATTTCCAAAAATCATATCAACCTTCAAAAGCCAGAAGTTTGTCTCCCTTAAAGGTGTACAAAAAGTATGTTACAAACTCTGGAAGCAATTACCTAAGAGGAATTCCAAAAGGGTTCTGAGACATGGCAATGTGGATAGAAATGGTTTCTCATAGGTTACATTTTAAAAGCAAAAAACATTCATTTGGTTATAAAAAATGACTATAATTTTAAAAACAATGTTATTGCTATATAATCATACTTCATAGGTTTGTTTTATACTCACACAGATTATTTGAGTTGGATTTAAAAGTCCTCTTTTATACATGATTCATAATGGTAGAACACAGACAAGCATAAGCTGCAGATGAAAATTAATGATTTCTACAATTAAAAAAAAACCTAACGTCAATGTCTTTGAAGTCATAGTATAATAATGTTTTTTTTTTCTCATTCTGGGTTTTATCTTTTAGGGGAAAAGTGAAATTACTTGTGGTTAAGATATTTTTTCTCATATTTCCTTCACTTGTAATTGTAAGTAAAACTTGTTTCATATGCAGATTTGGAATGTTAATGAAGCATATTCTATCTAGACTTTTTTATTAATGGTATTATTTTAAAACTAGGACTCTTGAGGTAGTTGCTTTGATTGAATAAGAAGAAACAGATGTTTCTGTTATTAGGGACATGAAGGAAAGATTGGTTTAATGAATATTGAAAAATGCAAGTATTTAAAATATAGTAGGAAGCAGAGACATAACATCTGCTAGGCAAGCTCTTCAAATAAAATTACTGTAGCTAGAGCCTCAAGTCTTCTGCTTAACATCCAGTCTTAGGAGAGAAGAAATCTGAATATGGATCCATCATAAGGCAGTTAATTAAAGTGTTGCACTTGATGTGCTCATGACACTTTTCATAAATTATCAATTAAAATGATATTCAGTAAAATGGAAAAAAAAGTTCTCACTTGTATGCTCTGTGTCCATACATATATGCATACATATGATGTAGGAGTTACATTGATAAGTATATTATTAAGGGAACTGATCGCTTTCATTTTACCTTGTTCACTTATTAATTTTAACACAGAATTGTTTTGTAATTATGATTGTTCTTCAGTAGGGTATGATTTTAATATCATTTCCTTTAGCTCTAATCTACATTGAAGTCCAATATGAGCTAAAGATAGATTGATTAATCCATCTTTCTTTAGAGCAAAGTTATATGTTACTTTTACAGACCTAGAATTATATTAAAAAGGTCAGAAGTTCCAATGAACTTCCTCTGCAAAATTTCAGAACAGAGACTCAAAAGCGGTCATGTGGTCTGTTCAATAACTACTTGTGTTTCAAATCAAGTTTTAAAAGCCTAACTAGTCTGAACTTCATTTCCTTTCCCCTTTAAATTTTATATTACACTAAATTATTATTCCCCACACATAGCTTTCCCCTGATAGGAACTATTTCCTTCCCCCTCACAGCTGGGGCAGGAGGGAGTGGTGCCACTAGGAAGTAGAATGCTCCAGTCATCTTTTCCTCATCTTGTACAATTACATATTTCCAGTGATGCCTTAAAAAGGCATCTGATGCTACAGAAGATATGCTTATTAAATTTATAGATGAAATGGAGCTGGAAAGTCTAGCAAACAAATTGGATGGCAGATTCAGGATTCAAAAATATCATAGCAGACTACAATGATAGGTTGAATCAAAAGAATAAATTGAATAGATATAAATGTGAAGTTCCACACAGGATCAAAAAGCAACTTCAGAGGTATACTATGAGGTGGGCATGGCTAGACTTACATTTGTGTGCAAAGGATTTGAAGGCTTTAGTGGAGTGTAACCTCAGTATGAGAATTAATAGAATAATAGGATCAACATGCACACCCTAGGCTGTATTCAGAAGCACAATAACCAGATTAATGGGGATTATCATTCTACTAAAATCGATCCTGGTAAGAATTCATCTCTCTACTTTGTTCAGTTTTTGGTGCCACATTCTAGGAAGGACACAGAAAATAGGGCTGCGTCTAAGAAAAGAGTAAGAAGGTTGGCAAGAGAACTAGAAAACATGATTTAGGAAGAATGACAGAAGAGATTGGGGATCTTTTCCTCTGAGAAGAGGCCTAAAGAGAACATGATAGCAATCTAAGCCTAAGGGAGAGAGATTACACTTACTGTATTTTGTCCCATAGGATTAATGTATGGAAGGCAAAACAAGTCAAATTTAGATTTATGATAAGGAAATATTTACTAATAATTTGAGGTGTCTGAAAGTGGGGTCAGAGAAAGGAGTTTACCTTTCATTGAAGTCTATAAAGGAGAGGTAAGATGAATAATTATTGAGTATGTGATACAGGGGGTTCTCAATCAATAATGAGTTCAACTACAGGGCTTCTAGGTTCCTTTGTGAAATGGAGCAGGGGCAGCCAGAACGATAGACAAAAACAGGAGTGGAGAGGGATCTCAAGGTGCATGTCCTTGAACTGAGGGGAAAAACAACTTTTGAATTTGAAAGATCAATTTATATACTAAAAGATATAGTGTGTATGCATACTTCTTATCAGGAATAGCATAGACATTTTCCAGACAAAACTCCTAGAAAACCTACAAAGGGCTCCATCAGTTTTTCCATGCATGAAAAAGGGGCTGCCATCATTTTCCCTAAAAAATAATAAAAGGACTCTAATCTAGACTAACTATACTTCAATAGATGTGTGTTCTGCATGATATAGATGCTCCTTTCAATGATACAGACAGCCCAACCTGACATATCCTATCATTATTCGTGACTTATAGATATTTCCTTATGGAAATTCTTCACCTAACATATAGGGGTTTTCTCTGTAGATCTGATAGTAACCTTGCATAGGAAATAGAGTATTGCAATATATTCAGGAAGGCCAAGTCACATATCTAATATCTAACATTAGCTTTGTGACTTTGGGTAAGTCACTTAATCTGTGTGAGCCTTAGTTTCTCTTTAAAACATAAAAATAATACCTACATAGCACCTGTCACAGGGTGGTTGTGAATAAATGAGACAATGCAAATAAAGCATTTTGTAATTTTTAACACAGCATTTGCTATTGTTCAGTCGTTAAGTCATGTTTGACTCTTCATGACCCCATGGACCATGTTGTCCATAGTGTTTTCCCGTCAAAGATATTGGAGTGATGTACCATTTCTTTCTCATGACATATGTCAGTTTTTGTGTTATGACATTTCATGGATACCAACAGAACAAATTAGCTGACCTTTGGTTAACTTTGACTATCCTTACATAATTTGCCTACCTTCTTTTCTTATTACACATTTAAAAAAATTTTTTTTTTGATGAGGCAATGGGTTTAAGTGACTTGCCCAGTGTCACATAGCTAGTGAGTGTTACGTGTCTGAGGCTGGATTTGAACTCAGGTCCTCCTGACTCCAAGGCTGGAGCTCTATCCACTGTACCACCTAACTGCCCCTACACATTTCTCTGATAATATTTTTATGAGGGTCTGGCAAAGTTCTTTGCTGATCATATGCACTAGCTTATCTGCACCTGATTCATACGCACCAGGTATCTATCAATATTGTTTGTACTATGTGCAACTTTAAATCTCCAAAGGCAGTGATATTCTATGCTTCACAGAATACGATAATAAAAAGAATATATTAGAATTAAAAAGTAGGCCTTTGCTTCAGGGAACTCAATGTCTTAAAAACAGCATCCCCATTGTGAATATATTAATTATGTAGTCCATCTTGAAACCAGTATGAAACCTGCTTATCTGTAACTTTTATTCACCAATTTGGCCTCAAAAATTGAACAGGATAAATCAAATCACTCTTTCACATGACAGTCAGTTGGTCACTTAACTAGAATTTCTTAAATGCCTACTATGTGTTAGGTGCTATTGTCTTTTGAATATTTGAATACAACTATCATCTTATCCCTTAAGTCTACTCTTCAACATATACAGTTCCTCCAATCTAACTTTATATAACATGATTTGAAGGACTCTCATCATCTTCATCACTTTATATGCTTCACAAGTGGGCAGAACTGACTAGTATCCCCTCTTAAAATGTGACCCACACGAAGTTATGAAACTACGACACTTTCAGGAGAACAAACTTTTTTCTACTATTAAAATTCATATTTTATCCTTTTATTTAGTATTGATCACACTTTATATATCTCCTTATGGTCATTCTAAATATATCTCAATAAATTTTGAAACAGTCCATTTTTTTTTCTTTTCAATGAATATAACTAGTCACATTCTTTATTTGTGAAAAAGGGTAAGTTGTCCAAAGAGATTGTGAATTACATGTATGGACATTTAGGGAGACAGAAGAATTTGATTCTCTTCCCATCTTTTACAGAATGGTATAACATTCTTCTGGGGCAGTAGTCTCCAAGTATTTTTGATAGTGCATTCCTATCAGCAAACATTTTTTGAGCACATACTACAAATATTAATTTATTTAAAATTATATTCATGTACTTTTCCTAATAATGCATGCTATAAAACTTACAAATGTAGAAACTTTAAAAAATGAGAATACGAAATAATATTTGAGCCTAGAATCAATAGGAATCCACCAAAACTTAATGATTACAGAAGTGGCACAAGCAAACATACTTTAAGAAAATTGCTGGGGTAGGCATGCACAGGATGGCTAGAAAGGGGAAAGAGTTGAGGTAGGGAGAATCATTGTAGAACTATGGTAATAATCTAGGCAGGAGGTGGTGAAGTTCTGAAGTGGAGAGGTGACTAAGAGGGGAAATTATGAAAAAGATACTGTGGAGGAAGAAACAAGAAGATTTGGCACTGATCAAATATGTGGGGTCAAATAAAGTGAGGAGTCAAAGATAAACCAAGGTTGTAAGTTTGGTTGATTATAAGGGCAGAAGTGCTCTCAAAAGAACTAAGAAAGTTCATAAGAAGGGAAGGTTTTAGGGGAAGGATAAAGAATTTTATTTTGGTAATGTAGAGTTTGAGATGTCTATGAGACACCAAGTTGGAAATGTCCAGTAGGAAGTTAGTGCAGGACTGAGGTTCCGAAGATGGATTAGGATTAGGATAATAAAATCCATGGGACCTGATGAAGTTGGCTATAAAAGCCAGAGAATATATAATGGAGGTAGAGTAGGGGAGTGGCCTGGACAAATATGGATGTGTAGCCTCAAGTGATGGCATTCAATGGTGAAGATTCAGCAATAGGAAATGAGATGGAATAATCAAACATGGAGAGGGAGGGAAGGAAGAAGAAAGAGAACACAAGGATGATGATGAAGATGTAGAAGAAGAGGAAGAGGAAAAAGAGGAAGAAGAGGAGAAAGAGCAGGAGAAGGGGTAGGAGGAAGAGGAGGAGTGTCCAGGATGAAAAAAGGGGTTAACAATGTCAGCTATTGAAGAGAGATGAAGGTGATGATTGAGAAAAGATT
Organism: Vombatus ursinus; assembly: GCF_900497805.2. NCBI lineage: Eukaryota > Metazoa > Chordata > Mammalia > Diprotodontia > Vombatidae > Vombatus > Vombatus ursinus. The sequence goes on from NW_020951427.1 coordinate 2,171,056, forward strand.
ATAAGATATAATAATTAAGATATCATTTGTAACTATGAAGACAACAGTTTCACTTGAATGAGGAATCAAAGTTAATGAAAAGTAGGAGAACCTGGAAGATTAGAATGATGAATGACTAAATGAAAAAAGTTTTTTTAAATGTTTATTTATGTGTTAAGAATGTCTTGTGTGTGGATTTGAGTGGAAAGGAAGTATAATCACAATCTGTCTATGCTATTTTCTCTTTCCCACTGAAAAATGAAAAGTTGTGGGATATAGGGGATGGAGCTTACTGGCTACTAGCCTGGGTCAAGAGCATACTGACCCACTGCTCTGGAGATCGGGAGACAGAATGTAAAGTAACAATAAGGGAGAGCATACAAGTGAAGGAATTTTGCCCACTCAGCTCTTGAGAGTACCTAAGTAGGATTATATGATAACCTCCCTCAGAACTCCATACCCCTGTGGTGTAAAGGGATTAAAAAGAGTGGAGTGGTAAAATACTGAAGTTAATGGGTGTTCATGGAAACAAGAATAAATTGGTTAGGGTATGGGAGGAAGGTTGGGAAATGACCCAACTCCCTATCCTCTAGTTGATAACAGATTCTTTGAAGTTATACCTTGGCATCCACTTGGAGACATCTTCTCTATTGCACCTATTGGACTCTTATGCTACCAGTCAAGTAAATAGAAGGCTAGATTCAGAAAGACAATGCAGAACATGGATTCAATGACTTTGACAGGCAATAATTATACTACAAGGGCAATGTGAAAATAGTGACAAGGGCCAATCTGACATGTAGGTCTTTTCTGATTGTAAAAGCTAAAATTGTTAGAACAAAAGTGACTGTCACTCCCCTAATATTCTCCCCTCCATTGCAACATGGTACTGATTAGAGATCAGAATGCTTGTGCTAAAGGGCTCATAGGGTGATTCATTATCTCCAAGTGTTTAGAAAGGCATATAGCTTTTTCACTCCTTCAAAAAAAGGAAGAATAGAACAACCGGGTTTTCTCAGAAGACGCTTGGTCAAAGCAATATAATTTAGAAAAAAAATCTGCACTTCTTCAAAAAGAAAAACACAGGGGGAACATTTTTAAAGAAGACGGCAAAGACAATTTGGCCTGGGCACATTCTCAAATCCATTCTTTTTACATTTTTATAAACTATGATAGTTGAGATTAAAACCCACAATTAACTGATGTCATAAACAAAAGACTGACTTTCTTTAAATCAGCATGTATCATGCAACTGCCTTCATTTTCCTTAATGCTATGCAAAACACTGGTTTCATAATAAGTGTATTGAGCTGTGAATATAAATGGCCTAGATAAAAATAGACTTTTTATTACATGTATCTTGGATAACTCAAGGAAGGAAGGTATGCCATAACCTAGCAAAACAGTCCAACCAGCATGAGACTGAGAAAGTAGAAAAGTTTCTTATTTCATAGAATGACCATGATCACATTTTAAGCATCCAAGAGTCTTCAGTTATAATACTTGATCATTTAAATGGAAACCATAATTTTTAAACGGCCTTCATAAAAGGCATAATCAACCAGTACTTTTTCATTTCAGGCTATTCTGCATTATTGCCCTTTAACAAAATATTCCTCTGTTTTTATACTGTCATTGTGTAAATTATAATGCGAAGAAGGGGAGGGGAGCCCAGGGGAGAAGGGTAAGGGAAGAGTGAATAAATTAAGCAATAACAATATAACCAGCATGATATGTAAATACATAGGCCTTGCTTATGCAACATTCTATAGAAAATCAGTAAAAAAAATAAAAGAACTTAAAAAATGAGATAACACTAATACTTTGTAGGAAGGTTAAAATAATTAAATAATTTTTGGCCTAGAAATTCTCCCTAGCCCATCTACATGTACAAATTCCAAATATAATGTGCCATCTAATGGCATTAAGAATAAAAATAATAAGATAGAGAAACAGAATATTAATGTTCTTGGTCACAGTTTCAATTTTATATACTAATTCATTTCTTAATTATCATATAATTACAAAAAAATAAAATCAACATTGCACAGACACCATTTCTTAGTTTTTCTTTACTCCCATAATTCCTATCATGCAGAGGCAATATTTCATTTTCACAACTACATTCAGCATGGTGAAATTGGAAAAAATGTTGAACTGAATCAGGAAACCAGGATCAGTTGGTCTGTTATTTCTCTTTGTGACGTTAGGTTTGACTCTCCAGATTTCTTTGTTTTAGTTCCTTATTACATAAATTGAATGGGCTGGACTATGTATGTGTGTGCATATATGTTACTGTTGTTCTTTTTCCTTTGTTTTCGAAGAGGACCAATGACAGTGATATATTGACTTGTATGTGAATTGGATTTAAGTAAGGCAGAGCTGTGCAACATCATCAGTCTCATTCTCTCGTCCTGAGTTATTGAAATCCAGTGGCAGGACAAAAGTCAAGAAGACTGGTAATGGCTCAGGATGCAGTGGATGACCTGGGTGTCTTTGATGACCAAGTTCCAAGCACTTCATAGAGCCTGGTTCAGCCACCTTCATGGCTTCTGGAACAAATTCTTCTTACCTGCCCATTCCAGCAGCGAAATTCTTTATGTAGTTAGGGTAGACATCCTCTAACTCACCACAGATTTGAGATGTGATGTGTTAGTTACTCTCAACATACATGTGTATAAGTGTACACATAGGTATATGCTTAAAAAGGCATGTGTGCATGAAAGTGAATATAGTCTATATATGTGTATACAAATGTATGAATATAATTTTTGAACTGGACCACTACTTGCATTGGTATTGCAATTTCACAGTGAGTAAACTCCCTTTACCTTTGCAGCTGACTACTATGGCTCCAGACTAGAAAGCCTTTGATGGTTTCCTAGGCCCTTAAAGGTAAAATGACTTGCCAAACACTGCAAAATACAGTATGTATCAAAAGTCTTAGCATGGTTTTAAGCTTTAATAACTTCAGAAGTATAAATGCTTTACATTTACAACAAATTTTAAAGGCTAGATATTTAAAATTTTGAAATTTTTTTTCAAGTATAACCAAAATCTTGTATTATGCATGGCTCTAATCAACTTTTAAATTTTGTAAAAACTTTCACCTGCTGCTGCCCAGTGACTGAAATGATTGCATTTATAATTCTAGGTGTCAACAGCAACCAAAGAATGACGTTTTGATACATGTACAACAGTTTGGATATAACCCCATAAGAATCAGTCCAGTAGAGAAAGATCAAATGATTGAGGTGGCTGAGGAAGAGGACTTCTTCTACCCATCCATTGACCTGAGAAAGTCTCATGCAGGAATTGTCACACACAATGCAAAATTACATAATGCCCTGTCAATAAAATTAAAATTAAAAATAACCATTCAAAATTCACAAAAATAAATCAACAGAAAAAATTAAATACAATTTCAAACGATTTTTGGGAGTAAATTTGTAGCCTTCATAACAGTTTAAAATTATACTAAGACTTTTAAAACATTTAATATATAAAATATAGCATGTATTAAGATGTCATGTAAGATAAACCAATATATACACTGATATCCTTCCCCCATATGCATTTTTTCTAATAGAATTCCCTCATTTTACAGATGAGAAAATTGTGGCACAGAGAAGGGAATTGACTTGTGTAAGTTCACACAGATATTACTTAGTAGCAGAGGAGGGATTCAAGGCTAAGTCTTCCAAATCCATTGCTTTTTTCACTCTATCACATGGCTCATACATATGTCCTACAAGTAAAATCTGTCTGTTTTACATACCTTTCTAATGTGTGCACACATTTGAACACACCCAGACACACACAATAGTGGAAAAATCACTGCAATTGGAGACAGAGGACCAGCACTTGAATCTCTTCTTCTTCCTTGTTATCATGTAATTCTAAACAAACCATTTTTCCTCTCTAGGGTCATAGCTTTTGCAACTATAAGAGAGTTAGAGTGGATAACCTCTAAGATCAGTTCTAGCTCCATAGCTATGCTTCTAAAATTACTGTATTAATATTTATCAGAAGATATTAATATTTTCTTTCCGTCTTTCCTTCCTTCCTTCCTTCCTTCCTTCCTTCCTTCCTTCCTTCCTTCCTTCCTTCCTTCCTTCCTTCCTTCATTTCCTCCTCTCTCTCTCCCCCCTTTCCCTTCTTTCTTTTCTAACAGTACAGGAGACATTTTTACCTTCTCCACCCCAGGCTATTTCACCTGTCTTTGTCCTTGTTTCCAAATAGTGTGTCTGTCACCTTTGGAGTCTCTATTTTTAGACACTTCCTACAAGAGATAAGCACATTCTTCTCTTCTGACTAGGGATTTAAAGTCCTAAAGATAATTAGCTGGAAATCAAAGTTATAACCTGCATATACATGGGCACAAAGATAGAGCACACTCAAAGATTTACACTAACAGAGGGAGCTATGCCATAGAGAATCCCAAACAGTGACAACAAAGTATGAACCTGAATACAATTAAATACTCAGAAACTCATATCTGCCATAATATGAAAGTGTAAGCAACAGAACTAAGAGTAAACTGTGAATGCAGGAACATATTTTGTCTAAAGCTAGTATGTCTTCTAATACCTAATACCTAATATAGTATATTATAGCAACTTCAGGGAAATACAAAGGAAATAAAAACAATTAAGAAGAAAAGGAAAGCTAGGACAGAAAGATGCTATAGTAATGTTAAAAAAAAGAAATGTTAGAAAAAAGACAGAAAAGTAGACTAGAAAGACCATCTTTGGCGCAATTCAAAGAACACTAGATTTTCTAGCTTTTACTTATTACAACTGAATATTATTTTTTTTGCCCTTAAAAGAGGTGGTATTATTTAGATCAGTGCTGTCAGACTCAATTAGAAACACAAAGATGCCCTCTGTCTGTTTAATGACTTAGAAAACTACATATTAGCATTATCTGTGTTCTATTTTATTTTTATTCATTTTGTTAAATATTTCCCAATTACATTTTAAACCCATTGGGCCAATCTCTGGAATGTTGCTGGTCTTGGGTTTGACCCATTTAATTATCTGATTATTATCTTATAGACTTAATTATCTAAAATATCTGATTTAGATTACTTTTATATGATTTATATATATATGTATATTATTTATATTATTTTTGCATAATGTGTGTGTGAGGAGGGGATATAAGGGAAGGTATACTCCAGCTACCTCCTACTATGTTCTTACCATTCTTACCAAGGCTTCCTGGACCTTTTCCCCCATCTTGTTCCCTTTAACTTACTCCTTCAGTTGACCCTGCTGTCCTCAAGTTTTCTTTTGTTTTATATTCCATTTAAGGTCCTCATCTTCCATTTTATGCTTCTTGTATCAGAAACCAAGGCAAACACTAAAAAGTAACTGGCTAGTTGTTATAAATAGATAGACAACATCAAATTAGTGCCTGTCTTTAAAGAGACAGAGAGACTTTTAAATATTAAAAAATATTAAATATCTGTGGACTTTTTTTATTTCAAAGACTCTTCTTCCTGTGTAGCAGAAACAGGAGGCCAATGAATTGAAGAGGGTCTCCAGCACATTAGATGGACTCCAGTGGTGAACTCATGGGAGGGCATGAACAATAGTCTTACTGGATGAGCAGCCATGAATGGGCTATGGTCTGTATCATTGCAGGTATAGAGAAAAAACGGTCTTTCTAATGCAATGTGCTGTTTGATTGAATGGCCTCATTCTTCTGTAGAATGAATACACAAAATCTAATGGAACTACCAGAGAGACCTGATATAGGTTGAATACATAACATCATAATGCAATTGGTGCAATGGATATTGCAAATGAGCCCACAATGTTACATCCAAAAATGCTACTATGGACATTCCAGTCCAACTACCTTATAGAGAATGTATCCAGATTGGAGACAGAGCCAAGGTGGTGGAGTGAAAGTAGGGACTTGCCTGAGCTCTCCCTCAAACCCCTTTAAATACTTTTAAAAAATGACTGTGAACAAATTTTAGAGAGCCTGAATCCACAAAGAGACAGAGTGAGGCAGATTCCCAGTCCAAGACAACATGGAAGGCCAAGAAGAAGGGTCTGTTATGCTTTGAGAGGAGCACAATATAGCTCAGGTGGTGTGAGTGCAAACTCAACCCCAGTGAACATGAAGCAGGTCTCAGGGGACTGAATCACTGGCAGCAATGGTTGTTTCCAGATTTCTCAGACCACTGACACCAGAGACAACTTAGAAGGTCAGTGGGAGGGGTCTGTTGGAACTGGATGAGAGAAAAGCCAATACAGCCCCAGCCCTAGTAAATCAGGAGCTGGCCATGGAAATGACTGAACTGGCAGCAGTGCTATCAGCCCACCGATGGAATGTTTGAAAGTCAACTATTTAGACTTCCAGAAGCCAAGATGGCAGAGTAAGCAGTAAGTCATTCTTACTCTCCCTTATTAACCTTGAAAAATCCAGACAGTATTTCCCCAGGAAAAATCCTGGAATAGTGGAGCTAGCAGAAAGATGAGGTATAGCAGTCTTTTAGCTTGGGAGGCTAGGGGGATTAATGGGAAAAGTCCCTCTTCCTGTGGCTGAAGGATGGGAGGCATCCTGGCAAGCCAGTGACAAGCTCCACCTCAGTAAACCAGTGGGAGATCCTGAGCCCCAGGGTGGTGAATCAGGCAAGTGCCAACACCAGGCATACACAAACAAACAAACAAAAAAACTAGATAGTGACTGGATAGGACTAACAGCTTTTGCCCCTACATTTGCCCCAAGGCCACATCTAGAAGAGGAACATTTTTGATTTTTTTTTCCTTTTAATTTGTTGTTATAGTCATGGATAATTTTGATTGAAAGAGACCACAGAAGTAATCTAGCCTAACTTCCTCATCTTGTAGATGAGGAAACTGAGGTTAAGAGACATGAGGTAACTTGATCAAACTAACATCTTATGTTAGTGGCAGAGGAAGCACTAGAACCCAAATCTCCTTACTCACAGGGCAGTGCTGATTCTACTACGTACTACCATAGTGTTTGTTAATATTTGTAGTTTTTCTATACTGATTCTATCATGGATATAGGCATTGTTGAGGTATCTTCTTCAGCAATGGGGCACTGAATTCCATTGTGGATGATCAAATATCCACATATTTGTCATGTGTTCAAAGTGTAGAGTCAAGATTTAAACCTTGCTTTCTGACTTAGTCTAATTTATCTTTAAATTGGAGCTGAATGTGAAATTTCTGTTCACCTTTTCCAATCACCTCCTGGAAATCTGTGTCTTCTGTGAGGTAAAAGCCTTTCTGGGTTTGAATTCAGGAAGAGCCGTGTTAAAATCCTACCTTATAAACTAATTAGCTGAGTGGGCCTGGACAAATTACTTATCCTCTATCTGGCTCAGTTTCTTCTTCTGTTAAATGGGGATTAAAAATAACACTTCCTTCCTGAATTTTTCATGGGAATAAAAGGAGATTTGTGTATGTGTGTGTGTGTATGTGTGTATCACTACCTATTATCATTATTGATAATAACAACAATAATAATTTGTAGTTACAACTCTGTGTCCCCAAAATGTGATTCACAAAAAGAGAGAGGCAGAGTTTTTTCACAATTCTTATAGATCTCAGTACTTTAGCAGAGACTAAGGGGTTGTGTCCTCTTGGTTCACTTGCCAATCATCTTTGACATACATTTCAGTTAGGGGGATAGAAGTGGTTCAACTAGGAGCTGCTGGCTGCCCATGTCCTTCAGGCCCAAACAGGTGGCCCACCAGAAGGGACCAGGTATGTGCTCAGTCATATCATTCCTATTATATTTATATATGTCTCCCATGATACAATAGAAGTTCCTTGAGTGCAGAAATGGCTTCATTTTTACCCATGAATCTCCGTAGCACATAGGGGACTTAATAAATACTTTTGTGACTGATTTTTATCATGAATCTCAAGAGGTCACAGTGAGAGCTTGTAGCACACTGACTGATAATTACTTGGAGTCACACAGAACTGTACCAATCTGGTACTGTTTTGATTCTGGTACTGAAAGCTAACATCATCAGTGAGAAGACTTCATTTGACTTTTGGGTGTGGCTCAGATAAGGTATGAATTGGGCACACAGAACAACTCTTCTAATCTGAGAGCATTGCTCAGGATTTGTTGCATTGGTATCTAAAACCCCCATCATCAACATCAACATCACCTCCTGGGTGATATATGTCACACCTATCCTATTTAACTAGATGAAGGTATTATACTAATTAGGAGGGTTACTCTTAATCAGCTAATTTATGAGTGTGTTTTATCAAAGAACAGGGCCTTGAGGAAATGAGATATAGTATAGATAATTGTTGATTAAAGATGGGACAAGAAACAGGAAAGGGCGTGATTTGGAAAATAGAGTTGTTCCAGAGATTAGGCGAGTTGGAATGGTAAAATGTGTATATTTGGGAAGTGTGTTATTTGTCCTTCATTTTCAAAGAGGATCAATGACATCATGGATGTTGTCTTGATTTCTAGGTGAATTGGATTTAAATGAGTCAGAGTTGCACATAGTCATCAGCCTCACTCTCTCTTCCAGGTCATCAAAGTCCAATGGCAGGACAAACATTAAAGACAACTGGTTATGGCCTGGACTGCAGTAGACGACCTTGATGTCTTTGATCGCTGACCAAGCTCAAAGTACTCCATAGAATCTGCTTCAGCTGTCTTCATGGCCAATGGAACAAATTGTTCTCATCCATCAATTCCATGGCGGAAGTCTTCATATGTTTGGGGCAGACATCCCCCTACCTTGTCAACAGGTTTAAGGCTTGTTGATTACCCTTAACCTGTTTTAGCCCGCTGGCCAAGACTGTTTTACTGGGGTGTGGCCACTGTGCATGATATGGCTTCTTGGAGCCACAGGTGAGAATTATCTGAAAGGTAGATACCAAAGGTGGATGAGCAGCTCTGAAAAGGGCTCAACAAGCCCTCACACCAAAAGCACTAGTCCTTGTGAAAGACCCCATATACCCTGAAACATACTGAGTGAAAAGGTGGGGATAGTATTGAAGGGAATCCATTGAGAATAGAATGGAGAAACAAGAAAGGTACTTTGCCCCACCACTTCACAAAAATGCCTCTCTCAGTACTTTTTAGTAAATTTGGTAAAAGGAAGAGACACTGGCTCTAAATAAATGTTTGACCTATTTGCTTACGGTAGGCAGACTGCGACTATCTCTCTTTCTGATCCCATGCTACCTGATTAAGTTTATAGCTTTCACTGATGTCAACCCATACGATAAGTAGAAGGAAGAAACAAAAGGACAGAGAAGTTGATCTTTGAGGAATGTTACAGTCCTTCTTTAGGAAAAAAATGACATAAAAATAATCTTCAGAGTTCTCAAGGCCTAAAAAAAAAAAAAAAGATATTTAGCACACTGCTCTTATTTTAATTAGTTTGGTTGATTGCTCCTGACCTCTGTCACTAAGGTATGACTAATTGATAAGCATGTATTAAGCATTTGTTATGGGCCAGAAATCCTTATTGGTTCCTGTATTCAATAAGGAGGCCAAAGCTTGTAGATTACATTAGGCCTGAAATTAAATCTTCAGAGGCTGTCTAGTGTACTGGCAAGACTCAGGGAAGACCCAATTTTGAATCTTGCATCCATTCCCTAATCATTTTGTTTTCACAAAAAAAAAATCATTTTGTCTCTCAGTGTCTTCATCTATAAAATGGGAATAGCAATACTTTTGTTGCCGAACTCATGAGATTATTTGTGAGGATAGAATTGCATGGGTTTTGCAAACTAGAGAGTACTCTATAAATGTCATTTATAATTAATGATGTTACCTTGGCACTTGGAAATTTAGGCCACTTGGAAATCAAGACATTCGACTTAGACATTTCTTTGGTCTCTAAGTAACTGGACTGATTTATCTACAAGATCAAGAACTAATCAAATAAAAAAATAAATAATTACAGTGAATTCTTCCTAAGAGTAAGGTTTGATAAGGTGCTGGTGGGGATATTCAGGATTACAAAGCACAATTCCTTAGGCTTACAAGAAACAATATGTAATTGGGGTGACAGGATATATAAAAATAAAAGGATATGTAATAAAAGGATTATAGGAGTAGTGATGAACGTGATCTTGGAGGTCATCTTGGTTAATCCCCTCATTTTGCAGATGAAGAAATTGTAGTTTGGAGAAGTCATGGACTTGCCCTAGTTCATGGCGGCAGTTTTAGATGTGAGATACGAACCTAGAACCTATGACTCCAGAGTCACAAGCCTTTACCTTAGACTACACCACCTGTCTAATATGAAGGGAATATGAAGTAGTGTTTGGAGGGCTAATCTTAGAATCCTGGAAACCTGAGTTCAAACCTTGCCTCTCACACATACTTGCTGTGTTACCCTAAGGGAAATCACTTAGCCTCTTGGCTCTCTCAGACAACTCTTTGAGATGAAGTTGTAGGACAGGAACATATCTGCCTTAGTAGAGTCTCCACTTAGAACTTTCTAAACTGGGAGTTCTTAACTTATTTTGAGTAATGGATCCCTCTTGCAGTCTGCTGAAACCTATGGACCCCCATCTAAGGATCATGTTTTTAAATATAAAGATGAAAATACATAGGCTTAAAGTAAAACAGTTATATTAAAATAACATTATTAAAATATATTTTAAGTTTACCCTCTCCCTTCTTCAAAGTTGAAATTCCTGTATCTACACCAATGAAATCTCTCTACCCTCCATAAAATTAATGCTGACATTACATAGTACTTTAAGAAAACAAAGCACTTTATATGCATTATCCAATTTGATCACATAAAAATATGAAACGTTAAGTAAAACTACAATATTTAAATAAGAGTTCAAGACTGAATAGAAGAACTCTCATAAGGTAGCATATGGAAAATTGCTAGATGAGTGATACAAATGAGGGCAGAGAAAAAACACTTGAGATTGAAATGACGAGGGAAAATTCTAAAGACAGGAAAGTCTTTAAGCTGGGACTTGAAGAAAGAGAAGGATTTAGCTAACACAGATGAGGGAGATAACACTGATGTGTTATGGAAACCAAAGCATGAGCAGAAGAAACAAGGATAGGAAAGCAAAGGTTGTGTTTGGAGCACAGTTAGTAATCCTATTTGGTGGAAGCAGACAATGAACTCAGAGAGCATTAAGTATAGGTATGGAGCTAGAAAGGATGTCAGAGTTCATATAATCCAGCTCTCTCATTTCAAAGATAAGGCAACTGAGAGCCAGTAGACAAACTTTATATATCAATGTTTTTTGTTTGTTGTTGTTGAGTTCTTCCAGTCATATGTGACCCTTTGTGACCTCTTTTGGGATTTTTCTGGCAAAGATACTAGAGTAGTTTGCCATTTCCTTTTCCAGTTCATTTTACAGATGTGAAAATTGAGGTGAATATGGTTAAGTGACTTGTCCAGGATCACATAGTGTCTGAGGCTGGATTTGACTTCATGAAGATGAGTTTTCCTGAATCCAAGTCTAGTGCTTTTTCCACTGTGCTACCTAGATGTCACAAAATTATTACTACTACTGCTACTACTACTACTACTGTTACCACCACCACCACTACCACTTACTACTACTACTACTACACTGGAGTCAGGAAGACCCCAATTCAATCCTCCCTCAATGAGGCAGACAGTCTCTCTCTTTTTTTTTTTGGCTAGGCAATGGGGTTGACTTGCCCAGGGTCACATAGCTAGTAAGTGTTGAGGGTCTGAAGCCAGATTTGAACTCAGGTCCTCCTGACTCCGGGGTCGATGTTCTATCCACTGTGCCATCTAGCTGCCCCAAGACAGCCTTTTTTGCATATGGAATGGTGGGCAAGTCATTTAACCTCTTTTTGATTCAGTTTCCTCATCTGTAAAAAACCCAGTTAATTCACTGAGTTAGCCTGTTTCCCTCCTCACAAATTCTTTTTAATATGTAATATAGGTCAAATATTGTGTTTTGGGGTAAAGTGAGGACAGTGGAAGGCAAAACTGGAATCATCACTTTTTTCTTTTAAATATTGTAATATATTTAAACATAGGAAGCATTATATAAATATTATTACACAATATTAATTATATTAATTCTTACATAGAGAAATAGCAGCTTCTATTACAATATTAGCAATGATAGTAAACAAAATACTCATAGGGTTAAGAAATATGGTTTAGAACATTTTGAATTCTGATGCATGAGAAGCAGTTTTAATTAGAGAAAGATGAGGACTTCTGAGCTGGTTCTGAAGGGTAGTTTTAAGGACTTTAGAGGTCAATGACACTGCTTCTTAATTATCCATAATTCCACTTCAAAGCTTGTAGCTTTCCTTCTTCTTAGTTAATAAATTTAAACTTATCAGCCATGATTAGTCCCACAAATGGATGAAAAGAATCCATGCTTCTGTCATTCAGGAGATAATGGTGGATATGTAATTTCTGGCATGGTGGATATATAATTAAAAATCACAAAGGATTTCAGAGGTGGAAGGGTCCTCAGTGGTCACCTAGTCCAACTCATACCTGAACAAAGATCCCTTCTGTGACATGCCCCTGCAGTCCTCTTTTAGCTTTTACTTGAAAACTCTCTGTGGTGTGTATGTGTGTGTGTGTGTGTGTGTGTGTGTGTGTGTGTGTTTGTGTTCATGTGTGCAGGCCCAAGCTGCTGGTGTCCGACTATCTCCCAAGGCAGCCTATTTCATTGCTGAATAGGTTTCAAGTTTAGAAGGTTTTTTTATCCCTCAAGCCAAAATTCTTCTTTTTTTTTTTTTGAACTCCCACTCACTGCTCCTCATTCTGCCCTCTGGATCCCCATAGAATAAGTTTAATGTGATAGCTCTTCAAGTACCTGAACAAAGCTATCACATTCTTCTCTTCCTCAAGCTAAACATCCCGGGATCCTTTAATCAATACTTAAAAGACATGAATTTGAGGTCCTTCACCATCCTTGTTACCTTCCTGTAGACAAATTAAATGTTTATTAACATTGCTCTGTAGGTAGTCTGAACAGGAGGGAATACAGGGGTTCCATTACTTCCTTAGATATGAATCTTGGCTTGACTACTTATTATAGAGATATCCTTGAGCAAGTCATTTAACTTTCTGAGACCTCAATTTTCCTATTCATAAAATGAAGGGGATGAGTGATGTTCTATTTAACCCTCCTTTTTGTCTTAGAACCTGTAAGCTATAGATCTTCAAACTCAGAGCAAAATTTTATAGTCTTTCTTCAGTCTTTTAATGTCTCTGTTTCTCATGTATTTCTTTCTCTCTGATTCTTTAAGGAACTCCTCTTATTCCGTATATCATGGCTTAAAGGTGGCTCTTAGCCAGGAAGTGTCTATACTTGGACCTAGGGATTCTAGATTCAGGACTCTAAAAGTTATAGATGGCAAAGCTCTTCAAGATTAAGGACTTGGATTCCTGGGTCCTTGCCATAATCATTGGTTAGAGGTTATAGCATTGACTAGATAGCAAGAACTCTGTCCATAGATTCCTTCTGGTGATCAGCCTGGCCCAAAACTCTAAGACTGTTACAGCCTCACACCCACTGATGGGAAAGCCGTCAGTTAGTACAGGCCTATAGCCCAGGGGCAAGGCTTGAGCCCCGGTCTTTGTGCCTTCCAGACCAGCTCTACTAAACCACAATATCTAATCACCAACCAATCCTCTAAAAATGAAATTAAATTCCATGGATCCCAAGGTGAGGGCAAACAGTGTGGAAAGGAGACTCTGACTCCACAATTAGAGGGCAGTCCTGTCCCTGTAAACTTGAGGTAAGACTCCTTTCAACTCATAAAGAAAGAGGAAAAATTGAAGAGTGGGGCAATGGTGGATGGTGAAGCCCAACAGGCAGTCAGACAGACAACATAATAGCCAAACAGACAGTTAGGAGCTAAATTAGAGAAGGTAGAGATTGGGAATTACATACACAAGGTTAAAAGGGATCTTATAAGTCACTAAGTATAATCTGACCCAAACCATTAATCATACCCATAAAATGAGATGTTGGTCTATATCTAGTCACTGCCAGTTTTCTAGTTTTCACAGCAGTTTTTGTCAAATAATGAGTTTTTGTTTCAAAAGCTTGGGTCTTTGGGTTTATCATATACTAGACTACTACTATTGCTATAATGTAATTTGTATATAATTTATATTTTAAAAAAGAAAAATAAGCTGAACATAATAGAGATGCACAATCCTCTTTTTCTGTTCTAGTATGTACATGGAATTGATGATTTTATTTTGGAATTTGCTAAATTCAGAAGAAACATATTTAGAGGAAAAAATAATATGAGCCACATTTTACCAAATGAACATAATCAGGTCACTTTTCTTCCCTAGGCCTTTGTTTATCTGTAAAACAAGGCAGGTTGGACTCTTTGTTTTTAATCATTTATTTAGTATTTTTACGCAATTACATGTAGAAACAATTTTTAACATTCTTCTTAAAAATTTAATTCATTTCATTTTGAACTTAAGAAATAAAACAAGCATTTCCATGGAACTGCAAATATATAATGTACAATTTGCTATTCCTTCTAAATGTATAATAAAGTTATCATGCAAATTTCTTTTTTTTCCTTTCCTCCCCACCCTAGAGATGGCTACTATTAGACACAAACATGTATGTATGCATATATGTATATATGTGTGAATATATATATACATATATACATACCGACAAACACATACTATACACACACACACACACACACACACACACACACATATATACACATATACACATACGTAAAATCATTCTATACATACATCTATTTATCAGTTCTTTCCCTGGATATATATAGAATCTTCTTTCATATGTCCTTTGTAGTTAAATTTATAGCAGTCAAAATGTCTTATTCAATGTTGTTCTTAAAACAGTATTTTTGTTACTGTATACAACATTCTCTTAGTTCTTCTCATGTCACCCTTCATTATTTTGTGCAAGGCTATCCATGTTTTTCTAAGATCACTGAGCTCATCATTTCTTATAGCACAGCAGTATTCCATCATAATCATATATCACAACTTGTTCAACCATTCCCCAATTGATGGGTATTCCCTTAATTTCCAATTCTTTGCCACTAGAAAAGAGCTGCTCTAAATCTTTGGGCAGTCATCCTGTTCTGGGAGCCCACTAAAAACACACACTCCTTCCTTGGAGCTGCAGCTCTACCACATATCCTTCTACTGAGACTATCTACCTAGAATATCCCTGGTCCTTTTTAATACACCAAAGTTCATAGAACAGTGTCGCTTTTATCTCAAAGAGTCATAGAATCTAGTAGAGCTAGAAAGGACAATGGAAATGGTTTAGTCAGGCTCTGAGATTTTATAGATGAGATAATACAAGTGCATGTGGATTGTTACTTGCTTAGTGTCACATGATGAATAAGAGGCAGAGCCACACTTTGAAACCAAGGCTCCTCAATATCAGAGCAGGGCTCATTCCCCTAAAAAGCTGATGGAAACTTCTTGGCCATCCTAGGACAATGGGAAGGTTGTGTTCCATTGTGGTGTCAGCACCAGACTGGTGGGACAATTGAACCCCCTGAACCACCTTGGGGGTAAAGATAAATATCAAGTTGATTTGTTAAGTATTATGTTATTACTCTTGACATTTAGATGAGAAAGGACAATATTCAAAGTAAGTTAGGTATTGTTTAGTATTATTTTATGAAATGCTTCCCTTCCAACTCAGCCAGATGGTATAAACATTATTGTCTCATAATCAGAAGAGAAAACTGAGGCTCAGAGAAGATTGGGTGGATTGGACTTGCTCAAATGGCTAGTAGGTGTCAGAGTTAGGAGGTTAAACTACATCTTCCAGTTTAAAAACAAGGTATTCTTTCCACTCTCTATGTCACACAGTTTCTAAATAATAGGTTTACTCTATTTGTTGACTTCTCAGTTATTTGCCAGATTACTATTATCATGGTTTTTGTGTCTAGATAGGCATATTTATAATTTTGGATGCAGTTACATAGATCTCTAGAATGAAATCCATGTTTCAGGATAGGCACTCCTTTGCTGTAATGAAATTTAGGAGTAACGATTTGGGTGTTTAAATGTTACAAATGCAAAATTATAAAATTATACGGTGGCTATGAAATTATAAGTTTCATTTGTTTAAAAACCCTTTTAAAGCCTCTGTTAAAAGGATAAAATTTTGTGGAGTTATTAGTCCACTTTTATCATTTAACTGTGAAAAGATAGACAAAAATAGTTCTAAAGAATTCATCATGAGAAATCAGATAAATAATGCCCACATTAACGTGAATTCTATAGTTCAATAGATACACGGCAGAGGGGACAATTATGTTCTTATCTATTTTTATTTTTAATCTTCAGTTAAAGACTGCATTTTATATTTTATAAAGAAAAAAACATTCTATATGGAAGGGCAGCATATATGCTGCACAAACATTAAAAAAATTATTTTTTTCTGTGTTTATAAGATTCAATAACACACTCACAGGAGCTAAGGGGAGATAACTACTTCTTGTCCTCTTCACTTTCTTTCTTTGACTCTACTAGGGGTGGGGAACCTGAGGCCTTGAGGCTACATGTGGCCTTCTAAGTCCTTGGGTACAGCCTTTTGACAGAATCCAAATTTTATAGAACAAATCCTTTTATTAAGGGGATTTGTTCTGTGAATTTTGGCTTCAGTCAAAGGGCTGCACTTGAGGACCTAGAGGGCCACTTGTGTCTTTGAGGCTGCAGGCTCCCCACCCCTGCGAATCTAGCCCATCTTTCTAGATTGACTTCACCCTACAATTCCTCCCATATTCTACATCCCAGACAAAGTAGTATACTTACTATATACCCAGTGCATTTTATGTCTTACCAATTTTCCTTTTCCTGAACCCCATGACTGGAATGATCTTCCTCTACATTTTGTCTTCTTAATATCCCTAGCTCCCTCAGGAACACTAAGTTCAATGTTGCCTCTAATAGGAAACCTTTCCTTTTTTTTCCATCTCCACCTACAAAAATTGCTTTGTATATACTAAGCATTTATTCATGTAAAATCATATATTCCCTAGGAAAATGTAAGCTATTTAAGGGTGGGAATAGTTTTGTTTCTGCCTTTTATCCCTAGAACTCAGCAGGGTGCCCTGCAGGTCCTAACTTCTTATTAAATTATACTGTGGCTGGAAAATGGGGGTGAGGAAGAGGAAAGAATTTTGAAACAATCTTTTTCCCTACCTCTTAATGTTTTTCGTGTTAAAACACCATGACTGAAAAATTGGGCTGTGATTATATTATTCAAACTCTAAGAGGTCAAGAATTTCATAATATACATACAGCAATACATAATATACAAGTATATTATTTTAGGAAAGCCTTGACATAATCAGTCATTTCTTAATATCCTTAACAGAGTTGTTTTTTTTTTTTATCTCCCTTGTGGGACATAAAAGATAAATCAGTCAGTCTTTCAATAAACATTTATTAAGGGTCTACTATGTGCCAGGCACCCTTCTAAGAACTGGGTTTATAAAGAAATGTTTAAGACAGTCCTTGCTTTCAAAACAACTCTGTACAATTTATATTCAGAAAAAATGGAAATAACAGAGTGAAGGCATTAGGATTAAGGGGGATAAGGAAAGGCAATGCGTAAAAGGTGAGGTTTCAGTTGTTACTTGAAGGAATTTAGGAACAGCAAGAGGAAGAGATGAGCATTCCAGTCATGGGGATTGGTGTGTGTGTGTGTGTGTGTGTGTGTGTGTGTGTGTGTGTGTGTGTG
>NW_020951427.1:2188770-2312894 GCF_900497805.2 Vombatus ursinus
TGTGTGTGTGTGTGTGTGTGTGTGTGTGTGTGTGTGTGTGTGTGTGTACGTGTGAAAATCTCTAGTGTTGGAAGATGGAGTGCCTGGTTCAAGGAACAGCAAGGAGCCAGTGTCACTAGATTAAAGAATACACAACATGGTGTAAGGTGTAAAAAGCTTGGAGAAATATTTATGGGGAGAACTATAGAGGGCTTTGAATGCCAAACAAAAGATTTTATATTTGACCCTGGAGGTAATAGGGAGCCTCTGGGAGTTTATTGAATAGTGGTTGACATGGTTAGATTATCACTTTGACAGGTGAGTGGAGGATGACGTGAAGCTGGGATAACTTGGAGGATGGCAGCAAAAGCAACCAGCAAGTTATTATAATAGTCCACACATGAAGGTCTGAATCATGGTGGTGGCAATGTCACATATGGGGGCAGGGGAGTGATAAGAGAGAGTGAGGAATGACCTAAGCAAAGTACTATCATAACTAACATAAAGCAGTACAAAGTGCTATGGATTGGAGACAGATTTGTCTTCAAATCAGATTTTTTTTTACCTGCCATTCACTACGCACTAACTCACTTTAATATCACTGATCCTCCGTTTCCTAATCTGTGCAAGTACCAGCAGAGAGGAGGTGCAGTGAATAGATGTATGGGCTTGGGGTCAAGAAGTTTAATGTTGAAATCTAGCCTCAAACATTTAATAATTGTGTTACCCTGGGCAAGTCACTTAGCTTCACTCATTCTCAGTTCCTTCATCAGTAAAATGAAAGCATTGGCCTCAGTGGGCTTCTAGATCTAGATATATGATTCTGTGATATTTAAGGGGCAATCTAGTTCCAAATCCCATGACCCATTAACAGGTTCAATGGGAATTAGAAGGCAGGAGCTCTTGATTCTTACTTTGATCTCTTAGCTATGATTCTTCTGTGGAAACTCACCTTTATTCTATCATGCTATGCTTATATTATTATTTTTTTCAATTCATCCCCAATTTCTCAATGTTGTTGCTATTGTTGCTGTTGGATGGGTTAGCTAGGTGGAGTAGCAGATACAGTACCTGGCCTGGAGTCAGGAAGTCCTGAGTTCAAATCTAGCCCTATATATTCACTAGCTGTGTGACCCCGGGCAAGTCACTTAACTTCCCTCAGTTTCCTCCTTTGTGAAATGAACTGGAGAAGGAAATGGCAAATCACTCCATTATCTTTTACAAGAAAATCCCAATGGGGTACAAAGAAGGCTTAATTTTAACTTTAATTAATTTTTCTTTAACACTATTTTAAGATAGAAATTTATATTCTTGTTCACATTCTAGTTACTCATGCAAAAGCCTGATTATAAATTAACTGTACATGGTCATAGTTAGTAAACCCCCTAAACATGTTGTCAGGGCATAATATCTTGCCCACAGTAGCTGTAGAACACTGGCTGTCATTGGTACATTATGAAGATAAATTATTGAACCAGGAAAATCATGAGATGAATTGTAATATATCACTTGCATTTTTATCCCCCCAGGCATTCTGCCACTGTCAGTAAATGAATGTGAACACAACTTAGTTTTCATTTCCCACAGTAATGCTGTCAGTGCTGACAACTGTAGCCATCATAAGGGAAGAAGTGGGCTATTCCCAGGGAGCCCATGGGGCCAAATTCTATTATGCGTTCGGTTCTCATCCATGGCATCTGTGCTTCATTTACTTGTTTTATCATTTGTCCACAGCATTTGAAAACACAATTTCTTTTAAAGTACAATTGCTTGTGTAAAAATGTGTTGGTACAAGAAATCAGACATAGTCATTAACACTGTTATCTCTTTATAGAGGAGAACAGCATGAAGGCTACATGTTTCTCAGAGCAGTTATATTTTGATAAAATGTCATCTTGCTGCATTATCAAATCATGCTTCTGCCACACTATGGCCTAAAATGAAGTTGTGCCTGTAATAACAGCATTATGCTGATACTCAGATTAAGAATCAAATGGTGGCCTTAAAAAATGATGACCTTGAAAATTACTAGAACTTTTATGCCATCATAGAAATCATTATTTATCCAAAAGAAGCAGCAATTTATACCAAGAAAAGAGTTTAAAAGAAAAAAAAGACTTGCTTACTTAATTCATAAATCAAACAATCAAAATCTTAAAGCTGAAAGGAGTCTCATTTATTCCATTTTCTGCATTTTATAAAAAAAACAAACTAAGGCTCGGAAAGGTTATGGGGCTTGATAAAGGTAACAAAATACAAGTAGTGGAGCTAGGGATTTGAATCCAGATCTTTTGAGTTGCAAGTTCACTTCTCGTTGAGAGAGTATATGTCTATATCTTATCTCTGTGTACCTGCAGGAACTCCAGTACATTTGACACTGCTGATGACCTTATCTTTCTAGATACTCTTTTTTTCTCTATTTTTTTTCATAAAATTGTTTTCTTATGCTTTCCTGCTATCAGTCTACTTGTCTTTTTCAGTCATCTTCATTGATGTCACAAACTCCAACTGAGTCCCCCAGTGCTCTCTCTTTGCCCCTCTTCTCTTTTCATTCTCTGCTATGTCATTCACTGATCCAGTCAATTCCCTTGAATTCAATTATCATTTCAAACTCATCATTTCTAAAACTAAACTTATTGTTTTCCTCCATCCCCCACCTAATACCTCTTGTCTTCCAAATTTTACCATTGCTGTTGAGGGCACCCCTGTCTTCCTAGTTACCTGGGGCAATAACTTCAGTATCATCCTAAACCCCTCATTCACACTCATCGCACACGTATGCACACATATGCAATCCATTATCAGATCCTGTTGTTTCTACCAAACACTTAGCATGATGCCTGGCGCGTAGTAAGTGCTTCATAAATGCTTGTTCACTTGTTAACTTCTACCTTAGAAGCATCTCTTCTATACGTGACCACCCTATCATTCATACAACACAACCTTAGGTCAGGGCTTCATTACCTCTTGCCTAAAATACCACACTAGTCTTCTAATCAATGTCCCTGATTGGAATCTCACTGTTCCAGATGATCCTCCACTCAGTCACCAAGTTGTTTCCCTGTCCTTCCTCATTTTTTCCCCTCATTGAGTAGCTTCTTTTAACTTCCAGCATCAAACATCAAGCCCTGTGTTAGGCATTTTAGTTCTTTATAATCTGTCCCCTTCCTAACTTCCCAGACTTTTTATATCTTAATCTTCCACACACTCCACCTACTTTTACATTCTCCACACATTTTACTTATCTTTCTACACTGGTCTATTTGCATTCTTTTGAACAAAATTCATCATTTCCTATGCTCATGCTTTTTTACATTAGCTTTCCACAATGCTTGGAATGCTCTATGTCTTCACCTTCACCTCTTGGTTTCTCTGGCTTGCTTCAAGACTCAGCTCAAATTTCAACTTCTGAGGGAGGTCCATCCAGGTTCCCTTAGCTCTTAATGGTTTCTCCTTTCACATCACCTTCCTATACACTCTTTGTATTTCTTGTCTATACTTAGATATTTACATATTGTCAACCTCCTTCATTAGAACGCATGCTCCTCAAAAGCAGGGATTTTCTTTTTTGCCTTTCTTTGTATCCCCAGAACTTAGTATAATAGCTACCACAGAGTAAATGGTTATTAAGTTTTTGTTGACTGAATTACTGATTCAAATATATGGGGTGCAAAGCCTGAAATGCTTAGAGACTTGTGAGTCAGTCAAGTCTATAGATCCTATAGGATATGTTCATAATTGTTTGTGCAAAAAAAGTAACTATTAAGAATCTACTTGGTGCCAGAAACTATGAAAGGTTAAAGGGATACGAATACTTTTTTTTTTTTAAGTTCAGGCACTGGGCGTACAAAGAAAGGCAAAAATAATACTTGTCCTCAAGAAGCTTGTATTCTATTCTTATGGGTCATGCCCCATAAATGATCCATCTATCTGTATATCTGTTTATCCATAGGCATAGATATAAGTATATAGTAGAAGGAAGGTTATTTAGAGAAATAGAAAGGAAGAAGGAGAAAAGATGGAAGGTATTCTGAGAAGGAAAGCCACTAGGAGCAGGAACAACCAGGAAAGGGCAAGGAGCTTACACTCTGCTGTTTCTTCTTGGTTACCCATGTTCTCATTTCCCTTTGTTCTTAGGTCTTCAACCTCCTTTCACTAACTTTGTTGACCAACCTGTGGTTGGATGAAGTAGTCTCTAAGGTCTCATCTAGCAATACATATATGACTGATCCAAACATTAGTGACCATGGTATTTACATACATATTTGTGGCTAATGGCTGCTCATTCAAGTATTATCTATTTTCTCTCCTTTGAAAAATAAAGGAGAAAATAACAACAACAGCAACAACAACCCCCAGACACTACCTCTTTTCCTAATATTGTGAACTGTATGCTTACAGTACAAGTGTAGGACTCTGTCTTACTAGATTAATATACAATTAATACATTTTACCAGATTTTCTGACAGAGGGCTAGTATTGTTTCTGAGCTGAGCCATGCATGAGATAATCTATAAAAAAAGGTTAGATACACACACATAAACGTGTATATATATATATATATATATATATGTCTCTGTGTATGCACACACACATGTACACACACCCCTTTATTCATATTGTTTCATGCATGGTTCAGAGAGCCATTAACAGGAATAGCAATACTTCAGCCAGGTGTAGAAAGTTATTATCATCTAAGATTGAAGAAGACATGATCTATACATGGGAAATAAAGAGCCCTAAGCCATCAGCTCTGGACGTTTTCTCAGGTTTTCTGTCATACCTGGGAAAGTTGTCCTTCCTCACCTTTTCCTCTTGGCTTCTTTGACTTCCTTTAAATAACAAATGAAATCTCATCTTCTATAGGAAGAAGGCCCACTTAATTCTAATGCCTTCCCTTTTTTAGTTATTTCCTATCTATCCTGTATGTAACTTGTTTGTACACACGTGTTTGCTTGTTGACTTTTCTGTTAAAGTGTGAGTTCTTTGAGGGCTAGGACTATCTTTTTTTTTTCTTTCGGTGAGGCAATTGAGGCTAAGTGATTTGCTTAGGGTCACACAACCAGTAAGTTTCATGTGTGTGAGGCTGGATTTGAACTCAGGTCCTCCTGACTCCAGAGTTAGTGCTCTATCCACTGTGCCACCTGGCTGTCCCTAAGCTGGGACTATCTTTTACCTGTTTTTGTATCCCAAGCACTTAGTTGAGTGGCTGGCATACAGTAGACCCTTAATAAATACTTACTGATTTACTGAACATTTTGTAATGTATAGCAAAGCAGTCATGAAAACTTTTCAGTATAAGACAGTATAGTTGATCTAAGTTTATTAAAGGAGATTACTCAGGTACAATAGGCAAAGGAGGAAGGGAAAGACAAGCAGGCATTTGATAAGGCAGTCTCAACTTAAAAGACTGTACTTTTCACAAATTAACACTACTAATAACATCCTCTGATTCTGTATTTTCTAAAATCATTATTTATGTCAACCAGCAGTTTTGGGAAAGGAGTAAGTTAAAAAAGACAAACTGCAATTTCTTGTGCTTTCCAATTGAATATGTGAATGTAAGAATTTTTAACCTACTTACCCAGGTAAGAACAAAACATAATCTTGTTTAGTCAGTCAAGTTTTTACTGTTGGAAAACTCCTTCAACTCTCCACTGAAAAAGTTTATTGTTTTCTATGTGAAAGTGTTCAAATGTAATTATCTAATAATGATTATTAACTAGAATGGTCTCTTCTAGAAGCAAACAGTGTGAAGGCAAATGTGAGCAAAATATTGCTAAAAATAATAACATAATTATATAGGAAATTTTTGAGGGACTGGTTGGTCTGGATTTGGAATTTCATCAATGTGGAGAACTCTGTGTGAGAAGCTCCTTCCCTTAATCTTGACTGGTAACCCACCTGTAAATCATATAGTCCTAGAGAGCTGACTGAGGCACTGACTTCCTCATGGTCATGCAGCTAAAATGTGGCAGAATCAGGACTTGAGCTTTAGATAAAATCTTTCTCCCTGTGTGGCCCCATAGGGACTGTTCAAGGAAGGCTGCTTCTCCTAGTGTGTAGAATGGTCACTTCATGAATGTTCTGAATTGTCTCATTGATCCTTACAATAAGCCTGTGTGGTAAATACTATAGATATTATGATGCCCTCTTTAGAGATGAGGAAATCAAGATTAGAAATTTGCCCACGAGCCACATAATTATTACGTATCAGAGGCAGCATGTAAATCTTTGTTTCTGGCTCCAAGTACAACACATTTTTAATGCATCCTGTCTTGCCCCTTGCTAAGAAGAAGATGAAGAAAACACCTCTATGTAAACATTGGTTCAATAGCCAGCAGAAATAAGACGGGGTGAGGATTGATTGGAATGGAGAAAACAATAAAGTGCTTATGAAACCTACATCTGATTGGGAAAGATAGTCACCAGGATTCCTACTAAACTCATAGAGCCATGACTACAAGAGTATAATCTCTCTTTTTTGGTTTCTGAAGGAAAACCAATAGAAAGGCAATTCAAGGTTTCCCTTCTGATTAGGTCGGAGCACTCAGATGTGAGATACTATGAGCTGGTAACTGATTAATCAATAATTATGACTATAGGCTGATAGCAATTGCAATAGCAAACTAAAATTGATTTTGTCTTAAAGGATCAATCAAGAAATTTGGAAAGCAAGTTATAATCTGATTTGCTGTTACTGAAATGGACAAGAATCTGGACAAGTGCTAGAAAACACACACTAATCCAGTGTTTTCAGTTTTCAATCTGTACGGAAGTTTTGTGGAAGGTATGGAAAAGCTGACAATTTGTGAATGCCAAACAGAACTCCTGAGGAGACTTGGATCAGCTGCCAAGTACATTCCTGGGAGGCCAGGGCATCTCTAAGAGCTGGGCTGGTAAACAAAGCAGGTACCCAGAGGTAAACCTAAGCCATCTGGATCTAAGTTCAGCAGCACCATACTGATGAGAAGATCCAGGAAACTGCAAGACAGGAAGACCTCTCACCCACACAGCCTATGCCTTTGACTGTATAAGGAAAATGAGCCTTCCCAAAGGCGCTCCCTTAAAAAAAAAAAACAGCATCGCTTGCTTCTCTGTGATGCAGGGAAGGTCTTGCCCCTTCTGCATGAGCACACCAGATAATGATAAACAGGACCTGTACAGGGATGCATAAATGAATAAATGACTGTGTAGTTGTTGGGGCAGATGAAGCTTTCTGAAAATGCATCTTTGAAAATCAGAATTCCATATCCACTGGTGAATTGTCCTCATCCCTCCTCCTTAGATTCTCACATGGCCTATTTGGTTGTACTGTACTCCTTGATCCAACTGCTAACTTAATGAGGAGAAAATTTATTCTGGTAGGAGTCATTGGTAGGTGGAAAAAAAAAAAGCTACCTGGAAAGGATTTTAAGGCCAAGGTGACTAAGGCCCTGGAACACAACATGACTGTGCTCTAGGAAGAGTTTTTAAAACTACTTCAAGAAAATGGGATGAGTGATAAAAAGAATATTCCAACTGAAATTAGTGAATTAGATTAGAATGAGCAGCTACTCATTAAGCATTAGTGAGAAAGAGTTCAATTGCACTAGTTATTTATTTCTTTAATTTCTACTCTATATGTGTTTCTACTATATATATATTTCTATTCTATATAAAGAAGATGATGATGGTGAGGTTTAGACCTGCAATTCCACTGATTCCGTGTTTAGTACAGTGCCTGGTACATTAGTAGACACTTAAAAATGTTTATTAAATTGAATTGAATGAAGGAGAAATTCAGAGAAGGAAACTCCTTCCACTGATTCAAAGTGATAAAAGAATCATACATCAGAGATTCAAGCTCTAATGACCCTGGAAAGGTACACGATTCTAAGACTTTTATTTCACAGATTCCAAAGTTACTTTCAGACACTCAAGTAACCGGCCCAAAGACATACAGTTTCTGAAAGAGAAGTCAAACCCAGGTCTGGTTAGTTCCAAGTCTGGCACTTTATCCACTATACCATACTAGATCTCCCCTTCTTCCCATCCCCGATTCCTTTGTAACTTACAATTTCTAGAAGTGGATCTCAAAGGATGGCCCAGTGTCCTTGGGAGGGCTTTGAGAACCTTTCAGGGGCTCTGCTAGATCAAAACTATTTTCATAATAATGCTAAGGCATTTTAATTTTTAAGATAGTAAGTATCAATAGATATAATTCACATAAACAAAAGGTTTTTTTGGATCCTCAATAATTTTGGGGGGTTCCCAAGTAGGAAAGAAGGCAAAAGTAAATATTAAACAGCTCCTCTTGGAGTCTTATTCATCCCAACTGTGGGCTGGGTAACTTGCAGGGTGGACAAACTGCCAAAATTCAGGAGTTTCAACATTTCTTTAGTATCTGGGTCCACTTCAATGATTTCCTGATCCGAAACAGAAACTTCAGGGACGTAGCTGTCCCTCCTTTCTCTTTTCTCTTCCTGCAGTTTGATGGAGATACCTCTCACGGGGCCTCTCTGGAGTAACGTTGCCCACAATCTTGTTGCAGAGCTTCTTGCTGGGGATGATGGCCATCTCCTCACCCATGCACTTGTTGGAAGTCATTGCCCAGGTGGGTGTAGTGCTTTTTGATAATGTCTTGTGCTGCCTTCTTCACTGTCTTGGTCCAAACACAACCCATGTTGGCTCTGGAGGTTGAAGGGCTCTTCAATAATTTCTAAGAGTGTAAAGGGATTCTGAGACCAAAAAGTTTGAAAACCACAGGCCTAGAGCATTTAGATATGAAGCGGTCTTCCCAGGGTCACCTAGCTAGTATGTATCAGCCAGTATCTGAATCCAGACCATTCTTACTTCAAGGCCAGCACTCTATATTTTACCCAATATTGACTCTTCATAATTGAATTTTGAATACTATCATTCACCAATGTTCCACATTTTATATTTGCTCATCCATCTTCCTCTCCTCCCACTTTCAGTCACCAAGTCCTTGTGTATAACAGTGATTGTGTGCTGAAATGAGGGGGTAATGAATGAGGAACAATATAAAGATAAGTGCTAAAACTCATGTCCATTTATCAACAGAGTCCAGGGATGTCATATACAAAACTGTGACTTCTCTCAGAGATAATATATATTTATATATTAAATATAATATCTTAAAAACATATAAATGGCTGGAAGATAAGGAGTTAAAGTTAGGAAAGTTATAGTGAAATATTGACATTTCCACTGTTGGTAGATGATGACCTTTTTTTGGTGGTAAAAATACAAGATGAAACTATTAAGTTTGCTTTATATGTGTGTGTGTATACACATACATATATACTACCCACACACATACATATATACATATATAATAAAGGAAGTAAAATGGACTCAGTGAGAAGAGAACAACGATTTTGCCTCTTTTCCTTTGCTTTTGCTCTGGATCAAATTCATTTGCATGTTAAGCCAGAGAGGATATTGGGAATTGCTATCCCTAAGTCTGGTAAATGTCTGAGATAGAAGAGGGTTTTTTTTTTTTCCTCAGTCTTGTATGTAAAGAGAAAAAGAAAAAAAAGTATGTCAGCCTGAGGAACACTCTGTATTTTTTTCTATTGGCTATATGTGAATATGATCTGGCAAGGGCTTAAAGAGCTGTGAACCTGTTTTAGTTAAGCTAAGTTTATTGGAGTGATGCACAAACCAGAGTGCAGAGAAACAAGTGAGAGAGAGTGAGAGGCAGGGAGAAATTAAGACATGATAGGATGCCCAAATACAGGAAAATAAAGGTTTAGGTCCTGAGATAATAAGACCTTGATGATACCAATAGAAGGCATTGGTCGCCCTGAAACTATGTCTGAGTTGTCTCACCACATGTGCACCCTGGCAACATTTGTTCATTACATCTGTGCTCCTCATGCAGGATCCCTATGCATGCCCATTCTTCCCTCTACCAGGTATTTGTATGAGAACGTGTCCCAGATACAATGGGAGAATTATTTAACTACTACTTTTCTTACTTAGCTATTATTTCAACAAATATTTTTGTTTGGATCTAATTGTGTCCTATATCCAAGTAGAAAATATACACCTCAATGAGAGGTAATAAGTTATTGTACTGAGTGGATGCAGATCTCCAGAGTTCTGTTATTCTAACTAACCCCTTGTGAGAGTATAATCCAGATGCTATACCTTTTAGCAACATTGAGAAAGTGTTAAAGACTTTGACTACCCCATCTTCTGAACATTTCCTGATGAGCCTATATCCTACACTTTGAAACTACCATGCAGTGGGGGACTTTGCATAATGCAAAATAGCTCTTGGAAGAATTCATATGACTTTCTGATATGGGTCAGGTATGTGAACATTAGAGTCATTTCACCAAAATAATATATGGGCATCAAGTGAAATCAATTGATAGTGAACAATTCTATCCTGACACATGACAATTAAATTTTATTTCTCCCTTTAAAAATATCAATATCCAATGTTCAACAGAATACACAGCTTTGAAATCACTGATTTATGCTTTTTATACAAATTTCTGGGATTCAGCATAGCCCTTATGCTAATTTCATATCTCACCATTTAAACCTTCAGAGGAAAAGCTATCCCTAAGCAAAAATGGAAAATTAAGGAAATTTGTCTTTCCTATTCTTTTGATTTTTCCTCCTAACCAACTCCCTTTCTCTTCCTCATTTCTTTACTACCACCTTCCTCTGGAGCCCAATGCCCTCAGCAATAATAACTGATATTTTTAATAGGGCTTTCAAGTTTGTAAAACATTTTATATCTATTTCAAATGAGCTTTACCATGTCTTGTGGTACAGCATAATTACATCAATTTTATATATATTAGGAAATGAGGCTCAGAGAAGGCATGTGAGTCACCTAAGGTCCCAAAGAAAGTATGTTTTTTTTTTTTGGAGTGAGGCAATCGGGGTTAAGTGACTTGCCCAGGGTCACACAGCTAGTAAGTATTATATGTCTGAGGTCAGATTTGAACTCAGGTCCTCCTGATTCCAGGGCTGGTGCTCTATCCACTGTGCCACCTCGCTGCTCCAGCAAGCATGTTTTGAAAAGCAACTTGAACATGAGTCTTCCTGACTCCAAATCTAGTGATCAGTTTACATTCTGCCTCTCAAGCAAAGTCAATAAGAGCCTGGACCCATCTACAAGTCAATAACCATTTTTTGCTTACCTAGCCTTATATTATGTCCTCTAAATCATATAGAGATTTGTACTTTGTTTTTTGCTTGTAGTTTGGATCTGTGATTAGCAAAATCCTGGTGTGGAAGCTCTTTCCTCCAATTCAGATCAGCAACTGCTAAAGTAACTTATTTTACAGAAGTATCTGAAACTCTGGGCTGTAAAGCAATGACTTATCCAAGATCACACAGTCTATATCAGTAGCAAAGAAGGATGTGAACCCAAATTTTCCTGACTACGAAGCCGACCCTTCATCCACTATGCCATACTCTCTCTCTAGTGCTCTCTAAATATTCCTATTGTTCTCGATGATAATTCTGGAATGCTAATTTCTTCATATTAAGGTAAGAAAATCATGACTGGGTGGACTTTAGAAGAAACATCAAAAGGTTAAAAAAACACAACAACAAAAACAGAAACAAAAAATACCTCATAACAAGAAATATCTTCATTGTGAGGGAAAAGAGACAAATGACAAGAAATAACAACCAAGGGAGGGAAACAATAAGAAGCTGAGTTAATGCTCATTGACAAGCTTTTGGAAGGTATTTGGATCAGGATATAAAGAAGAGGGAGCTAAATGATGACACCATGACCTTGAGCCTAGAAAATAAGAAAACTGGTACCTGAATATTTGTCATCCTTCTAAAATTTATGTCATTTGCCAGTTTCCTCCTTAAAAACAAAGACAACTTTACCTAACAGAAGTTTATAGGTTCTTATACTTCTCATTCTTCTCCTTGGCATATTGAAATATTTATGCTTGCTGGTAATTGTTACAGTCATGACAGAAAAGAAAATTTAAAAAGAAAAAAACTCACTTTAACATAAAGAGGTGAATCAGACAGAGAAGGGGGAGAACAAGATGCTTAACAAATATTACTTGATTTGTGAGTATGAAGAAAGAAGAACAGAGAGACAAGGATTAAGTAACCTTGGGAGAAAATCACATTTAAGTACAGCCATGCAGACAGTCACAGAAGCTAAGATTGACAAGAGTTTCTAGAAGAATAGGTCAACAGAGTCAAATACTGCAAAAAGATCAAAGAATGTGTGACACAAGTACTGTGGAATTTAGATTATTATAGTAAGCAAGATGTGGTAGGAAAAAGATGCAACAAACAGTCTAGTGTCAATATAAGACCATGTCTAAACATCTATAGTTATTTGGCATGTCAGACTGTAAAAACTAATTCATATGGCTTGAGACTGAGATTTCTCAACTCAAAGTGTTTGCAAGGAATTAGGATATAAATCCATAAGGGCACACAAAAGAGGGTCACCTTCCAGTGATCTGCAGTGATGAGGGCCAGCAAGCATAAGTTAAAAATCATTCATTTTGGAATATGATTGAGCCTAGGGCCCTCCCAATTTGGCCTGCTGATCTGGAAGGGAGCCTAGGGCACAGCTAAGGAGGGGAGCTTAGAGGCTGCAAGTAATTTCTTCCTAGAATAAGAAACGTGACTCTAGCCAAGCCTAACATGTGTGATCTATGCACACATCTATCCTCACTGTTAAGTTCCTTTAACTCCAAATCACCCCCTTACTGTTGTCATTTAGTGATTACTGGGGTACTGAATAACTCCAGGCAGAGATGAAAGACAGATGTATGCTATTTAAAAGATAGTAGATTTAGAGTTGAAATGGACCACGAAAGCCCTGTAGTTCAACCCTTTCATTTTGCAAATGAGGAGACTAAGGTAAAGAGAGGTTAATGAATTGCTTAAAGTCACAAACTCAGAAGCAGCTGTATGTTTTTGCCTTCTCTTTAGAAGAGCTTTAAAATGAGAACAAGCAATGTGCAAGGGAAAAGTTATTAGAAACTGAAACAAAGAGATAAGGTTTTGAAACTACATTTTATTCATGATGAATGTTTTAATAAAAGATGAAAAAATAGTAGTTGTAACTACTTCTCTCCCCCTACCTTTGCCATAAAATAATGCTTAAATCCAACAATAGGTCAAAACCTCCATTTTATGGACTGTTATAAAAGAAAGGGTTTTACTCTTTTTTTATTAAAGAACAAATTTCTTAGTGAATGGAACACCATAGAGGTAGGATATATAGTCCATTTATTACAAAAGCAGCATTTCTAGCATATTATAAGAATATCTTAATCAGGTCTGCCTTCAGAGTAGCATTGTTCTTAATGTGCTTGAACAGTTGGACAGAGGTCTTAAGCAAGATGTCTGAGTGAGTTCTTGGCTAAATTAAAGCAGATAACACTCAGTTTTTTAGGATCTCTGCTTTTAAGACCCTTATACCTGACCTCAGGGACTAATTTTGTCACTGAGGACAAGGTACCTAAGGCCAAGTTTCTCTTGAAAAGAACAAGATCACCCACTTCCTTAGTGTTATAACTGACTCTTTGATTCTTTGTGAAATAAGGCACAGTGCCTTGTAAACAGTAGGTACTGAATAAATGAATGAGAGTATTCTCCCAGAGAAATCCAAAAATGTGTCTCTCCCACTAGACTAAGATACCAAGGATCTTAGGGTGAATGAGGAATAATAGTAACAGAAAATTGTTCACAGTATAAAGTGTCTTACAGTGTACAAAGTACTTTCTTCACTACAGCCTAGGTGACATAGGAACTATAAACATTAATTACTATGTCTACATACCAAGACATTGAATGGGGAGAAATGGCAGAAGTTATTCACTTTTCCTTAGCCACTGTGATGTTTCTAATGTTTTTTTGGAAGTTTCTCTAAATCTAAATAAACTTGTACAGCATAGACCCATGTACCAGGAGGATTTAGATTCTTGGAAGTAATGACCCTAGGGTGAATTGGGAATTTCTCTAACCATACCCTGAAGTGGAGATGACTTGAATAGAATCCAGTCACTCTTTCTGGGGTAGTGAGGAAGGAAAAGATATGACAAACTCCTTCACACTAAGTTGTTTAGGGACAATGTAAGTTATGTTGTAAACTTGCATCTTAACATGGGACTTTGGGGCAATGGTACACACACACAACACGTTATCAGGTTCCTTGTTGAGAAGTTTCTGTATGATTTTTCTCAATGGTCCTTCCTTCAGCACCTCATATTATATAGGAAACTACCTATCTTACCTATGCATAAGGTCAATTCTGCCATGTGGTATCAGAGGTTTATATTTGCCATATCACCAGTATTTGGCAGTCTATTTAGAAGCAGGTTCAGTCAATCCAACATTTATTTATCAAAATGGTTATATCAGTCATTGTCCATTTAGGGGAAACACATTCAGGCAGCTAAGTGGTAAAATGGATAGAGTGCTGGGCTTGGAGTCAGAAAGACCAGAATTCAAATCCAACCTCAGACACTTCTAGTTGTGTGACCCTTTAACTTTTGTTTGTTTCAGTTTCCTCATCAGTAAAATGTGGATAATACATAGTAGCATCTACCTCTCAGAATTCTTGTGACGATCAAGTGAGAAAATATTTTTAAAGTGCTTAGCATGGTGTCAGTCACATAGTAAGCACCACATAAATGTTAGTTATTATTATGAGTTGATATAAGTTGTTGCAGTTGTATATTCCAGTGATATTCTCATTGTTGAAACTCATTGAGTCCAGTATGAGTCCTGGAATGATATAGAAAGTCTAATAACTTTAAGTCATTGAAGTTTGAGGTCACAGAATAAAGAGGGACAATCACCCTGTGAAATGGCTGGGAAACCTGCTTTTGGAAAACCTGGATTAGACCCTCCCAATCTGATGTGGAGCATGTGCAGACATTCTGTAATTGGTTCCCCTCCACTAACAATATGGTGAAGAGGAGACCTTTTCATTGGAGTCAGAACTGGGGTGTATTCAGATTGCACTAGCCAGCCAGGGTGATGCTCTTGACTTTGGCTTTTTCTAGCCTGGCTGATGTTGAGGTCTTGGGTAGGTGAGAGTCTGTTAGCCCTCTCTCCTCCAAGAGATGTCATGGGAGCATAGCTTTGCTTTGTTGTTGCTTCTGTCTCTGTTATGTCCATTCTTTCCTGGTTTTAGGTAAGAGGCATTGGGTGTGGTTACAGTTTTGTGAGTTTCTAAAGGTGGTGAGAGCCCATAGAAGTCTGGGATCAGAAATCCAAACAGGTTGAGAGGAAGTCCAAATTGACCTGTTGGTCAAGTTTAGCAGAAGGAGAGAGGAAATCATCCCACCATTAGCCATGTCACATTTGGAAGTGAATTATTAGGGTAAATGCTATGTAGCAAATAAAGCTTGAGACCATTCTCTCCAGAGACCAAATTGGTAAAGAGGAAAGTGTCACCCTTAGGTGTTGGGAAGGGGATGTTTGTACTTCTGTTCTTGATGTATACTCCCAGTAAATAACCCTTTGTCAAGATAATTTAGTTAAATGAAAATGGATTGTTAATTACTTGGGTTAGCAGTGGGGAGAAACCATTGGAGTGGGAGCTTGTAGCACCAGAGAAGAATTACAACACTCTTTCAGTGGTACCCTAGAACCCTGAGGAGGAGATTTATTGAGCCTCACTCTGTGAGTGACTCCAGTGTTTCACTACATATGGAGAATAGAAAACATACTGGATTTTCTTTTTTAAAAAAGTGGGTTCAAGTCTTTTCTGATAATTATTTACTATGTGACCACATGTATCATTTAGTATCTCTGAACCTGTTGACTGATCTGTGAAATGGGGATAATGCTACCTGCTCTGCTTACAAAGGTTGTTGATATAGAGTAGGTCAAAGTTTTTTTTTTCCCTTGAGGGGTTGATGTTATATGGTGCTATTTTAACACACATTATTAGTAGTACTAGTAAAAATAATAATAATGGTACTGCAGGGCATTACCTTACCAAAAAAACCCCCAAAATCCAAAAAACAAAACTTCAGTGAATAAGACTCACTGAGGTTTTTTTTTTCTAAAAGTCAATTAACTCACCAGAGGACAGATCTGACAGCCATCTACAAACATCTGTTTTTAGACTATAACAAAATAATAATAATAATAATAATAGCATTTATATAATGCTTTAAGGTTGGCAAAACACTTTGTAAATATTATCTCATTTGATACAATAACCCCATAAAGTAATTGCTATTATTATTTCCATTTTATAGATAAGAAACTGAGGGTGAGTTAGTTAAGTGATTTGCCCAGGCTCACAAGGCTATATAAACATCTAAAGTGGGATTTAAACACAGGTCTTCCTTATTCCAGGTTTAGCTTTACATCCAATGTACCACTTAGCAGTTTAAGCACCTTTGTCTTCGCAAAAAGTTTGGTGTTCCAAAGAACTTTTATATGCCCTACTTTCCAATTTGTTTTTCATTATTTAATATGTTACTTGGTAGAATGAAAATGATTTTTAATTTGGGGGAAATGAGAGGTATAGATAGTCATATATAAGTGTCAAAAGAATTCATACTTCTGACTCACCAATAGGACAAATTAATCTCGGGATGTGTTTTTTATGATTCAATTCTATAATACAATTCTACTAATTCACATTTCTTTAAAGTAGCATGATCAGAGTAACAAAGATTATGCTTTGTAAAGCAAGTCATGATCTACATTGATAAAGGGAATTTCCTCATCTATAATAACCCACACTCATACAAAGAAATCACAAATCAGGATTTACAGATCTCATTTAAATCTCCAGAGCCAGGGGTAGGGAACCTGCAACCTCAAGGCCACATGTGGCCTTCTAGATCCTCAGTTGTGGCGTTTTGATTGAGTCCAAGTTTAACAGAACAAATTCTTTTATTAAGGAGATTTGCTATGTGAAGTTTGGATTCAGCCAAAGGACCGCACTTGAGACCTTAGAGGGACACATATGGGCTTGAGGATGCAGATTCCTCACCCCTGCTCCAGACAACTGTGAGGTAGGCATAGAATGTATTATGATCTACATTTCTACAGATGAGGCACTAGAAACTCAGAGTTAAATAATTTGACCATTGTCACACAGCCAGCAAATTTCAGAGGTAAGATATAAATTCATATCTTTCTTAATCCAAATCTAGAAACTCTATCCATAGTCTGAATCCCATCAGAAAGGGGATTAATTACCTAAGTACTATAAATTCAAATTGGTCTCACCTAAAGTGAGTGGGGCCTCAAGACATTTTTATATTGAGGTATCATTGTAATTAAATTTATTCCTTTTCCTCTTGTTAAGCTGAATGAATGGACACAGTGGATCCTTTTAAGGCAGAGGGAAAGGGGAGGTGAAAAAGAGATAAAGAAAGAGGGGGAAAGAGAGAAAGAAAGAGAGAGAGAGAGAGAAAGAGAGAGAGAGAGAGAGAGAGAGAGAAAGAGAGAGGTTTTCAGGTCATGGGATCAATAAGATGGCACACTACACATTGTTCCCAGAATGTGCATCATCTATAGTGCAATTATATCTGAATTCACAGGACGAAAAAGGGGATCTGGACAAGGTATAATTCTTATGAATTAGCAATGGAGACCACTCATCCTTAAAGTGTTTGCTCATCACCGTTTCTCCTCAACAACAGCCAAGGCTCAGCAGGAATATAAAGACTAAACTGTGGTCATATGACTGAGGTTCATTCTACACTGCCTCCTTGTGCAAAATCTTTACCACTTGCCTGCCCATCCACTGACACCAAGGGGACAGACTTTAATTTTCACTATGGGTTGAGGGAGGAGGAAGCTTGCTGCCTTTTGTTTTTGGTGACTTTCATGTTAGAGAATCTCAAGGCTGTAGATACTGCCTGGTAACACCTCCCTGCACAATGGAAAAAAACAAAACAAAACAAAACAAAATAGCAGATGCTAATTTATCTCAGACCTAGAAGGAAAGTAGAGGATCCAAGAAAGTAGCTCTTGAAAGGGTCAAGTATATATTCTTGAAAGAATGGGAACTAAAACACAGATGATCTAAATCACCCTCCCCCACCTCAAACTTCCCTTCCCCCATCAAACTCAGGATAATGAACTTGGCTGACCTTATCCAACATGGGAGTAGGCTGAGGCAGCTTTGCAGTCCAACCTAGAGTCTATTTATAAGAAAATGGGGAGGAATCAGAAAGTGAATGATGGCAGAATGCAAAGAAAAAAGGTTGAAACCCTGACAATTTAAAGAGGAAGAACACTTATCAAAGTAAAAACAGAATGTAATCAGATAAATCAAAAGAGAGAATCTAAAAATTGGAGAAGACTCAAGGGGAACATCTTCAAGTTTTTGCAGGGCTGTCATATGCAGCAATGATTAGACTTGGTCTGTTTGGCTCTAGAGAGTAGACTCAGCAGTAATGGGAAGAAATTCTAAAGAAGCTAATTTAATCTTGATTTCAGGAAAACTCTCTTCATAATTCAAGATGTCCAAAAGTAGAATGGGATGCCTCAAGAGATGATGGATTCGCCTTCCTTGGAAGACGTCCAACAGAGTTTGTTTTTTCTGAGTTGGATTGAATAATTCTGAGGGCCCTTCTAATTCTCAGATTCTATAAATCTGTGAAATTGGGGAAAATTTTCCCTTATCTATTTCTGAAGGACCTCACCTGTTCTCTTATGCTTTAAATATCAGTGACAAGTGCTCAGCATTCACATTAGCCAGTTCCATCACTTTCTATCAGTAGTTATTGCTTGGTTTCAACTCCAGAAATATCATGCCTCCCCCAGAATAAATTCATCACCAGAAATCTCATCAACATGCAGACTGACTTAGTTTTGATACTCAACACCTTGTCAGCATCCTTAGTTGCCTCTCCCCTCTGATTGTGGGGGTGGGGAGAGAAACGATGAACTCCTCCCAAAGCCTTCCTTTACAGAGATCGCTGAACTTTTCATGTAACTCTTCAAATTCTATCAATGGCTTTGCTTGCTTTCAACTCCACAACCATCATGCCCTCACACCTGGGTACACATAGGCCATTTTGAACCACCCTCTCACTGCTTTTTCAGCTTCTTTTTGTGTATTATTTTTCCCCAGGAATGCTAATTGCCACAGTGGATAGAGTGCCAGGCCTGGAGTCAAGCAGACTCATCTTCCTGAGTTCAAATTTGGCCTCAGACAATAACTACCTGTGCAATGCTGGGCAAGTCACTTAACCCCATTGGCCTCAGTTTCCTCATCTGTCAAATGAGCTGGAGAAGGAAATGGCAAACTACTCCAGTATCTGTGCCAAGAAAACCCCAAATGGGGTCATGAAGAGTTGGACACGACTGAACATGACTAAACATTTCCCTATTATATTGCAACCTCCTTAAGGGTAGGGGCTGTCTTTCTTTTTTCCTATTTGTATCCCCAGAATTTAGCAAAGTGTCTGACACATAGAAAGCAATTAAATACTGTTGACTATTCTTCCTGAACATTAATACAAATCTCAGCTGAACTTAGTGACAATTCATGAAGGGCAGAAAGATATACTTTTATTTTCTATTTCTCTTGGTCATTATCTCTCTAATTAGATACTATTCTGCTATACTTTCTAGTCCAAAACCACTCTTCTTGATAAAGTAAGCAGAAGTGTAGTAAAAGCCAAAGTGTTTAAGATTATCATAGCCCACTCACATCTATCATAAGCAACAGTCTCATCTCTTCTTTGATCCTCTCCTTTGTTTTTTTAAATAAATAACACTCTTTTGTCCTTTCTTTTTTTTTTTAACAATTTCAGTTCATTCTAAACTATGATACAATTCTTCATTCTATTCTTAAAGAACCAAACCAGACTTTTGTATTCGTTTTTAAGTGTGTCCCCTCTATCTCAATACCTTTGACATCATGGCAGTTCTGTGTCTATTTATATTTTACCTAGACTTTTTCATTGACCTTTCAATAAAGTGCTCTACTTTTATTCTTTCTTGACTAATCTAACCTATGTGGTCAAGTTAGTTTTCCTAAGGCACAGGTCTGATCAGAATTCTCTCTGAACATCTAACATACCAATTATATCCCATTGGCTACAGCTTAAAAGTCAAACCCCTTAGCTTAGACTTCTTAGACTTCCAAAATGTAAGTTCAATTTATTTTTTCTACTTTTATCTCACATATCCCCCCTGACTTCAAATGAACAATTTTCTAACTATGTCAGAGTATTTGAGGTCACTTGAACACCGTCCCATGCTTTGTGACAGTTGTGCATGTCATTCCCTACTTGTAGGATAATAACCTTCTTACACATTATTAAAGTTGAAATTCTCTCCATTCTTCAAAGACTCCTTCCTGCTTGCCTGGACAATTTACTAACTTTGTGTACATGGGATTAAATTTTACATTTTATTACATTATAATTTGTGTATATGTCTCATTGCTGTGTTCATCTTTTTGTTATGCTAAACATCCTTAATACAGTTGATGCTCAATAAATCTTCACTTAACTAAATTGATTTTAGATGCTAGAGGGTTTGGAGTCTGACTAGGAAGATATATGGTGTATACCATATGAAGTTGAAATTTTGAGTAAAATAAAACTAAGCAGGGTCCAGATTCCAAACCTGATACTGAAATTGTCTTCAAAGATTCACTGGAATCATTGGATCATAAATTTAAAGTTGGAATGACTGTAGAGGATTACCCAGTTCAGTATCTTTGATTTAGAGATAAAGAAACTAAGGCTAAGAGAGAGAGATAAGGTGACTTGCTCAACATTATACACAGAATAAGAGATCATACAAGGATCTAAATTCATGTAATCTGGATTAAATCCAGTACTGTTTTTACTGTATTACCTTCCATCTCCAACATATAAAATAATCCAGGAGTAGAGGTGCTTCTATTAAAATCATCTAGGTTGATTAAATCCATCAAATCCTAAACTTGCCTTCTGGTCTCAAGTCATTGCCTGCATCTTAGAAAAGAAGCAAACTATTTTCTGAGTGACAAAATTTGAGATCGTTTGTCCCAGTCTCCATGATTCTGACAGATGGCACACTATTTCTGTGTTTATACAATGTTTAGCATATACAGAAGGCATTCCAGCATCCAGATTAACAGTTTGAGTGTTCTAAATTTTAGGTGCCAATCCATATGGATACACGCATATACACATATACACACACACGTATATGTATGTGTGTATATGTGTATACATGTATATGTATGTATATATGTGTGTGTGTATGTGTGTGTGTATGTGTGTGTGTGTGTGTGTGTGTGTGTGTGTATATATATATATATATATTCTCTCTCTGTGTCTCTGTCTCTGTCTGTCTGTCTGTCTCTCTCCCTCCCTTCCTCTCTCCCTCCTTCCTTTGCCTCCTCCTTCCCTTCCTTGATTTGGTTGGAGATTCTCAAGATAGAGAAACAATCATTTACAAAGCTGGTAGCTGATGCTTAGCTGTAAAAGACTAGGTACAAGCATGGATAGAGTTTGGAGTTAGGAAACCTGAACAATCCCCAGAAAATTCCCCCATAATCTCTCAATTTGGATTAATGAGCTCTTCTTTCAAATTACAAATTCACATGGCTGGGAGAAACGGTATTAACTCTCTTTCACATATTACTATCTATTATTTTATTTATATAATATCAAAATATTTAGCTCGCATTAATTAGGTTCCTACTTCTACTCAGAGTCCA
The DNA here is from genome assembly GCF_900497805.2 of Vombatus ursinus. Classification (NCBI taxonomy): domain Eukaryota; kingdom Metazoa; phylum Chordata; class Mammalia; order Diprotodontia; family Vombatidae; genus Vombatus; species Vombatus ursinus. The sequence goes on from NW_020951427.1 coordinate 2,210,414, forward strand.
GGACTACTTACTGGGGGGAAGAAATACACTGTTATCCATCTTGTGTAGCATAAATACTAATAATAGACAAGAGCTCATCATTGTTAATCATTTACAAAGCACTTTCCTCGCAGAATACCTATGAACTAGACAGTGCAAGAATTTTCTGAATGAAGAAACTGAGGCTAAGAGAAGTGTGGGGTTTGTTCATGGTTCCAAAGCTAACAGAAAACTGCTAAGAATTTAGATATTGGGAAGTGGTTTTTTTTGTTTTTGTTTTTGTTTTTTGTAGTGAGGAGGAAGAGAAGAACAAATTTTGAAACTAAAGGGCAGACTTCTCTTGAATAGAGGGGCTTTGGGTAGCTAGAGAATAGTATGAAGATGATGGTATATGGGGATTAAAGAGATGAAGAGGCATCAAGACAGAGAGAAGTCCAATAAGGACCGTGGTCAGTACAAAAATAAATTTATTTATTTTGCACTTTTGCCTATTCACATCAAACAGTAAAATGCTAAGATTCACTGCCATAGGTTTCTGATAATTGAGTTAAGATTGAAACAATACTCTAGAAACTAATAGTAATTATAAAGATAATAATAATAATAAATAACTCATTTATAGCTCCTACTATGTGCTAAGCACTTTACAAATATTCTCATTTTATTCTGACAGAAATTCTGGAAGATAGATGCTATTGATTCAAATCAGGCCCCAGACACTTACTAGCTCTCTGACCCTGGGTAAGTCACTTAACCATGTTTGCCTCAGCTTCCTCATCTTGTAAAATGAATGGAAGAAGGAAATGGAAAATGACTCTAGCATCTATCAAGAAAATCCCAAATGGCATCAGGAAGAGTCAGACATGACTGAAATGACTCAACAACAATAAGAACAAAATATAATAAGTAATTTCACAGCTTTCCTTTTTCAACCTTTTTCCTTTGTTCCTAACACTCAAGAGTCTAGTGACTATGGATTAGTCACTGATGGGTCTTATGTCTGCCAGGGGAAACTACTCATTCTTAAGAATAAAATCCAATACCTTCATCTTGTAGACACCAATTGCACCCAATATTTCTTCAAAAGAGAATATAATTTATGGTCTAGAAGATTTTCTCAACCCAAATAATTTACTTAAGGGAGTCTGTCTTCATAATGTGTTTTCATATTTTTCAGTTGTCTATAGGACTCAGTATCACATTGAGGAATAACATTTCATAAATCAAAGAAGACAGAACAACTTTTTCAAAGTCTAATACATAAATTCTCTAAGGATATCTACAATATGAACCTCAATTCAAGGGCATTTTCTCCTCACTTAGTGGCAGCAATACAAGCACTTATTTCCAATCTGCAGGGAACAGCAGTTCAAGTCCCTTGAGGAGAGTAGACAGTGGACCCTATAAATTTTTCAAGCTAAAAACATATCTTGCAGAATCTGAAGTAAAGTTCACAGCTACTATGCCAAGTTTTAATAGCATTAATATCACTTCTTATCTTCACAAACTTCTGTTTAAGGACCTTTTAATCAGCATGGTTAACTGCAATGGTCTGGTGAGAGAAGATAGTACAAATTTTGCTAAGTCAAGTCAAACAATGAATTTTGCCCTATCCTTGCTTTCTTGATCAGGTGACCTATTTGGCCTTATAAACATCATTGATATTAATGGTACTGGAAGAAACCACTGTTAATAAAGCAGTTTTTGGAAGAAGGATATCATTAAAAAAGATATAAGCAGACCATATGGACAAATGATTATATGCTAGGAAAAATAGCCTGGGCATTGCATTGGTGTTCACATAATGTTAAGAGATCAATAAGAAAGCTCTCCCACACAATGGGTGGATCCTTTTTAAAGAATTTTCAGGAAAAAATGGAAAACAGTCAGAAAAGATGGATGTGGGCAATGGGGGTTGTATATGTTACACTGACATAAGTATCTATATTGATCTCATCACATACCTATCGAAATATCTAAGTAATGATACTAAGAAAGGGGCTAGAATTACATTCCAAGAAAAAAGAAATTAGAAGATTCTTCCTAGAGATATTTTCAGATCAATGGGTTTTTAAAATCCCAACAAAAGCATCTTATGGAATATAGAGAGTGTTTTCCCTTTATTGTGTAAATAAATATTGGTGTGATATCTAATATGCCACAAAATTATTAGTGTTAAACAGTATTAATCATCTTTTACAGAGTTACCTATCTTAATTCATCCTTTCTAGCTTTAGCTACCTGTGAACTAGAAGAAAACTGTTAGTATACTTTTGACTGATGGCATTATTTAAGGCATAATAGTAACCTTTAATAAATTGTCCTTTGTATTAAATGAAGCCCAGTTGATGTTGTTATCTCTAATCGAAAGGATGAGGTCAGAGGCTGGCAAACTATGGTTTTTGGCCATATACTGGAGGGAGTTAAGATTTTTTTTTTGTTTTTAGATACAATAAAATGTTATTTTAAAATGTGAAAAAAAATTTAGTTTGTAAGACCATACAAAAACAGGTTGTATGCCATATTTAGTCCATAGTTTGGTGACCTGATACTTGGTAATACCTACAGCGAACTAAGTTCAAGATAGAAACTAAGCTTGGGTGGGGCAGCAAGGTGGCACAGTGGATAGAGCACTGGCCCTGAAGTCAGGAGGACCTGAGTTCAAATCTGGCCTCAGACCAAACACTTGATATGTACTAGCTGTGTGATGTTGGGCAAGTCACTTAACCCTGATTGCCTCACTAAAAAAAAAAAAAGAAAAAGAAAAAGAAACTCAACTCTGTTCTCCCGCTATAAGGCAAGAGAACCAGCTGGGCTATGTTCATTTGCCATCACACTTGTTATTGAACATGAGCACAGTGCTTTTATGTTATATGCTAAGAACAAATAGGGATTGGGACTGGACTCAGAGCGTTTTGGGATATGAACACCTAAAAGTAGAATAACATAATAGTTCCCATTATCTTTTTCTTTTCCCAGAGTACAAGTCATTTAATTATATTGGGATAGAGGTAGGGTCTGGGTCCATTATTTCATTGGTATTAGGAACTTCTGAATGAGGAAACCATGTCTCTCAATGAAAGTCTGCATTTCTTCTGAAACTTATAGTACTAAAAAGCTGCCTGGAACACTGATAATTTAGGTGACTTCCTTGTTGCCACTGTGTCATAGGTAGAACTTGAACTCAGCTCTTTCTGACTCTAAGGTTGAGTCTCTCTTCACTATACCATGTTTACTCTAAGTATATAGTAGAAAAATAAATGACAAGAAAAGTAATTTCTTTCATGAACAGATGTTTACTCTCCTCTAAGTAACTACATAGACTGAGAGAAGGAATACATGGAGGAAACTCATGGAAAGGACCTAAGGATAAGAAACAAAATTGTGTAGGGAATACAGGTGAAGAAGGTACCTATGTGGAATAGGCATGTACATGGAATAAGACATGTGTTTATGTATGTATGTATAGATACATAAGCATGTATATTCATATATAAATATCTCTATCTCTATCTCCATATCTATCTGTTAGCAACACAAACAAATAGGGCATTTAATGTTCTCAGGGTGACATCCTCATTAGAGCCCTTCTCATCTACCACCACACCCCACCTCCTCAAATATCTGTGGCAAAATATGACAACCGACCACTTTGTTACCCAACATTAGTTCTGTTAGGGGCAGTTAGGTGGCACAGTGGATAGAGTGCCAGGCTTAGAATCAGGAAGTCTCATCTTCCTGAGTTCAAATCTGACCTCAGACATTTACTAACTGTGTGACCCCAGGCAACTGACTTAATCATGTTTTGCTCAGTTTCCTCATCTGAACAATAAACTAGAGAAGGAAATGGCAAACTACTCCAGTATCTTTGCCAAGAAAACACCAAAAGGTGTCACAAAGAGTTGGACACAACTGAAGAATGACTGAACAACAACAACCAGTTTTATGTCACAGATACAGGGCAGAATGAGGAGGGTACTTCCTTTTTTTTTTAAGTCAAGTTGGCAAAAAGTTTATTGTTATGCTTTTCAGCGGGGAAGGATTCTTTTTTTAATTAATTTTTTCTTTTTTTAAATAATTTTTCTTTTTTTTAAAATTTTTAACATGTGTTTTTAAAACTTTGGGTTACAAATTTTCTCCCTTCCTCCTTTCCCACCCACCCTCATTGAAAAAGGCAAGCATCTCGATACGGGTTATAGATGTGTAGTCATGCAAAACACTTCCATAGTAGTCCTGTTGTGAAAACTAAGTATATTTCCCTTCATCCTATCCTACCCCCCATTTATTCTATTCTCTCTTTTGACCCTGTCCCTCCTCAGAAGTGTTTGTTTTTGATTATCCCCTCCCCCAATCTGTCCTCCCATCTATCAAACCCCTGCTCTCTTGTCCCCTTCCCCCCTTACTTTCCTATGGGGTAAGATAGATTTCCGTAACCCATTGTGTATGTTATTCTCTCCTTAAGCCAAATCCTATGAGAATAAGATTCACTCATTCCCTCTCACCTTCCCTCATGTCCCTTCCACTGTAAAAGCCTTTTCTTGTCTGTTTCATGTGAGATATTTTACCTCATTCTACTTCTCCCTTTCTCCTTCTCCCAGTATAATACTCTCTCACCCCTTAATTTCATTTTCCAGATATCACCCCTTCATCTTCAACTCACCCTATGCCCTCTATCTATCTATCTATACATACATATAATTTTTCCCTCCCACTACCCTAATACTGACAAAGGTCTCATGAGTCACAAATATTATCTTTCCCTGCAGGAATGTAAACAGTTCAACCTTAATATGTCTCTTACGATTTCTCTTTCCTCTTTACCTCTTCCATGTTTCACTTGAGTCTTGTATTTGAAGGTCAAATTTTCTATTCAGCTCTGGTCTTTTCCACAGGAATGCTTGGAAGCCCCCTATTTCATTGAATGACCATTTTTTACCCTGAAGGATTATACTCAGTTTTGCTGAGTAGGTGATTCTAGGTTGTAGTCCTATCTCCTTTGCCCTATGGAATACCATACTCCATGCCCTCCCGACCCTTAATGTAGAAGCTGCTAAATCTTGTGTTATCCTGATTGAGTTTCCACAATACTTGAATTGCTTCCTTCTGGCTGCATGCAATATCTTCTCCTTGACCTGGGAATTCTGGGAATTTGGCTAAAACATTCCTAGGAGTTTTCCTTTGGGGATCTCTTTCAGGAGGTGATTGGTGGATTCTTTCAATTTCTATTTTGCCCTGTGGTTCTAAAATATCAGGGCAGTTTTCCTTGATAATTTCTTGAAAGATGATGTCTAGGCTCTTTTTTTGATCATGGCTTTCAGATATTCCAATAATTTTTAAATTCTCTCTCCTGGATCTATTTTCCAGGTCAGTTGTTTTTCCAATGAGATATTTCACATTCTCTTCTATTTTTTCATTCCTTTGGATTAGTGTTACAGTGCCTTGATTTCTCAAATTGTCACTAGCTTCCAATTTCTCCATTCTAATTTTTAAGGAAGTATTTTCTTCAGCAAGCTTTTAGACTTTCTTTTCCATTTGGCCAATTTGGTTTTTTAGAACATTCCTGTCTTCATTGGCTTTTTGGACCTCTTTTGCCATTTGAGTTAGGCTATTTTAAAAAATTTTTTGTTAATTTATTTTGATTTATCAATAATCACTTCCATATGCTTTTGAGTTTAAAATTTTTCTCCCCCTTCCTCCCCACCACCCTCCCCAAGACAGTGCACAATCTGATATAGGCTATACAATTACATTCACATTAAACGTATTTTCACATTAGTGATGTTGTAAACCAATCGGAGGAACCATCAGAAAGAGGAAACAAAACTCTATGGAAGAGAAAAAAAAATAACAATTTGGCTTCCATAGTTCTTTCTTTGGGTGTGGATAGCATTTTCCATCACAAGGCCTCTGGAGATGTCTTAGATCCTTGTATTGCTAGGAAGGGTTAAGTTTATCAATATTAGTCATCACACAACGTGGCTGTTATTGTGTACAACATTCTCTTGGTTCTGCTCACTTCACTCAGTGTCAGACCATACAAGTCTTTCCAGGTTTTTCTGAAGTCAGCCTGTTCATAATTTCTTATAGCGCAATAGTATTCTATCACATTCATATACCACAACTTGCTCAGCCATTCCCCAATTGATGGGCATCCTCTCAATTTCCAATTCTTTGCCACCACAAAAATAGCTGCTATGAACATTTTTGTACATGTAGGTCATTTTCCCATTTGTGTGATCTCTTTGGGATATAGCCCTAGAAGTGCTATTGCTGGGTCAAAGGGTATACACATTTTTATAGCCCGTTGGGCATGGTTCCAAATTGCTCTTCAAAATGGTTGGATAATTTCACAACTCCACCAACAATGTATTAGTGTTCCAATTTTACCACATCCTCTCCGACATTTGTCATTTTCCTGTCTTGTCATGTTGGCCATTCTGATAGGTGTGATTTGGTACCTCAGAGTTGTTTTGATTTGCATTTCTCTAATGAATAGTGATTTAGAGCATTTTTTCATATGACTATAGATGGCTTTAATTTCTTCATCTGAGAACTGTCTGTTCATGTCCTTTGACCACTTATCAATTGGGGAATGGCTTGTATTCTTATAAATTTGACTTAATTCTCTATATATTTTATAAATGAGGCCCTTATCAGAGGACTGGTTGTAAAAATTCTTTCCCAATTTTCTACCTTCCTTCTAATCTTAGTTGCATTGGCTTTGTTTGTGCAAAAACTTTTCAATTTAATGTAATCATAATTATCTATTTTGCTTTTCATAATGTTCTCTATATCCTGTTTGGTCATGAATTCTTCTGTTCTCCACAGATCTGATAGGTAAACTATTCCTTGCTCTCTCAGTTTGCTTATAGTATCAGCCTTTATAGAGTTAGGCTATTTTTTAAGGTGTTATTTTCTTCAGTATTTTTTTTGGGTCTCCTTTAGCATCACTCTCAGTTTTTCCTCTACTTTCTTTCTTGCTTCTCAAAATTCTTTTTGAACTCTTCCATGGCCTGGGACCAATTCATATTTTTCTTGGAGGCTCTGGATGTAGGAGATTTGCCTTCATTGTCTTCTTCTGGTTGTATGTTTTGATCTTCTTTGTCATCAAAGTAAGATAATATAGTCTGACTCTTATGATCCCAGGTCAATTACTTGAGTTATAAACTCTTTGGTAAGGTAGGAGTCTCTTTCCAGTGTGGAGAATGTACTGTCCCAAGCTTCACAGGTTTTGTGTAGCTGTTTTCAAAGATACTTCTAGGGACCTGTAAATTTTCACTTCTTCCAAGGTGCTATGATCAAGGGTGAGGTGTTCACTCCTTTCCTGGCCTGTGCTCTGGTCTGTGAGCACTCTTTTCTGTCTTGGAACTGTGAGGAGGATTTCCTCTCCACAGCCACTACAAGCTCCACCACACCAGCGCTACTCTTCGCCCCAGGACCGCCACCCAGAACTGTGACCCAGATCTAAGCACAGGCAAAGCAAGAGAATCCTGTACCAGCAGAGAAATCCCTGCAATCCCCCTCTGATCAGCCACTTGATTCCCCCACAGTCTGTGGGCCAGAAGCTCAGGAGGCAGCCACTGCCCTACGGCAATTCTCCTGGACTTGGGTTGGAACCCCACCCTCCTTCTCTCTCAGTACCACAGAAACAGACTTTTCCCACTGACCTTCTAAGTTGTCTTTGGCGTTCATGGGTTGAGAAGCCTGGAAGCCTGCAATTCAGTCCTCTCAGGCCTGCTCCAGGTTCGCTGTGGCCTATATGCCCACGCCAAACTGTGCTCCTCTCCCTGCCCGGTGTCATATACTTTTTGATCAACCATCCAGGCTGTCTTGGGCTGGAAATTTGTTTCACTCTGTCTTTTTGTGGGTTCTGCTGCTTTAGAATTTGTTTAGAGCTATTTTTATAGGTATTTGGAAGTATTTGGGGAGAGCTCAAGCAAGTCACTCAAGGAGAGTACTTCCACCCAAATATATCAGTATAAGGTAAGAAGGAGACCCAAGTGCATCGCTGTGCAGAAAGCAAGGAGTTCAGAAGTTCAAAAGTTCAAAGTTCAGAAGCAAGCAATAGTTAATAGTTGTGTGACTGAAATGCCAGCAGGATCTCATTTCCAGTTTCTAGCTTGATCTGAAACCCACAGTGAAATGACCAAATCTCAGAACAAAGGGAAATCTACACTTCTATCAGGAGGGTTTTCCTGCTGGCTGATAGTGATAGTGATTGAATTCAACAGCAACTTACTGTTGCTCACATTCAAACCCAGGTCAGGAACAGAACAAGGGAGCAGTAATCAGACTTTATTCTAAACAAAATGATTTTGGAAGAGTGAAGGCTTATAGTTCCCCAGCCTGAGCAGTCACTGGGCTCCTGGAATAACACAATAATTAATCTACCAATAAAACTGTAACAATACCAGCCCAGACTTTCCTTCAAGAAGTGCACAGAATCTGAGGAAGTGAGAAAATAGAATAGAAGAAGGAGCAAACAAAAGAAGAATCCTGCCATAGAAATCTATTATGGTGAGAGAGTTGTTTAAGACAAAATAAAAACAAAAAACAGGAGAGAATGACATGTAAATATCTACAGGTAAAGTCTCAAAGAAAAACATAGTTTGAGTACAAATTCAATAAGAAATCATGGAAGAGAAGAAGCAAAAGGAAAAAAGAGTTTAAAAAAATTTTTTTAATGAAATGAGAGAGGCAACTACTGTTAGCTACAATGATGATTAAATGTTGATTTTTGGAAAAAAATATTAACTCAAACTAAAAAAAAGTAGCAGAAAGTTAAATTATTTTGCCCTAGAGACAGGAAATGAATCATTAGCAGAATCAAGATTAAAACTCATGACCAAAGGCTTTCTCTTGCTTATTTCTAAGATCTTCAATGAGGAACTTTAACTGAGCACCTACTATATGTACAAAAACATACACACATACACACAGACATAGATACATATACATATACATATATATGTACCTACTATGTTATTTACTGAAGGTGTGCAGAAGTAAACAGATATGGTTCCTTCCCTTGTAGGAATATAAAGAGAGACTCTGGCTGGTAATTTATATAATTCCAGAAAAGTTAAGATTTGGAAAAATGGAATAGCTAGGATAAATATAATAATCTTTTATGCATTAGTGACAGTAATAGAAAAATTCAGTGAAGGAATTGGGGAAGAAAGCTGGGAGAACATTTATAACAGGATATATAAGAAAGTCACAGGTCAAAAAAAAAAGAAAGTCACAGGTCAAACCATATATATATATATATATATATATATTCAGATGCTATTGCAAAAGGCTAGAGACAGTAGACTTGGAATGGGTCTTTTTAATTTTAAATCTAGAATCATAAAATCCTAGATTTAGAGGTAGAAGGCAATTCAGAGGACATCTAGATTAATCCCATCATTTTACAGATGGTGAAACTGAGGTGACATGAATATGTACATAAAGTCTTCAATTTGTCAGCTTTAATAATAATTGCCATTTATGAAATGTTGCCAAACTTTGCAAGTTTTATGTACATTAGTTCATTTAAAACACAATTCAGAGAAAAGTAGAATAAAAGAAAGCAACAAAGAGACTTTCATTACCAAATGATCTATGTATTTAAGTTACATAAATGATGTTGTGGGACTAATGCATTTCCACCCAGAAATTTAAATAGCTGCAGCCTCTGCATTTGTTTTCTCTGACAAACATATAAATAAACAAGGGAATGGTAGTATAACAAACACACTGTCAATGCTTTGCTGCCGGCCAAATGAACAGCAGTTAGGACCCATCCCACATTCTGGGCAGAAACTATTGAACATAAGGAGTCTCCTGCAGGGTAAATCCCTAATGTAATGAAAAAGGTAACCTGATAAAGGAATTCAAGATGCCCAAACTTAAGCCTGGAAATTTGGAACAGTCAGTATCCATTCATTCATTATTTTTTAAAAATATGTATTTAGTCCTTACTATGAGTTGGGTGCTATGTGGGAATTAAAAAAAAAGTTTTCTGCCCCTTCAGGAAACATATAGATGGTTCGAACATACTATAAATCATAAACATGTTAAGTAGGAATCAGATAGGGAGACCTATTTTGCCTGTTGTGGGTTAGAAGTGGGGAGAACTAAGAACAGTGGAAAATAGTTTAAAAAAACTCGTGCACACAATGCAAGGAAAAAATTACTAAAAATGGAATGTGCTGTCTTGAAAAGCTTCCAATTCTACATGACAAAGAGAAGCTGGATGACCACTTGCAGGGGAGCTCATAAGGAATATTATCTTTCACAACATGGTGAATTCATCATGTAATATTGTGTGTTATCATAGTTATATACATTTATATCTTATTCCCCCATAGGTATGTGAACTCCTTCAGCTCAAGGCGCTTTGTAGTGTCAGAATTTGTATCTTCTTACTTTTTTTTTTTGTTTTTCATCTTGGCACAACATTCTGCACATGAAAAGTGCTTAATACTTGCTTACTGAATGAATTAATTCATTTTGGACAAATGTAATAGGGAGTGGTCTCACGATTCAGTAATGAAGAATGTAATAGAAGATAATAGAACACACTAGAATCGTAGTGTGTTCTGTTATCTTCTATTACATTCTTCATTACTAGATTAGTCTTCCTAAAACAACATTTCCATAACATCACTTAGTTTATAAGACTTCCTATCACTTAAAGAAATAAATTTGAAATGCTCTAGCATGTTTTCAATGCTCTTAATAATGAGACTCCCTCATGCCTTCCTAGCACAAATCCTATGCTTCATTTTGACTAATCTCCTCACCATCCCCAGAACATACCATTCTCCTTCCTGCCATCAATCCTTTGCTTAAGCTACAGTTTACATCAGTCCCTCAAGAATGTATTTTTATTTAGTTACACCATAGATTCTCAACTGTTTGTATGCGTAATATGGATATCTTTGGCAGTTTGGTGAAGCCTCTGAACTCTTTTTAGGAATATTTTAAATGCATAAGATAAAATATACAGAATTAAAAAGTTAACTAATTGTATTGAAATGTAGTTCCCAAAATATTTTTTAACAAAATGCCATGATAGTAGAACCAAGGGAATATTGTATACAGTAACAGCAATATTTTTCAAAGAACAACTGTGAAAAACCAACTTATTTTGCATATAATAAATACTCAAATAAACTACAAAGGACCAATGAGAGAAGACGCTATCTGCCTCCAGAGGAAAAATACCTGATAAATAGAAGTATGCATAGTATGGTTTTACATATATTTCTATGTTTGTGTCAAATGATGGCCTTCTCTAGTGCAGAGTGGGGAAGAAGAGAGACAGTCCAAAACTCAAAAATATAACAAAAAGCTAAACTAATTTTTAAAATGCCATGGATTTGGGGTAAGAAGTATTAATATAAATCATATACACCCTTGAATACTGTGGTATATAAGATGAGGGTAAGCAAAGGATGCCATTTTCTGGAATCTCTTTGAATAGGATCCTAGTGAGTTTAGCTAGTACTGTGGACTTAACCAATCAACCAATATTTACCAATTTCCAGGCATTGTGGTAAATGTCAGCAAAACAAAGAAAGGCAGAAAAAAAGTATCTTACATTATGTATATAAGATAAAGACTTAATAGAAGTGCAGAGGAGAAAGTACTATATAGCTGCTTTGTAGACCAGGAAATATCTCTTGCCCAACATGAAGTTTGAGCCAATTCTTAAAAGAATAGAGGGATTCTAAACCAGAAAAGTGAGAAGGGAGACCCTGGGTGAAAGTTTGTGCAAAAGCATGGAGAGGGCAGATGGAATTACAAGAGTAGTATAGATCAAGTAGGCCAATTTAGCTGGATATTAATTAAGCATCTTTGAAGGGGAGTATGGAGAAGGAAATGGCAAACCCCTCCAGTGGTTTAAACAATGACTGAACAACAAGACGGGAGTAAGGGTAAGAATACTGGAAAGCTAGGGAGAATTTGTGCTGTGAAGAGATTTAAATGCCAAACAAATTACTGTGTATTTGATCCTTGAGGTAAAAAGGAACCACTGGAATTTGTTGACTAGTGAGGTGACATAGACATATACTTTAAAAAAATAATTTTGGCGTCTATGTGGAAAATGGACCAGGGTAGGGAACCCATTAGAAAGCTATTGAAATCATTGATACAAGAGATGATAAGGGCCTGAACTAGGGTGATGACTATGTAAGAAGAGAAAAAGTGGACAAATGTCGGTGACATTTGGTTGGCAGAAATGAAAAGTTTCAGCAACTGATTGGATATGTGGGGCAAGTAAGGAGTTGCAAATGACAACCTGAGTTACTAAGAGCACAGTGTTTCCCTAACAATTTTAGTAAAGTTTGGAAAAAAGGAAGATGTTGAATTAGACTCTTTTGGACATCCACTTTGATAGGCAGTTATTAATGCAGTGAAGTAGTTCAATTCAATCTAATTTAATTAAAAATCATTTACTTAAATGCCTATTCATAAAGCACCTTTCCAGCCTAATTTAACTCAAATCTACTTTATGATCACTAACTTCCAATCAAAATAGGTTCATTGTTACTTGAACTCAATGCTCCATCTACTGACTGTAAATTAACATAATCCTCGTGTATGGAATACGCTATCATCTCATCTCTACCTTCCAGAATTCTCCTTGATTTTTCAAGGCTCATCTCAGGTACCATCTCCTCGAGGATCCTTCCTGATTACCTTGGCCTTTAGTATTTTCTCCATCCTTGATTTTCCTTATCTTATACTACATTACACACATGTCATATCCCCATAATAGTTATGTTTCTTAAGGGTAGGGATTTTTCACTTTGATTTTTGCATTCTCAGCACCTTGAGGATAGGAGGCATTTCATAAATGTTTATCAAATTAAGTTGAAAAGACTTTGTTATATACATTATTGGAGAAAAAGAAGAAAAAATAGTATCTACCAACACAGAACTTAAAATTCATTTTCACTTTCTAAACATCCTCACATGTTAACTCCATGTGGGCTATTATCCTCACCTCACATCACCTGCCCCTTGGCCTCTTCCCCTAAGATCTTGACCTTTGATAGATGAGCTTTTGTTTTATCTTTCCTAGAACCAGAGCTCCATATCACCATTTCCTGGCTATTTCTACACCATTAAGCCAGATGTACCCTTCTCCTCTTCAAGACTCATCTTATATGTTGTCTTCCTCCCACAAAAATGTAAATTTTTGAGGACAAGGATTTTCTTGCTTGGTTTTCTATAGTAAGAATATATGAATCTTTTCTCTAGGTTTTACATTTTAATGCATTTATGTATATTGTCATTTGAGAATTACAACAATCCTGAGAGTTATTACTGTTTTCATTTTGCACATGAGGAAACTGAGATTCAGAAAGGTTAAGTAATTTGACAATAGTCATGTAGCATGTAAGAGTCACAATCAGGATTCAAAGTTGGACCTTTTCTAACTTCAAGGTCAGCATTCATTCCACTGTGTTGTAATATGTAATTTAAGAAGGTGCAGAATACTAATAGTCTTTCATCCACATCTTAATTGAATCTCTCTTGGATTTGGGGTTGTCTGGACTTGTAGTCATGACTTTTATCATGATCTCACATCCAAAACTCATCTCTTCCTGTTAATAATTTCTTTTGTATTTAATTCAACAATAAATATCTAATTTTGTTGCTTCACTATCGTGGTGTCTTTAATCATAACAGTTTCCCTGCTTGTCTCTGTTAATGATATTGATGTTTTAAATTGCTTGTGACTCTTGCTGCTTATGATTAAGGTAAAACATTTTGCTCAAACCCCTTATTTTAAATCTAGGATAATAAGATCCTAAATTAAGAGCTAGAGGGGATCCCAGAGACCAGATCAATCCAATCTTTTTACAGATGACAAAACTGAGGCCCAGAGAGGTTAAGCAGATTGCCCGTGGTCAGGTAAGTAGTTGATAGACAAGCCAGGATTCTTTATGAGTCTCTGTGCTTTAGTCATATTTCTTCTAAGAATCGAATTGTTAGAGTTGCTTTTTAATCTATTTTGTATTTTGCTTCCTTTTCTTTGCTATATTTAGCCCATTAACACTCAAGGCTGAAATTAATTTTGTTTTTTTTTATTCCTCTTTTAAATTCTATTATATTTATTTTGCTTCCTGGTCACTGATAAGGATTTTGTTGTTGTTGTTGTTAGTAGTAATAGTAATATTACAATCATATTAACTGTAACTGAATGCATTCAAATTTACTGCCTCCACCACACTCCTTATTGAACATAGATAATAATCTTTTCATTTTGTAACAATCCCATCTTAATTTCTACACTTGAAGGCAGGTAATCACCCTACCTCTGCTCTTCTATCCATGCCAAAGGGAGATGTCAGAATTCTTCTTTCTTGATATAATCTTTGCACTGCTCCATTTCCTGGCCTTGATCATTCCCAAGTAGCTTTTTTCTTTTTACTGTAAAGTCTTTATTTTAAGGGTACAATTTATAGCAGAGGGAAAAAACACCAATCTCTCACATTTTGATAGATGTCCTACCTGTTCAGGAGACATGCATTTTCAGATGTGACCAGTGTGTTGTTTTGTATTATTAGACTACATTTATTTGTTACAAGGGAGGGCAACTGCTGAGACAAAATGGGAGTCAGTGAGTAGTATAGAGGCACAATAAAAAAAAACCCAAAAAACCAACCAAAAAAACAAAACCCTTTTTCTGTAAGGCAATCTTTCATCTCCATATAGATTTTATAAGCCCATTGATGGACTTTTGGTTTTGCCCATTAAAAGGAGAGCTTCTTGAGGGTAGGGAATATTTTTACCTGTTTTGTTTTTCCTATTATTTAGCCCTTTGCCTGACTCCTAGTTTTCACTTATGATTTTCTATTTGATTGCCATTTGATTCAGTGGATCATTGATTGATTGATTGGTTGGTTGGCTATCTCACTTGTAAAATGGGGCCTACAGGGTTTCAGTAATCACCTATTGATTTGCTTAATGAGTGATTCTGCAGAATTTGCATGTTAGATTTTTTTTGATATGTAGGTTCATTTAGCTAAACTGTTTTTCTCCCTCTTTTCTGTCCTTTGTTAAAGGGAGAACTCTGGGAAGGGAAAAGAAGAGGAATTCCTTTGGGAAATGCATGTCAATAAAAATCTGAAGATATCCACAAAATGTTTTAATAGATTTCATTTTAGTTTTTCAATGACTAAAATTCTGTTTTCCCTCCTACTTCCCTTTCTCGCCTTTTAGAGAACAAACTCCTTAATACCAATATCCCCAATGCCCACTTAGGCCATGGCCCACAATATATGTTTTATTGTTCATGTTGAACTCCATGCTTACTCCCCCCCAAATAGGCAATTTTTCAAGCCTAGTCCTCTGGGGTTAAGATCAGTCATGGCATTGACTAGGAACGGAGTCTTTGAGAAATACATCTTTGCATCCCCAGTAGTACTCAGCTCAGAGTAGGTCATTAAGAGACATTTCTTGAAACTGAAAAGGATTGAAATAGAAAGCCTCTACAGGAATGGAGGGACTCAGAGACAAAATGTGAGACACCTTTCATTTGTCTAGGGGCAGCTGTATTCTTTCTTCCTTAAAATCAGTTAAGTCCATATTATTTGAGTGCTAGTTTTCACCAACCAAGTTCACATTCCACTATGTTTTGTCTTCTTTCGCAGGCTTCTTAGGTTTTATGGATGTAGATGCAATGATGATTTCCTCTTTCTTCTTTGATGCATGTGCCGCTGCTGGTGAGCTGCTCCACAGCGCTTATTGTAAGAGCCCCTAGAGCCAATAAGGGTTCCTACTTGATTCCTACCCAGTAGTAGACAAAGTGCTGCCTTGAGGCATAGTCGTGCCTTTGCGACTTCTGCTTCTCTGCCTTCCATTTCTGCCTGGGGTGTGCCTGATCCTACATTGGCTTTGGGCTTGGGCTTGGGCTTGGGATTTGAGATCTGCCATGAGGGGCTCTTCTGCTTTTAGGGGCTTTTCTGCCTCTTGAATATCTGCATTGCTCCTCTTCCTCCAGGTCACTCATGTTTCCATGAGTACTTACAGTTCCCTGCAGCTATGGCAAGAATTTGCTTCCAAGTAGCTTAAAGTGTCATTTAAAAATCACCCTTAACTTACTACTATCATTATTTATTTGACTAAAGATTAATAGTGATGCCTGATTTTATCAAACATGATTTCATTTCCCTATTTTATTTAATTTCCCCAAATTTTCTATCTGGTATCTCTTGTTGGTACTGTCTCCTTCTAAGTTGGCATAATATTACTGAACTTTGGCCAACTGTTGCTTCTCTTCATTATTATACAATTGGTTTATTACAAGTAAAAGCTTAATGAAGGTAATTTCCTCCAGGAGGAGAAATAGTTCCATGAGGATGAGGTTGACATAGACATGGACAGTTGGTATTATTCTTAACACCAGACATATAATCTTATTCTGTGTCTGGATGGTATGCTACATGAAGGCAAAAGCTGCCTCTCATCTAAACTTTGCATCTCTGAAAACAGTGACATATCATTACAGGTGCTTAATAAATGTGTGTTGAATGAATAAATGCTAAACAAATATCTTAGGAAGGCTTCATAATGAAGGTGGTCCTTGGATTAGATGGCCTTTCTGAAGTCCATTTCAGCACAGAGACTATGATTTTTTTTTTAACATGTCTACAAGTCATTGCCTCTTTTCCATTCCCCTGCTACTATTCTAATAGAAACTTTGTTTCCATTCATTTTAACTATTAAATTACTCACTATGCATTCTTTTACTATAAATATGTAATAATGTTTCCACAGCTCGTTCATATGTTCTTTCCATCCATCCCTCATTCAGTTATGTCCAAATTTTCACTTTCACTGAAAATTAAAAACAAAACAAAAGAAAACAAAACTAGTAATGTTTTTAGCATGATTGGAAAAAAATTTGGTTCCATGAAGAGAAAAATAAAAGAGAATGAAAGTTTTAGAGAAAAAGAAAATAAATCAATCTTTTAATATTCTGTCTTTAAGATCTCCAGATAATTCTAGATAGACACAGCAACCAGCTAGAAATAAAGGAATAGAGCTGTGGAGATTCTGTGAACATGTATGGCATAGGATGATACCCAGAAATAAAAATGGTCATATGCAATAGAAGGTATAAGAGAATGTGGAAAGCAAAAAAATCATTGGAATTAGTGACAAGAAAAATTAGTGACTTTAGAAAGAGTTGCTTTTATGGAAAGAAACAAATTTCCAAGGGATTAAGAATTGAATCAATGGTAAGAAAGTAGAAGCAATAAATGGAACCATGACAAAATTTTGGTTTTGTCTTTCACTTTTCCTTTTCCTTTACTTCTCTCTTATCTTTGGAAAAATTAAAAAAAAAAAGAATGCTACACCTGGATCCAGGAAGACTTGGCCTCAAATCCTACCTCTGACACTTATTAGTTTTATGAGAATGGGCACTTTTTTTTTAACGTCCCTGAGCTTTTGTAAAATGAGGACATTACACTTAGAGTGAGTTCTTCACAAAATTGTTGTGAAGATTATATAATACAAAGTATGTGATGTCCCCCTTTGCAATTTTTAAAACACCATTTAAAAATCAGGTATTTTTATTTATAAGAGATTCAAAATGTATGGCCTCTATACTTTATCACTCCCAAAGAATACAGGGTAATTTATCACTAAATGAAGTAGATCTCATTATTTACCTGTTTATAGTCTGCACTTAGTATATACAACGAGGTTCAAAAAGAAATAATGCTATTCTTATGTATTAGGTATGGTAATTTAAGTAAGACTGAAAGGAATGTATAAAGTCAATGTATTCTTATATTGCAGGTTATATTTTCAATTTGTTCTATCAGTGACATTTTGAGATGCTCATATACCAAGAAATAACTGAATTAACACCCTGTTTGGCCTGATTTTTAATTGGTAAAGGGACAGACACCATTAAACAAATCATTTGAAAAATTCCAGCTTTTTTTTCCCCTTAAGATCATAGATCTAGACCTTGTGAGAATATTTGAGATGATCTAGTCCTATCTCCTTTGAAATATGAGGAAATTAAGGCCTGGATCAGTGAAGTGCCCATCACATAGGAAGTATCAGGAGCAGTATTACAACCTAGGTCCTGCAATTTCCATTACTTTTCGGTCACTTTACTAGATATTCTGAATGGTCACCCATTTGATTAGCCAGTAATCATACAGCAAATGGAATCCCTCTCTCATCCAACAAAACTGGTCATAGTTGAATATTTATTCTTCAGAGACTTAAAAGAACGTTGAAACTAACATTCTTGTTGATATGGAAGGATGCAGAATGAATTTGGTAAAAGAAGAAATATGCCTGATTTGCTCAAGGAATATGCTCTTTATTTGCCACTTGGTGAATAAGTGAATCAATAGAATCATTTATCCAATTGCATGTCAATGCTAGAAAATTCCTTTTTATCTTTACAAACCACTTTCCAGGCACTATATTCTCACATTAAAGCTTCATAATTGTGTTGTGAGGGATGGGAAGTCACTATGAAAAGTCCTTGATCATTTCTGCAAGATTTATGTTTAATATTCATGGGAATGTTTTTGAACTACATGATGGAACAAGGCAGGCCTTTCTTTTTTTTCCCTAAACCAAGTGATAGATTTTCCGTGATTTTCTCTCATCTTTAAATAGTGTTTATCTTTACTTCTTTATCAAATTGAAAGTACAGATTCTACTTGGTGATATGCATATCAACAGAGATCATAGACATAAATAATGAACTCTGAATAAGAAAATATGGCAGCTCAGTTTCTTATGAAAAAGTCATTTTAAATATAAGGGTGATCTACAAATAGGAGATAGACTTCCACATTTGAGCTTCTTTAAGAAGGTATAAAATAATCTCCACAAATGCAAATGAATGAATTTAGGACTATAAAATGCACTGGGTATCAATCCCCAAATGGTGTCTGAGTTTTGGGAATCAGAGAGTAATGCTAATTTTACATGTTAGGTATGGGCACTTCCTAAAAATATTTATAGTCAGATTATTTTAGTGACTTTTTTATGAAAAGTCTTTTTTTAGACCAGCCTATATGCAAATATATCCAAACATATAACTCAAATGACAAGCTGATTTTCTAAAGGAGATTTAACAAAACAAAAACAAAAAAAAATGAACCTTTTTTCCACAAATGGAGAAACAGGTCCATTTTCAAACTGACTAATTTTTAATTATTGTTAATTAGAGATATGGATCCTGGTTCTGCATTGGTAGAACCAGGTTGCTTTGGTAAGAACAACTTTAGATAGGTGCAACTTTTAAGCAGGGAAAAAGAAAAAAATAAATCATATAACATTTGAGTATCAAAGGATCTAAGACAACATCAAGCCCAACCCATTTCTGACCAAGAATTTCTTTTGTCATCTAGGGATCATCCAGCCTCTATCAGAATTTTTTTTTGTTTTTGTTTTTGTTTTTGTTAGTGATAGACTTTCCTAAGGCAGTTAATTACAATTTTAGACATCAGTAATTTTAAGGAAGTTTATCTTATCAGAAATTCCCTCTCTTTGACCCATACCCCCTACTTCTAATTTTGCCATTTGGGTATAATTAGAACAAATCCTTTTTCTTTTTAACATTACAACTCTACTAAAACCTGAAGACAGCTATCATGTTTCCCTAAACTTGTATCTTCTTCAGTCAAAGCACGTGTAGTTCCTCTACCTGATTCTTACATGGAATGCATTCAACCATTCTAGTTACCTTTCTCTGCATAGTTTCCGTTATATTAGTGTCCTTCCTGAAATGAAATGCACAGTATGGACTAAAACACTTTGTATTTGATCTAACCAGGGAGTTCAATAGTGGAGCTATTATTTCCCTCATTCTGCATATTATGACTCTCAGTACAGCTAAGTACGGAATAAAAGAAAAAATGATATGTAGATCTATTTATTCATTATCCTTCTTTCACTTAAATAAGGTAATACCGATCTAATTCTACCAACCACTACCAATTATACTCGCCCAAACTTGACATAAAGCAGTCTGCTAGTGCATATTTAGAAAGAGAACAAAAGGAGAACCTCATAGACCATCAAAGAGTTAACAAAAGTTGTTTATTTAGCAGTGTGGGAGGGGAAAAAACAAACAAACAAACAAACAAACTAAAAACCTTTAATTTAGCAAAGAAACCCCTCTGATTGGGTTGGTTGTAACTTGTCTGGCTCCTTATTTTCCATGGCTTTATGCTCATTAGAAGCATGGCTAAAATTTAAGCCTCTGATTCCTTATGTACAATTTTTTGTACTTAGGCCACTAGGACATTTAACATGAATGAGATAGGCCTTTAGGAAAAAAAAATAGTTTAGCCTGTGTAGTTAGGCTTAAAAAAACAAAACAAAACAAAACAAAACAAAACAAAACAAAAAAACTAGCCCAGTCATTGAGGTAGGCACCCAAGTAGATATTTCTCCTACCACATCTATATAATAAATAAGCAAACAGTGCATACATACAAACATACTCTTTATGATTGATAAAATAAAACTAGTAATTAATTCAATGGAGGCAACTAGGTGGCACAGTAGATAAAGGTCTGCACCTGGAGTCAGGAAGATCTGAGTTCAAATCCATCCTCAAACACTTACTACCTATGTGACCCTGGGTATGGCATTTAAACCTGTTTGCCTCAGTTTATTCATCTGTAAAATAACCTAGAAAAAAAAATAGCAAACTTTTTTAGTATCTATGCCAAGAAAATCACAAATGGAGTTGTGGAGAGTTGGACACAAGTGAAACAAATGAGCAACAAATTCAAAACATTACTGAATTCTTAGAAACTTTCTGTCATGATGCATTATTATATGCTAGTAATATCCATGTAGGAATTCATTATTTTTTTGCATTAAAAAGGTGTTTTAATACTCAAAAATTTCAAGTAAAACTAAAATAGACATTTTATTAGGATTGAACAATAGAATTATAAAATCATAAATTCAGAGCAGGAAGGGAATTAAAGGCCTTCTAGTCATTTGTCTGAATTTAACAGATGAGGAAACTGAGGCTCAGAGAAATTAAGGAATTTGCACAAGATTAGGGAAGCATTAAGAAAAAGGGAGAGAAAGAGACAGAGAGAGAGAGACTAAAGAAGCCAGGTATGTTAAATATCTATAGCATGGAAAGAAAATGCACAATACTAATTAATAAAGCATAAATATATAGGAGGTCACAAACTCAAATAAGTAGAATGAATTGGAAGAGATACTATATATAGTTCAGTTGGAACCCCTTATTTTACCACCAAGGAATCAAAGGCCTAGACAAATTAATTAGCTTGTCCAAGGTTAAACTGCTAGTAAGTGGTTAAGGTGGATTCAAAATCATTCCCTCTGAATTCACAGCCCTTTTTCATTTTACTGTATCAAATTGTTGTCTTTCTACCACGTAATGTCAGTATCTATAATTATAAATAATGTGATGCAACTTGGCTTAGTGAATAGATAAGACTGCTAGTCTCAATCAGGAGGAGCTGAATTCAAATTCTGTCTCTGTGGCTTGCTACTTATTTATATTGACAAGAATTTATTGTTTTTGTTTTTATGTGTTTCAAGTAACTCCCAGAAACTTAAATATATTAATTAGATGGGTTGTAATATTCATCATCATCTGTATCCCTCTCTATCTATCTATCTATCTGGCTTTCAGGTTGGCAAAGTGTTTTATTGAGACTATCATATTTTATTCTAACAACTGCCCTGTGTAGTATGTTATTATTATCTTCATTATACAAGTGAGAAAATGAGGCTGAGAGCAGAGAACAAAATAAAACTTACAAGGAAGTAAAGGAAAGATAGCTCTCAACACAATGCATAGTATTTATTATATACATTTTATTGAAATGGAAATTTATTGTCACATATTTTGAATCCTCTCTCACATTGTGTTGTGCATATAGCAATGTTTTTTTCTTATTTTATATTATTTTATTTTAGTATTTAAGTTTGTTTATTTTTTTCTTTTCTTAGTTTGTATTAAGGTTTAAAATTTTTTAAAAATTACAAATAAAAATAAATTTAAAAAAAGAAAGAAAAATGAGGCTGAGGAAAGTCATATGATCTGCCTAGAGTCGCAAACCTCCTAAGTTTCCAAGGATAGATTTTAACCCAAGTGTTCCTGACTCCACATTTCACAGCTCTGTCTACTCTGCAGCTACACCAGGAGTTGAATAAAATGTAGATTCTTTCCATATTCCTATTCACAAAATGCCATGGACTTAAAGGGAAGACTGACTAATGTGAATGTAATTTGGATGATGCAAACTCACTCTCAAATATACTTTCCCTTTCTTTTCTTTGTGGGAGTAGCAGAGAAATCATCTGTAGCTGAAAGTTACAAAGGTAAATGCAAAACCTCAGAATCCAACAAAATTATTTTCACTATTTGATTAATTTTAAAAAGTGATATACATAAAAATCTTTTAAAGTTTACTTTTTCATAATTTGACATAATTGAGATAATATGTTTCTAAGACAACTGAGAAAGGATAAATTAAAAATGTAAAGGAAAGCACCAAATACTGCCATAGTTGTGAAGAAATGAACTTACAGAAAGTACACATCTCTGATCATACTCTTAAAAAATGTTCAATAGCTACCTGTTAGTTATTAAATAAAATTCAGACTTCTCTATCTGGTCTTGAAATCTCTTTTCTCTTAGGTTCCAATCTAGTTTTACAACCTCATGTCTTACTCTTTGATCCAAATGGGATTACTTAATAGTTTTTTCTCCAAACATGCCCTGTGAACTCTCATCTCCACAACTTTGCTCACACTCTTGTTTCATGTGGAATGCCCTTTCCCACTGGCAATTTTAACTAATTTCTACTTGTCTTTGCAGTTCAAATGTCATATGTTCCACTAACCTTCCCTGTTCTTTACACTTGGCAAAGATATCTCCATTCTCTGCACTAATATAGCATTTATGTTTTCTGTTACTGCACTTTTTTGTTATATTTTATATGACAGTTATTTGTGAAATGCCCCTGTATGAACTGTGAAAACATTGTATAAGTCCTGGAAAAATCTTGAAGAAATACTCAATTTCCCTGTACACTTTAGGTGACGATGATTTACATTATGACAAACTATACAATAAGTAAGATCGATGAAGTTAGGTAATATGTTTTACTCTTATTTGTATCCATAGAGTGTCCTACCTAGCACCATACTTTGTATATAACAAACAGTGAATAAATCTCTACTGAATGATTACAAAATAGCTACCTTACCATACCAAAAAAAAAAAAAAAATTGACCACCACCACATAGAAATAAATGCATCATGGACCTAAAATACAGTTAGAAACATAGGATCATGAAAGATTTTATTATTTTTAAATTCATCTGGATGACTTCTCTATGCTGACAAGGGCAAGTACAAATGATTCAAAGTTTAAGGTTTAAAAATGTAAAGGCAATTACCACAACTGGACCGTGAAGGCACATAGCTTGGGGGTGGGGAGTTCAATGTGAGTAGCAGCATACATTATGAATAGAACTCTAAATGCAATTCAAGTAACAATAACACTAAACCGGTTAGCAAAGATTTTCCCAGAATCAAGGAATTGGGATGGTAATCAGGAGATCATGTATTATAAGACCCCGCCTCTCAAAAAAATATGCTTCAACAAAACTATGATGGAAAATTTTTTTAACTCTTCTGTGTTTTATATCTCTAGGCATTCATGTAATGTTTTCACAGTTCATAATATGAAATTCAGAACCACCAACATTCTGCTTTCATTTCGATTCAAATAATTTTGGTAGCTCAACACCACGAGGAATAAAGGCAGAAAGGGAATAGTTCATTTTTAGTAGACTTGAATGCATCTTGCATAAAGGATTAAATATTATAACATTTATTCTGCATTTTTCCAGACTTTTTTAATATATTTTCACATATGAGTGCCTACACACACACACACACACACACCCACACGGATAGGACGGTATTGGATTGAAAAGGGTTGGATATGGCTATAGTGAATATTCTTTTGATTTCAATGATATGGGAAAATCCCATAAGAAGGAACTCCTTCTACCAATCAATACAAGGAGTTATCTTCTCTTGAAGTTACAATCTTAGAGAGTTTTCTCTTTGCCCTGAGAAATTAGGTAAATATCCTAAGATCACGTAATTAGTATATATCAGAATGTGACTTCAATCCAGGTTTTCCATTCTTTAAAGGCCAGCTTGCTATATACTAAGACACCTTGCCATTCTGCTGATGTTGCTTAATTTTATAGCGCCTACATTTCCTACTG
The DNA here is from genome assembly GCF_900497805.2 of Vombatus ursinus. NCBI lineage: Eukaryota > Metazoa > Chordata > Mammalia > Diprotodontia > Vombatidae > Vombatus > Vombatus ursinus. The sequence goes on from NW_020951427.1 coordinate 2,234,684, forward strand.
TATCCTTCTTCCCACTCTCTCTAAGAGAGCTATAACTTATAATTCAGTACTTAATGAATTTGTTAATATATGATTTGGAAAAATAAGTCAGATAAACATAGAGTTCATTATATTCAAAAGGCAACCAATTTTACCAATTCAATTGGGAGGATTGTTTACTACCTTGAAAATTATTATAATAGTTTTATGGTACACTTGAGTGATTTTTTCCCCCTTTCCTTTGGAATATTTTCTCTTTTTTTCCTCACTGGAATCTCAGATGAATTCTTATGGGTAGCTATGTAACAAGAAAGACAAAAAAAGGTCTGAAAAACAATTCGGTTAGTAAATAAGTGTTACTTTGTGCCAGGCACTGTGCTAATTGGTGGGGATACAAATAAAGAACCTATAAGAGATAATCAGTTTTAAAAAAAAGGCTAGGTCCTTTTTAATCCCAGTCAAAAATACTTGGGGCTTTAACATTAATCATTTTTGCTGCTTCATCTTTATTAAGTGGAGTCAGATGAAAATAAAGATAAAATTAATCCTGTAATTATAAAATATTTCCACATATCATTTTCTTTTAGATATTATATTTTTGCCAAAGGGGTTGCTTATCCATGAGACTAAAAAGCTAAGAAACTTCCCTCTGACCTTTAAGTGTTCTTATCATTGTTATAGTCAGGGAAAGGAGGTGGGGAAGTGGGATTCCTTGGAGCTAAATAAAACCTATAAGAAAGTTATATTGAAACTGAGTCTGGACACTAAACTGGAACAAAACCATGACCAACGATTTAACAGGCATATAAGGCAGAAATCGAGGTATGAAAGATTACTGCGGAATTATTAAGGAAGAAGGAAGCTAAAGGGAGAAAAATCCCATGGGCCAGTGCCTGTACAGATACATAGGAGGTTGTCAGATTTCTTGGTCAAATATTAGTAAATATTTCAATTCCAGTGAGATACTTTAAAAACTCATGTGTGCCTTCATTAAAAAAATATATAATCACAACATAAGGATTAGAAATGTGTTCAGAAGATAAAAATGAATGGAATAGATTACTTATCAAGGCTTCTTTCCTTCCAGCTGAAACCTATATCATCACAACAACTTTAATGATAAAAGCTGAGATAAAAGACTATGTGCCTTTTAGAACAATCTCTGTTTTAGGTAGCATGCTCCACAGAAATGAACCCCTTGTCTATTTTTGCGAAATTGAGAGATAACACTCTTTTAGTGTAAATATCAGTTTTAGGCAATGATATGCCTAAATAACCAATCCATGATATTATTGCAGGATTAAAAGGCCTAGCCCCTGGACAAGGGGGAAATATTTCTTTCCTTGGAAAGAATGAGGCTTTCATTTACTTTTTTTAAAAAGATAAACAAAATGTGATGTTAGTAGCAGCAGCTCAAAATGCTGTGAAGGCCTCAAGTTCTATAGAGCAATGTTCACTGGGCTTCCAAAAAAAAATTAAACATATTATCATAGCCCAATATGTGGAATAGACTGCTGAGTTTCTCTTCTGTAATTTGTACCTCTGTATGTAAAATGCAAGATCACACTGTGTTTGATCACAAAAATAAATGTGATTAAAAGTAATTTTTTGCCTATAAAGTACAGAAAGCCAAAAGCAGACCACAACATTTTAGATGACCTAGTAACACATGAAATAATGCTCCTTATTACCACTGTATATCGGATAAAACTAATTCCACTCACTCATTTGTCTCCTCAAGAAGAACTTGGGGATGATCCTTCTGTTTGGCTTGCGACATATAGTTTTATTAATAGTGAGAATGTCAAATATGATATGATTCACTTTCTACTACAATATATCAAACCGCTAGTTACTGGATACACATTCTGCCAACAGCTAAATCAATGTTCATAGACAATCTCAATATTGTAAAAGACAGCACACTCTGCCAACTCTTCTCCTACTTTGCCACTGTCATTGTGTAAGACAAGGGATTTCACAGGATAGCATGTCATTTCATACTTTATTTCCTAAGTTGCCATGGTGAAGGTATTTATCACCAAAGACCAGACCACTGGTGATGAAATTTGATACTTAGATAGTCTGGTCCTTGGGAAGCATCCATGGCAACCTTACTCAAAGCCTTCATCATGATGGCATATAATCTTCTAAAACTTATGATCCACTGGTAAAATATTCTGAACTCAGGGTCACCTCCATGCCATGCTAAATAGTTGGAATAGAATTCTGTAAGGAAATGTACCACACATTACTGCTGTATGAAAGAATGAAGAGAAAATCATCTGATATATCTTTGAAGAAGACATAGTCATTATGGTGTATAATGTACTAAATTGCATAATTTTAATGCATCCTACATTTAAGGAGGTCAAACTCAAACAGCTATACCTGGCTGCATATTGGCACCTATGTAGTATAGTAGATAGAGTGCTGGACTTGGTGTCAGGAAGGCCTGAACAGTGTGTATGACTATAGGTAAATAACAACCTCTCTCAGTCTCAGTTTTGTTGTTGTTATTGTTGGGTCATTCAGTTGTGTCTGATTCTTTGTTACCCCATGTCATTTAGTCATTTAACCTTTATTTACCTCAACTGTTTTACAATTTCCTCTGTAAAATGAGGAGAATAATAGCACTTAATCCCACAGAATTGTTGTGAAGATCAAATGAGATTTAAAAAACAAAACAAAGTGAAAATCATTTAAGCACAGTGCCTGGCACATAGTAGGTGCTATATTGTCCATGGGGTTGTCTTGACAAAATACCAGTGGTTTGTCATTTCCTTCTCCAGTATAGTAAGGTAAACAGAGGTTAAGTGACTTGTCATATAGCTAGTGTCAGAGGCCAGATTTGAATTCATGTCTTCATGACTCCAGGACTAGCACTCTATTCATTGAGCCATCTAGCTGACTATTAGGCAAACAGAGATTAAGTGACTTGCCCAAGGTGATACAGCTGGTAAGTAGCTGAGATAACCTCAGTTTATTCATCTGTAAAATAGGAGTAACAGCACTTGCCTCCTAAGGCTTTTTTGGGGGGGGGACAGGAGGGGTTTCTTTTGCTATTTAGTAATTTTTCAGTTGTAGCTGATTTTTTGTGACTCGATTAGGCATTTTCTTGGTATTTCCTTGGCAAAGATACTAGAGTAAGTTACCATTTCCTATTCCAGTTCCATTTTACAGATGAAGAAATTAATGCAAACAGGATTAAGTGACTTGCCCAGGGTCACACAGCTAATAAGTGTCTGAGGTCAGATTTGAATTCAGGAAGATAAATATTCCTTACTCCAGGCCAGTCACTCTATATACTGCACACTCTTAAGCTGCCCTTAAGAGTTGGTAGGGGGATCAGATTAGATAATATAAATTGCTTTCTAATGTTTTTGTTCTTCTTATAATATCTGGGCAATCAGTCTTCTATTCAAGTTCAGTACACAATTTCACATCAAATAATTTAGCTTGGTTTTCACTTTTATCTGAAGTAGATAACAGTAAGACATTATTTTGGACACAAATGAGGGGGAGAGAAACTTATTTTTTACTTACTTATTCTAAACCAGATACAGATGTTGATGTAGTAGATAGAACACTGGGCCTAGAGTCAGGAAGATAGAAGTTCAAATGTGACCCCAGGCACTTGTTAGCTGTGTGACCCTGGGTAAGTCATTTAACCTTTACTTGCCTCAACTGTTGTACAGTTTCCTGAACTGTAAGATGGGGATAATAATAGCACCTATCCCACAGGATTGTTGTGAGGATCAAATGAGATTTAAAAAAAAATTGAAAAGCATTTAAGCACAGTGCCTGGCACATACTACGTATGATATAAATGTTTATGCCTCCCTTCTGCCCATTTTCATTCCACTTTCAATTCTTGTTTCTAGTCAGTGTAGTAGCTTTATTAACTCAAATGTACTGAAAGGGTGTTTAAGACAAGGCTCACTTGACTTCTCTCTCACTAGAGAATAGTACAAATATAACCAGTAACACTATGGTGATCCAGTAGATATTTCCAATAAATGAAGGATGGTGGCTGAGAGACTGTCACCTTGTATCTGACTTAGACACACAGTATGCCATGTCTGCCAGAGGTGATTTCAGGAGGGATGAGATGGTCCATTATTCTCCAATTCACCTTCTCCTCACAATATTTTAATTTCTCAGATAATTTCCTAAGAGTATGCAGAGAAAGAACATGAGGCCACCTGATATGTTGGAGAAGGGTTGAAGAGCTAGGAAAGGGGCAAAACAAGGCAGACAGAGACCAGCTTTAGAAATCAGCTGAGTTCTTAGCATTCTATTGTCAATTTACATCTTTTTTTAGAGTTGGGCCTTTTTATGTGTAGTTATGAGTTCTCACCCTCTAGATAAATTCATTTCAAATAATTTCAAACATTAAGTATACTCATTAGGTACATGTAAATGAAGTAGCAGTATGGTACAGTAGCTAAGAGGGTAGGTATCAGAGTCAATAAGAATGGGGTCAAGTCCCATTTCTGTACAATGAGACCCTGGGCAACACATTTAATTTTTTAGCGTCTTAGGTAATCCTAAGAATATAAGTTGCAGGTAAGTTGTCAATTTGTTGTAGTAGAGGGAGTTTCTATATTGGGAATAAATTAAACTAACAAAATCACAGTCCTGAACAACAACAGTGAAAAACTTTGAGGGACACTTTGCTAGGCATGGAAATAAATTAAGTAATTGTATAGTCCTTTTACTTGGGGGGATAGGAGGAGAGAGGAAGGACTACCACATAAGCTGTACATCCACAGGTAAATAGAAAGTAATTTAAGGAGACTGAGAACACAGTCAAATTGCGGGTAGAGTGGTTATCAGGAAAGATTTCCTGTAGAAGATGGTAACTAAACTTCGTTTTGAGGAAACTAAAGGATTCTAAACATTGAGGGGCAGAGAACATGTAGTACTCTCTGGGAGCCAAGTTCAGGGAACTTGGCAAATAGAACAATTTGCCTATAATAGACAATGTATGAAGTAGAATATGATGGAATAAGTTTTAGCAGCTAGTTACTTCCATAAATCATCCCTAAATTTTGCTTCCTTGACCTAAAAGAATGACTCATTTGTGACTATTAAATTTCTAATATCAGATGTCAAAGGTGGAGGGAATCCATAGAAATGGAAGCTGACTACGAGAATGATTTCCTTATTACTCTAAAAGTTTAGCCATTTCTGGACATCTCTGCATTTTCTAAATTTCCCTCAAAAATCACTTGATAGATTAAGCCTAACAGACAAAACTCATTACTGTAAGGAATTTCAGTATTCATCAACCATCTCTGTGGGACTCATTTAAGTGACAATAAATACAAAACCCAGTATTCAAAAATGTGCTCCATTCAAAACTGTCCTGGAAATTGCCTTAATTGTAGTAAAGCAATTACAGAGAAATTATTTGTTTAGAAATCAGCAGGAGATTGTAATGTGCTGAATAATTAGCAAATGAGGTTGACTCTATTGTATACTCTTTTATCTTTCATTGGGTATCACTTGCAAATGCAGGTTTTTGATTCCTTAATGTCTACAATTCGTTTTCAGTTTATTTTCATGAGGTTGCTGTACTGAGGATTTTAATATTCTTAATTATAAAGATTTAATGGCCCCCATCTTGAATTCCTCAAAATTGCCTTACAACTACTGCTAAATTACTACCCACAAACCAGGGCACTGCTAATCTTACACCATATTTATGGAGCTTGCTTGAGGTATTACCATGAAGTACTACAGTTAAGCTTTGATTGATTAGTCAGAATGCTATTTTTCTGGACAATTTAATTCTAGTTAACTCATGACTAACCAGAACCACTATCTCTCATCACTGTTTTAGAAAAACTCAGCTCCTCTAGAAAATATTTCTAATGGGCAACAGCCCCTTTCTATTTTTAAGAAGTCCAATGTAGTACACATAAAAGATTCTTTGGTGATAGGGGATACTGCAAAGTCTGTTGAGTCATTTTTGAAGCATTCATCTGGCTCATTACACCTTCATGAGATCAGGGGGTTAGCCTCTACATAAATGTCACATCCATCCACCTTGGCATTGGGTAGAACAATAGCCCTATTTATTATCTGTAAAGACAAGCCTTTGTTCAAATGCTGAGAAAATAGTTTTGCCAGTTTTCGCCCTACTCTGTTACATGATTCCTTGATACCTGCTAGATCCTGTTTTAACTTGTGACTCTACTTTGCAGTTTTCCACTGTGATTTTTTTCAACTGGATACATCCTGCTCTGAAAGTCAGGTAATCCCTTTGCTAGCAAAACTTGACATTCTCCAGACTACAGCTCCCAGGATACTGCTGGACTTTGGGCAGCTCTGCTGCCTATTAAACAGTCTTGGTGGCTGTATTTATTCCAGAAATACTATAGGTGTCTCTCTACATTTAAAAATAAAAACACCCAACATACACATCTTTTCTTGTGATTTCCCTTTTTTCCTCCCTAAAAGTAGAATCTAAGATAAATGGCGTCCAAAAACCAAGCAAAAAAGGATCCAGTTTAATTGGGATTCTCTTAGTTGATTTCAATACAGCAGACAATACAGTTAGACATATGGGTTTTTCCTGTATTCTATAATTATAAAAATTAGAATTTCATTAAACAACTTACGCAAACAAACTAATTTCCTTCAAGTGAACACGATATTTGCTTCACTTAGAAGAGCTTAGACATACGACAATATTTATCGTTTTTGTTGTGATGTGGCACTCATGCAAGTCTTTTTAAAAACAGTCGTGTAAAGCTTAAAACAGCTACCAACTTAAAGGTTAAGAACTTGGTTCTAAGAAAGCAATTGAGGAAGAAACCCAGCTGGGACATTATCTCAACAGCTTTAGCAAATGAGCCCAACACACACTAGATACCTTTTACTGGTTTTAAAAATAAGAACTAGACAAAGGCATGACTCTACAACAAATAAATGTCAAAATATGCTTAAATCTTGCAATCATTAAGTAGACAAATACAACACAAAAAATCATTTATAATGAGCCCAATTTTCTACCTCCTGTGGTACAGAGCTGGCCATTATAAATCTTTCTGGGCAATTGTTCCATTTATGTAGAAAGCTGGGGTATTGCCTTCCCTCCCTTTGTCACATTTATAAAGGTGACTGCAAAAATAGGGGATTGGTTGAGCTTGATCCTCTCTGTCCCCTGAGCAGAACACTCCATAGCACATTGTCTGGGTCAGGCAAGGACAGCTCCATCAAAATTGACTGTTTCCTCTCCTTAGCTCAAATGAAAGTAACAGAGGAAACTCAATTCACTGGCAGCCTCATTTGCCTGAGCTGCCAAGTTCTAGATAAGTGACTCTCAAGTGGGTATGAGAAACCATGGAGAGGGGAAAGGAGAATTTTCTTTATTCTTTAAGATGGCAGGGGTACATTTCCCAACTCCCTAGGAACAGCAGAGATTTAGCTTAAAGATTTTTTTTGATCCAGGGATGTACCTCTACTTCCTAAACTTTTACACCGTATTACTCATCAAGACAATTTCCCATCAGAGAAACAGGTTCACCTATGTTTGATATAGGCAATCCTGGGTTAGGAGAATTCATCCACTATTGAAAAAGATCATTGCTGACCCTGTAATACAATCATCCTAGAGAGTTTTCTTGGTACACTAAGAAGACAAAATGATTTGCTAAGGGAGACAAAGTCAGGCTGTGTCATAAGCAGAATTTGCACACAAGTCTTCTGGGCTGTGAGGTCAATTCCTGGGCCACCGACTTTCCTCAATGAGATAGTCTCTATGATTTAGTTATACGTTACTCCTTCACAAAGATACCATAAATTTTATATTAGACAATCTCTACTGTTTTCTTCTGAGATTATGTTATCATTCTACATTTCTGTACAAACCCTTCTCCCTTTCTTCATCGTATAAAGGTAAATCTGACTCCCACAGAGTAATTCAGGGAATTTTCAAGGTCCAGCAGATCCTACAAAGCTGTGAAGACTTGAGTCACAAATCAGATTATTGACTGTGTGCCTGTCATCTGAGGACACTTTAAGCTCATTCCCATTGTGAAATTACATTTATTCTGGGTCTATACTTGCAAAGGAAATACATTTGTTAACACCTTAGTGGGGTGTCACTCTCTGGGGGTTGAAGGGTGGAAGAGAATAAGTGTGGAAAGACTAATCATGAGAAAGTTCACCACAAAGTTTTTTGCTCTTTCTGGACAATAGAGTTTACAATATCACCTACTTAATTATGGAGGGGTTGTAATATGTGTTGGCAGAAAGCCCATCCAAATGTTCAAAGTCATGGACTTCTTGAAGTATTGAAGGATATTAATTATTCTCTCAGGCCATTAGAGAATTGCGTTTTCCTGCCGTGTATCAATTTGACAAAGTGTCAAGCATTTGATGGCTATGGCATTTTTAAGCTATCCTAGCTGTGTGATTGATTTATCAGTAGGTTTTCCCTAGGAAATATTGATAGTCTGTGCTGACGTTTGTTTTTTTTTAATCAATATTCTCATGTATATGTGTGTGTGTGTGTGTTCACATGTGTACATGCAAGAAATTCTTCAGAGGACAATTTTCAGAGGACAGGTCTCTGTGTGCATTTGCAAAGGAAAATAAAAGAGCCAAGTGGGATGTCACAATGCTGGGGGTGAGTGATATAGGATGTTGTTAGCAAGAAAAATTTTTGTAAAATGCATTCTCTATACTAGAAAGGAATTAGGCTAAGAGAGTGAAAGGATGATGGAACCTTAGAATCTGAGTATGAAAAGAATACTTCTTGAAGTGTTCTTCATAAACTTAACTCACAATCTGACAAATGAAATGCTTCTACAACATCCCTGAGCCATGGTTATAAATCAGCTTGTGCTTGGAAAGGACATGCTGTCTCTTACTGAGAATATAGTCAATTGAAACCTTAATATATTTTTCAAATAAATTCCTATCTGACCATGATCTCCTCCATTTTTGTACTTTGGCAATTGACTGAGTTAGAGAGAAGGGTTTTGGCATAGGACAATTTACTTTGGTACTTTCATCTGTGATGTAGTAGATGTGGATAGCTGCTCCGAATGGACAGAATAAAACCTACTTATATCTTCTTGCCCTGAGTGACTCTGGCCCATGTCCTTCACGAAATAATATTCACTCCAGAGGTAGGGTCCACCCAATGTGTAAAGGGCTTTTTTTTTTTCTAGATCACTTGACATTGAGTAGGGGACGAAAGGAACACATAGGATAAACATGGTTCTTCCCTTCTTACTAAATGAAGGACAACCGCCTTTTCCAGTCATCAATTTCTTCCAAGGTATTTTTAACATCATTGTTCTCAAGCAATTCATGAGTAGGTAACAGGGTTTAGCCTACCTATACTCACCATGTCTCACTCTAATGTCCCTTGAGTGACTTGAAGCCTTAATTCTTTACAGACCATGTGTCTTTACAGACACATATTGTGTATTTTGCAACTACAAGCCTCTGTCAAATACAGCATTGATATCTTCCCCTAAAATATTTTGAAAATTTATCCTGTATATAGTTATATTTTGTTCAATTACCCTAGCATATTTTTACTATATATATATATCTCCTTTGATTGCTTTCCAGTTAATTATATATTCCCAGTTCAATCTTGGATTTCTTAAAACTTTCTCAAATAATAAGTCTAATCAAATAAATTAAAGAGAACCAACAGATTAAGATATTGCAAACTACACAAGCCCACCTCTGTACTTCTCTCACCCTCCGTGGGTGACATAATTTTTCAGAGACTGTCATTTCATGACAAAGTCATATGCAATCACCAACATATATTGTTGTTGTTGTTCAGTTATTTCAATCAAGTCCAACTCTTCGTGACTCCATTTGAGGTTTTCTTTGCAAAGATACTGTAGTGGTTAGCCATTTCCATCTCTAACTCATTTGAAAGATGAGAAACTGAGGCAAACAGTGTTAAGTGACTTGCCCGGGGTCACACAGCTTCTAAGTATCTGAGACCTGATTTAAACTCATGAAGAGGGGTCTTCTTGATCCGAAGCTCAGGGCTCTAGCCACTGAACAATGTAGCTGTCACAAAGATATGTATTCTGATATTAATTTGGTATCTCACTAAACTTTGTGTAACCTGTTTTTTTACACAATTACTTCCACTTTATGAAATGTTACTACTCATAATTTTCAACTTCCCTTTACAATATTATAAACCAAATTTACACTTACCAACTTTTACCTTTTCCTACCATTTATTAACTTGACAAAGTGATCATCAAACATTTCATAACTAAGGCACTTTTTGTGCTCTCCTAGTTGTGGTGATTGATTTATCACTTGCTTTCCCTGTGAAATAGTGATTGTCTGTGTTGGTGTTTCTTTGTTTGTTTGTTTTCAATAACTTCTTTTTTGGTGTCAACAATTTTCAACAGACAAAGGAGTCTGAAAATCATACCAACCAGGAAACACTTGATCTTGCTGAGCAGAGATATGTCAGTCTTGAACAAAACTGGTTTGGAGTACAAGCTTATTTGGAAAACATTAGAGAGAGTTTGAGCACTGCTGTCTCATAAAATGAAAAAAAATGTTTAAATGGGCTTGAAAGCTTGGTTCATGATACAACTGAGATAGACTATGTCAAGAACATTTTTAGATGAATTTAGTAGGAAAAATCTATATAAAATCGACCAGGCTTAGGAATATTTCTATAAAGATCTATTCTCATCATTGTTGAGATTAGACAGACTTACACTGATTGGTACCAGAGGGCAGAACCAGGAGCAATGTGTAGAAGTTGCAAAGTGGAAGATTTCAGCCTAGTATAATGACAAATTTCTAACTAAGTAATCCTAACATTCTTTGGGCTACTTCAGAACATAGTAGCTTCCCCTTTGTTGGAATTTTTCAATAATGGATAGATGACAAACTATTAAGTATGTTATTAAAGGAATTATTTTTCACATATGAGTTGGTCTGCATAGTCATTGAGGTCTCTTCCAACACTAAAATTTTGTGATTTTATGAGACTAGACGCATTTTTTCTAACTCACATCTCCACATCTTATATCTCTAAAAGCAAATGAGTCTTAAGAAGATGATGACCAAAAAAAAAATGGTTAGACATGCCAAAAATCCATAGAAGAAATCCAGGCTATAGCTGACACAATTTTGAAGGTACTGAGAGGTCAATTTATGAGCTATTTCTAAGATGGAAAGAAGGAATATAGTAAATTTAAATAAGGGATGACAATTTACCTCACCTCCTCCTCCAAAACAACCAAGCAATCAAGATCTGATTCTCATGCCTAGTTCTCTCTCTCTCTCTCTCTCTCTCTCTCTATATATATATATATATGTATATATATATATATACATACATACATATATTAATACAGAGTGATATAGTGACATATTAAACACATCCTTAAAAATTTGGGCAGATAATGTCTAAGCTTTTGCAAATGTTTGCAAAAATTGAAGATTTAATAGCTGGCCTCTACTAAGATGATCCCCATTCAAGACTCAGCATTAAATATAATCACAAAGGTAGCTGCGATCAATAATTTTCTGATCACCAATACCAAGTGGAGCATAAATCAGTAAAACATTCACTAAAGACATTTATATATTGCTCTCAAAGATGATATTAGCAACTAATCCAAAAAGAAGATGGATTCCTTACAGTGAGATACTCTATTTCAGCATTCTCTAAAGTGGAGAGCAATAGCATGACTCCAAAGGGTGTGGAACCCATTGCAAGGCAAGAACATGATTTATTTTTCCCCCTCCCCACAATGCCTAATGACTGAACTTCTTTTGAACATAACTCCACAATGCTCTACTCTCTTTATTGCCAACACTGTTGACAGTAATGTCATTGATAAATCTTTGACTTTGTCCCTTCTCTCTGTTGGTCTCTGGTAGCTGTGTAAGTTTCTTTCATCCACTAGGCATGTGGCAATTAGAACATTTATAACAAAACTATTAAATGAGCAACTGAACCAACAGTCATGCAGCTAAAAATTCCCAAGCATATTTGCCTCCCTCTCACTCCCCACCACCTCCATAAAATAATGGCTACAGTTAGGTACCCTTGGGGCAGTGGTAGGGAAGAATCTCATTCCTCCTTTTCATTTTTGGTGGGTCAGAGTGATCACATGTGATGAGTTTGCAAGGATAAATTATTATTTGCATCATAAACCTCATTATGTATCTTTTTACCAAAGCCCACACTTCTTCTGGACCTCTCTATTTCTGTCCAGGGCACCTTCAATCTTCTAATTGCACAGGTTTAAAACATCAGTGTCATTCTTAATTCCTCATTCTTACTCACCCCATGTATCAGATTTCTTGCCAAAACTCATGCTTTTGATATTTTTAACATCTATCATATCCTCTTTTGTTCACTTATGAGCTGCCACCATAATTCAGGCCCTTATCACCTTTCATTTGAAAGAGTTTAATGGACTCTTAACTGGTCTCCCTGCCTCCAATTTCTTGTCTTTCTAATTTATCCTTAATGCACTTGTTTAAATGTTTTTCCTAAACCACAAATCTTTACATTATCACCTCTCCCCTAACAGCCACCCCACTCAAAGCTTTACAGTGATTCCCTATCACCTCTAAAATCACTATAAACTTTTTTATTTATCATTTGAATTTTTTTTTCATAACCTGTTCCCACACCACTTTTCTAGCCTTCTTACACTTTACTCTTCCCCAAACAGTCTTTAGACCAGCTGTATTGGACTACCGGTTGTTCTTCATACATGATGCTCTATTTCCTATATCTATGTCTTTGCATTGGACCTTCTCTATCCCTAGACTGCTCACTTTCCTCAACTCTTCTTCTTGGAATCTTCAGTCACCTTCAAAACTCAGTTCAAAGGCTCTTTCTACAAGAGACCCTGATATCTCCAAATGTTAGTACCTTCTCTTCCAATTTTAGAATAACTTTATATATCATGAGTGTGTATATATTCATTCATCCATCCATCTGTCTATCTATCTATTTGTCTGTCTGTTTATCTACAATAAATACTACACACGCTTTCCCCCTAGTGCAATGTCAATGTCAGGCCAATGAGACAGGGGCTTGTTTGTTTTTTATATTTGTATCCCTAGCACCTGACAGTCCCTGACACACTGTAATTGTCTAACAAATGCTTGCATGCCTGCTTAATTGATTATATGAGGAAGGATCAGATTTGCAAACCTCTGTGGAAAGAGCACTAACTTTAATGTCAGGGGACATGGGTTTAAATTCTGTTTCCGATCTATACTGCCTGTATGACCTTGCAGAAATCATTGAGCTTCCCTGATTATCACCTTCCTCATCTGTAAAATAAAGGGGCTGAATTAGGTAGCCTCTGGGGTACCTTCAAATTATTGTGAACTTAGGAACCCTCCTCTAACGTTGTAAGGTAATTCACAAGTAAATGTAAATATTACATTGCTTTGGGGACTATTTGACCTTGATCAGTCAAAGACACTATATATTGTCTTTAAAGCCCAAGAAGTCTACTTCAATCAATCACTGGTCTCCTTTTCCCTCACAGTGTTGTCATCTTAGTTATGCACAACAATGTAGGTGATTTTCTGACTATTTTTATGCAATTAGAACTTGAATGCATTTTATGCAAATGGACCACCACAGTCTCCTGTATTTCTAGTCAAGAAAATTATTATCCAGAATTAAATCTAAATGTTAGGGTGTTAAGTAATACAAGTCTTTCCTTCTTTTTCTCCATCAGCAACACTGCATCTGGTATGTATGCAAACTCTCACCATTTAGAAGCCTACTTTTTTTTCCCCCTTCATTGTTTAAATTTAGTTCTTTAGTTACCTTAATAGGCTTAAGCCAAAAGAGTGGCAATTTCCAGCCCCAGCATTATATCATGTTCATTGTTCAGTCTTCTGAGATTGGTTCAGTTAACATTTTTCATATCTCCTGCACAAAGCACTTTATGTGAGTATAATGTTACAGTGAGTTTAATCTGGCTAACAGTGACATAGTTTAATGCTTCATAAATTCTCTGCTTTGCCAACCAACTGAATGCAGCAAACTAACTGACAAGGTGATTGGTATATCATTGCTCGTGGTGATTTATGCAGAAGGATTATAATTAAATTCCTTTCTTTAGGACACTTCATGCCCAGAATGTATATCAGGTGTCTTCAGCCCTCCCGCTTTTATTATTGCTGTGTTAATGTCACATTTAGTTTTCATTGGTTAGAGTAATAATATGCAGATGATATGTGATGATGACCCCAAGAAAAATCAATAAAAATTTCTTACTTTGACATTCTTATAGTAAGAATATTGCAATGCACAGTATTCCTTGAGGTTCATTCACTCTTGCTGTGACATGGTTCTATTAACATGTGAGATGTGAGGCAACATTAAGGAGATTCATATTTGGCTTGAGTAACAGATTAAGAAAAAAATTGTAGATACTGGCAATGTGAGCCTTTCAAGAGTACATGTTTAAGGAAACATGTATGCAAATAAGATTGCATATGTAATAGATAATACCCGTAGATTGGTTGAGTGAATTTTTTCCCACTACTCACTGCATGCCAAACCCTACAAACACTGGAGATTATAAGCATGATGGGAGATTCTTTCTGAGTGCCTACAGCTCTGAAAGAGTTACATGTCCTTGGTGTTTTTAACACTGACTTAACCTAGTGTTAAATTCTGCTGTGATCCAGGTAACTTGACGTCACAAAATTTGTCATCAAAGAAGCATAGCAGTTGAATATCAGGTACAGATATGAGAAAATCATGAAGGATCAACTAAAATAACATATGTAGAGTATTTTGTGAATCTTAAAGTGCTACAAAATCCTGCCTATTTTTTAATTGTTATTACAAGACACAGCAAACTAAAGAGTGCTGATCAATTTTAACAATCTAGAACTGTAAAAATATTTAAAGAATGTTATTTAGAAATTGCCTATTTTATTTTTATTTATTGATAAATGCACAATATACACATATATGTATATATATGTATAATATGTAATATATGTGTGTATAGTCTCTTATAGATTTAGATCTATGGTTGTATAAAATGTGTATATTCAATTAAGAAATGTACCTACATGTGAATTCATAAAGTGAAATCATTTTCCCTGAATGTTATAATGTAGCTGTGTACACTCTTTACTTCTTGGGAACTATAAAAGTTATAGGTGAAAATGTTCTGGATTTGGAATCAGAGGATGTGGATTCCAATCCTGGTTATGGTACTTACACCATTATATCCATAGTTAGGTCACTTAACCTCTCTGAGTCTAAGTTTCCTGATCTGCAAAAAAAAGGTCTTGGACTTAAAGACCTTTGAGCTCTAAACCTATAAATCTACGAGATCAAAAAACTAGAGTAATAAGTACTCATTGAATGTAATATTATGTGAGTGCCACTCTGATTTGTTTCTATAGAAATCATCATAAATGAAAAAGTATTTATTAGACATATACTCTTATACTGTTCTTGATAACCATAAGGGGATGTATGGAATGGAAATTAATTGCAGTAAGTGATCTCCATGCTCAAGGAGCTTACAGATTATTTGGGGAAATTAAACACATGCACTTTAATGCTTAAAAAATTACTGGTCAGTGAAAGGGTTATTCATACAAACTTGAATGCACACTGAAATCCCTATATATCTTAGTATTGCCTTTATGAGCTGATGGGATCAAAAAATAAAATCAGCACCTGATAGCCACCTTGTAGTAATAAACCAATATGAACCTGAGTGGGCTGGCTAGGTGAATCTAGGTGACCCGTGATAGGGATCCTCCCATGATTAAGCCTCTCATATGAGGTATATGGATACCTACTAACTGCCTGTATTGACTCATTTATTCTAATATGTTCTTATCCTGGAAGGTCTAGGTATCCAAAGATAAGGCCACCACCATACTGTTACGCGTACATTCTCTCAAGGTCCTGATGTAACCCTGTTAAAGGGAAATTAATTTCCTCTACCATTGAGCCCCCCATCAAGGCATTAACACAACTTATCACTTACAAGAATGATATTTTACTTCTTAAAGACAATACTTTAGGGCAGCTAGATGATGCAGTGGATAGAACACTGGCCCTGGAGTCAGGAGGACCTCAGTTCAAATCTGACCTCAGACACTTGACACTAGCTGTGTGACCCTAGGCAAGTCACTTAACCCCAATTGCCTCACAAAAAAATAGATACAAACAATACTTTACTTAGTAATAAAGTAAAAGAAATGATATTGATACCATAGGTATTCATATATTAAGTACATGAATACATAATCAAATACATTATAATTAGCATAAACTTGAGTTACACTCTGCTGCTAATGCACTCAGTGTCTGTGGGAAAAGTATACATGCTCTTATAGAAATCCTGTAAAGGGGAGGACAAGAGGGAGGGAAATCCAGGTAGCTGGGGATAACTCACAACTCTAGGGTGCAGGCTTCTTTGTAATAAGTTAATTTAGAAACATCTGCACCCTGAGAAAACACTTCTTTGTGAGGTGCTTGTCTACTTATTCTCCACATTCTAGCTAGACGCATCCTCTTCCCTTCTTGAACACGGCATATAAAAGATCTTTCGACTTACAACCACAGTATTATTTTTTAATTTTAATTTATTTTTTTAATTTATAGAATAAAGCAAGAATTTCTATAATATATTATAATAAAAAGATGATTGTATATGAAAATGTAAATCTATTATGTATAACTGGCTATTCCTTTTAAATTTATAATAAAATTACCATGTAAATTTTTCCCTTTTCTTTTTTTCTTCCCTCCCACCCCTAGAATGGCTACTATTTGACACAAATATGGATGTGTGTGCATACTGTATACATACATGTATATGTATGTACAAACATATTTGTATCTAATGGTACATACACACATGTAAAATCATTCTATACACTTCTTTCTCTTGATGCGGATAGTGTCTTCCTTCATATATCCTTTGCAGTTAATTTAGATATTTAAATAGTAAAAATGACTTATTTGCTCAAAGTCGTTCTTAAAACAATCTTGTTGTTACTGTATACAATGTTCTCTTGGTTCTGCTCATTTCACTCTTCATTATTTTGTGCAAGTCTATCCACATTTGTTGTGAGATAATCAAGCTCATCATTTCTTATAGGATACTAGTATTCCATTACTGTCATCTACCACAACTTGTTTATCCATTTCCCAATGGACAGGCATCCCCTCAATTTCCAATCTTTGCCACCACAAAGAGAGCTGCTATACATATTTTAAAACATGTAGGTTCTTTTCATTTTTCCCTAACCATCTTTGGAAATAGACCTAGTAGTGGTATTGTTGGGTCAGAGGGTACAATCACACTATTCTTAAAAGGATATTTAGAAAATGCTAGCTCCTAATCTGAATAACAGTTTCATTTAAGCCAGAGAACTGCAAAATTCATTAGGTGGGCTATTTCTGAACTATTGACATCAGACCAGCCAGCTCTTCATTTATCACGATGTTGAATAAAAACAGAACACACAGCAAACAGTTCAGGCGGATGCTCGGAACAAGGAAAAAGAACCTATCTTTTCTTGCATTGTAAAGCAAAAGTGATACTTGTATTTTCCCTTTCTGATTTTCCCTCTCAAATCAGTAAGGAATGACACTCTTCCCAGATACTTAACCTCCTTAAACTTTAGATGGTATTGTAGACAATAACTATAAGAGAAATCTTTGTTTATCTAATAAGGAGCTAATAGCCAAAGTCTTTTTTTTTTCTTTTTCCCAGCTATAACCTCTTGATTCTGGTCACTTACAACAGGTCTGGCAATCTGATTTTCATCCCATCATGTTTATTACTCTCCTGTCATTTTTTCAATCATTCCTCTCAGCTTCTGTTCCTAACAGTACTGGCTTCTCCACTGAAGATTTTTAAGGCAGGTGGAGATATATAGTTGTTTGGGGCATAATAGAGGAAATTATTCTATGTCTTGTACTAGATGCCCTCTGGACTTTGTAAAACCCAGAAACTGTTATATCAAACCACCTTTTTTTTTTGGATGGCCCCTAAGATTCCACAGAAAAGTAGTTTATCTCTCTCTTCCCCATACAATAAATTGGAGTAATGGTTTTCCATATTTCATATTTCACAGCAAACATTGGCTCATTAACAATGATTTCTTTGTGGAAATCATAAATAAAATTCAAGTCATTTTGAAATTATTACCCCTGTTACCATTAACAACACTTTTACACCACTGCCTTTCTGTTCCCATAGACAAGACCTGATTTCTCTATGCAGGTCTTTTTCATTACATTAAGAACCACTTCACAAAAGCTAAGAAAATAACAGAAGAGAACTTAATGATCATCTTGTTTAACTTCTGTGCCTGACCAAGAATCTCTTTCACCATAAGAATTCAATAAGTGGTCATACAGCCTTTGCTTGGAAGTAACTACTGAGGTTAACTCACTAGCTCTTGAAGTAATTTATTTTACTTTTGGGTAGTTTTAATTATTAGGAAGCCAAAATATACCCTCTCTCTCACATCTATTCATTGCTTCTAATTCTACCCTCTGAGGACAGGACAGGTTGAATCCTTCTTGCATATGACAGCCTTTTAAATATATGAAGAAAACTACCAGTTCCTCTGTATTTATTCTGTTTTCAATGGTAAACACCAACAGGTCTTCAAGCAATACTTGTATGGCATATTTTCAAGTCATCTCCAACATTGTGGAGGCCTTGAACTAGGTTTTTTCATGTTCCATGAGTACCAGTGAAGTTATCCATCTGTCATCCCTTGCTCTTAGTTATAGGGACAACTCCACCTCCTTTTCTGTTTAAGTTTCCTGGATATAATTTACCTGACTTTTTATATTTGATCATCACACTAACCCTGTGACATAAATATTATTATTCATCCCATTTTATAGCTAGGAAAACTGGTACTGAGAGAGGTTAAATGACTTGTCCAGGGTCACAGAGATAGAGTCAGAGGTAGCATTTGAATTGACCATTTTATGGTCTCCATTTTTCCCAGTTTCTACTTTACTTCATGGATATTCATTATTTAGGAAAGTAAATTCATTGACATAAAGGTTTAATAGAACTGATGCCTAGAGTAGAAGATTTCAATGATATAATATTACTCCCACCTTACCTAAGGGGGAAGCCAGTGTCTCAAATAGCCTGAATTTTAGACCTCATGTTTCATATCTGCCCAATGTTGATGAGTCATATGTTTAGTACAACACAGTCATAACAGTCTTACTTCAGTGATGAAAAATAGAGGAATGTAGGAATATAAATTTAGCATCATTAATAATCTCTTTAAATAAAGATACCTCTCTAATTTGAACAATACAGAATAAATTAGGCAGATCAACTTTCTAATTGCACATTGTGAAATATAACAAGGAGAAGGAGAATTAAAAGAAAAATAATAACTAAGCATAAATGGTATGCTCTGTCATTTAAATTAGGATAAAGTCCAGCTTCTACATAATTTCATGCACTTTTCTTTGGTAGAGTGGCTACAAACATGAAATCATGACTTAATCACAACATGACAATTCAACCGATAGCTTCAAAGGTCATTTTTATCTTCTCTTCCATTTGTTATAGCTTGCTTTCACCTATTTGAGGAATGGGGAACAGGGGAGGAGGGACACTGTGACAGAATGGTTAGAGAGTTTGGACCTAAATTACTTGGATTCATGTGCTGCCTCTGACAGATACTGACTATGAACCTGGACCTCCAAGATTATAGGATGCAGAATAGGTGCCTAGATCAATCAATCAATAAACAAACATTTACTATGTACCTGTAATGTGCCAGCCACTGTGCTAAGTTCTGGGGAATAAAAAAGAGACAAAACACAGTCCCTGTCCTCAAGGAGCTTACAATCTAATGGGAGAAACAACATGCAAGCAAATATGTATGAAGTAAACTATACACATGATAAACAGGAAATAATTATCAGAGGGAAGGAACTAAAAGGCTTGGGAAAGGCTTCTTGTAAACAATGAAATTTTAGGTGGGACTTAAAAAGGAATTCAGGGAAATCAGTGGGCAGAGTTGAAGAGGGAGAACATTTCAGGCAGGGGGAAAGTGAGTGAAAATGTCTAAAGTCCAGAGATGGAGTATCTTGTTCATAGCACAGACAGGATACCAGCGTCACTGAATTAAAGCATCAAAGAGTTTGTGTTGGGTAAAGTGTAAGAACACTGGAAAGGTAGGAGAGATCTATATTATGAAGGGCTTTGAATATCAAACAGATTATTCCATATTTGAATATGGAGGTGATAAGGAGCCACTGGAGTTTATTAAGCAGGAAAGTGATGTAGTCCGACTTAGAGCACCAGATTACTTTGGGGGCTGAATGAAGGATGGACTGGGGTAGAAAAAGACTTGATTCATTGGTCAAGAGTTTCTTCATTGGAGAGTTCCCAAAATCAGTGAATTATCAGATCTAGTATCTTTTCCCAAACATTATTTAGTATACAGATTTTTAAATAAAACATTAATATCTTTTTCATTGGCCCATGAACTTAAAATTTCCCATTTTGTACCTCACAGCTCTGTCATACTTAGCATTTGACTTACGCCCATAATATCTATCATGAGGTAGTTATAGCAGAAGGCAACGGATATTGCAAAAAAAAAAATTTACAAGTCTATGGATCAACAATTTGAACTTCTATTTTTGCTGAATTACTTATTTAATTACTCTTGACCTCATGCATTAAGGACTATACTCAAAATATCAATATATTTTTTCTAGATATTGACTTAAGAATGTAAAAAGTATTCAGAAAAGAATAGCCCAAGACCCGCTATTAAATAACAATATTTTAGAATTAGTTATAAGTGAATACAACTAAGCAAATCAAAAAAAGGAAGAATAACTTTTACATAAACAATAATAAAGCATAGATTAAAAAACAAATACATTTAATTCAATAGCTGAGGAAGAGAATTCATTTGGAATCCTGAGATGACATCACTGGTAGAGTTTGTTGTTCAGTTATTTTTCAGTCATATCCAACTCTTGATTATACCATTTGGGGTTTTCTTGGAAAAGATATTGGAATGGTTTATCATTTCCTTCTCCAGATTCTTTGACAGATGATGAATTGAAGCAAACAGGGTTAAGTGACTTGCCCAAGGTCACACAGCTAGTGTTTAAGTCAAATTTGAACTCGTCTTCCTAATGCCTGGTCCAGCAGTTTATCCACTGTAACATCTAGTTGGTTGAGTTTAGAGAGTGACCAAAAGCAATTAAAGAAAGTTTAACATGGGAAAATCCAAGTAGATCAAATGCTCTAGGGAAAAGAAGTTCAGCAAGTGAAATGTGTTTACATTAAGAGCAGTAAAATTAGAAATGTTAATTATTTATCTATGGAAGATAATATGGCATGCTGATCTATCCATTTCTTGACTAAAATCACTATGTAACCCAGTGGCTCTTTGATTACAATTATTAAAATAGTGATTAAAAAAACTTTAAGTCTTGAAAAAACTCCAAAAACATTCACAAAGAAAAGGTATTTAATACTGATTTTTCACTGGTTAATTACTGACCCAGCATATTTTATTTAGGCAAAATGTTTCTGGTAGGTATCTTGCCTCTGTTAATGCAGATGTTAGTAATACATTCCTAGTGCTTCAGTAAATGATAGAGAAAAGATGATCTTGATTTGCAGGCATACTGAGTTTGTTTGCAGAAATACCTGCTAAACAATATTAAATCTTCTTATAAAAGAAATTTCAGAATATTTTTGGAACAGCTTTTGAAAGGACTAGATGATGATAGCTGTCATGGACCCTGATATGCTAGATGGTATAGCATGTATGCTGATCAATTTTTTTCAATGAAACAAAAACAAAAACCCTGATAAGTTTCCTAATGTCTCCTCATTGTCTGTTCCTTACCATTAAGAAAAGGTTATTACTAAGAGATAAATCTCCCACTATAGCTATCCTTTTTGACATATTGATTAATAGTATTACTCTTTTTTAAACTTTTTTTAAGTTTCAGTGAAAATACATCTTTAGACTCTTATAGGTATATAATTTACCTATAGTCATAGGAGGTTTCTAGGAGACTAAGTGGATAGAGTACTGGGCCTGGAGTCAGGGAGATGTGAATTCAAATCTGGTCTTACACATTTACTAGCTGTGTGATCCTGGACAAATCACTTAAATTCTGATGCAGTGTCTTTGCCAAGAAAATCCCTTAGACAGTATTGGCATGCTTTGATCCATGTCACAAAACAGTCAGACATCAATGAATGACTGAAAAACATAACTAACCAAACCTGAAGTTATCTAACCCCAAATAAACCTGTGAAAACTGAGCATAACAAATCCTTTGAATTATTTGTGAAACTTGGATCCTTGCTATTACTTTAACACACATTTCTTTGTTCATCCCTCAATTTGTGTTTGGATATGGGAACTAACTCATATTTATGATCCAAACACCATTTTTTGTCTCTGTTCTCTCAGCTCCCTAGTTATGGACTCTGATTTGTATATAACCCTATGTCTGGCCCCTTTCTTCCAGGGATAGTGGGTGATCATACTCCAGTCTGTGAGACTTTAGCCTGCACCAGGGAGGACTTTTAGACTCAGCCTTTCCCTATTCCCATTTCAGGCTGAGACCAAGAGAAAACATTGAAAGCATGCATTAGCGATCAAAATACCAATGAGGACACATCCCTGGAGATTTACCACCACAATGAAATAAAGCATTTTTTTCTCATTTTGACAAGTATATGTGCTTGTGTGCTGTCATTCACCCTCCCACCTCCTCTTCTGGTTTGATGAAATATCCAAAATAAATTTATTAGTACTGAAGCAAAATGTCATGTACACATATAAAACCTACATATTTCCTAGCATAGTTTACCAATGATTTTCAATACATTTCTACCTTCACACATATAAATCTATTTCCTATGAAGAAATAAATACACTCTCTTCTATCTGACCTATCTTTCCAACATCATTTGACATTGCTTTTCCTTCAACACTCTTCAATTCAGCCAAATTGGCCTTCTCTTTTTATGAAAAAGTCCCTTGAAAACTAAAAACAATATGTTAATATGTGCAACAAAAATTATGCATAGAAAGAAGTGCCCTGGTGAGCTGTGGATAGATTCTAGACTTTGAGTCAGGAAGACCTAGGTTGAAACCCCACCTCGGAAACTTATTGGCCACATCACCAGAAGCAAGTCACTTAATTTCTCTGAGCAATTTTCTTCTCTGTAAAAATGGGGATAAAATCAACTGCAGTTGAGGATAAAATCTACTTCCCAGTTTTGTTGTAAGGATCAAATAAAACAATGTACCAAAAAGCACTATGCAAACCTAAAAAATTCTAGTTTGGGGGTCATTCTTGTCATTTCCTATGATGAAGGGATTCCTGGTGAGGAAACTGCCTCTATAAAGATTCATAAGATTAATACCTGCTCCAAAACACATTCTTAGAAAGATGCCTAGAACAAGGTTCTTGAAATATGGTCCCAAGACCCCCGGGATTCCTGAGATACTTTTCATTGGATCTATGAGGTAAAAAAAAATAGTTTCATAATAATATTGAGGTATTTTAATATTTAATAAAATCAATAGATCCAATCCACGTAATTTTAAGAGGGTACAAGGGTCCTGTGACTACAAAGAGAACCAACAGAGAGCCTAGAGCACTGAAACATTAATTGATTTACCCAGGGTCACACAACTAGATTATGCCCAAGGCAGGTCTCAAACTTACATCTTCTTAACTCAAAGGCAAGCTCTCTGCACTCTATACACTACTGTCTCCTTCTATATAAGTGCCCCTGTTATTGCTGGTAGAAGACATTACCTCAAATAAACCAGTAACTGTCACTTCCTGCAGATACACTGAACTATGTTCCACCAATCCATACTAATTTCTTTTCAGTTCCATTCTTTCCCTTACCTGGGTCCCTAGTAGTGGAGGGGTGCAGAGATCTGACCTTGCAAAGGAAGGAGTGGGTAAGAAGCAGGTATTCTGTGTAGTGTAGGAAGATTTGCTCTGTATCTTCTCATCCTTCCAAGTGGGAGCATTGAGGGAAGGGAGATCTCATCTCTTATTCTACATGGGTTTTTACAGGTGGTAGCATGTAGGAAGAAACCTTGCTCATAATAAAGTGGATGATTAAAGCCCACATTAATATTGGGAGTATTAGAGTATGGTAGGGGGAGGGAACATGGCTGTGCAAAGTAGTACCTTACCTGGAATGAGGACCTAAGTCAGGATGGGGAAGAAGAACGTGGAAGGCTGAAAGCAGTAGGCAGAGGGTCCTGGTTTTTGCCTGGATCACATTTCTTTCTGTCTATATATCTCTGTCTCTATCTCTATGTCTCTCTATCTGCTTCTGGAAGTCAAGATGGTGGAGTGAGAAGTAAGTCACTCTCACCCTCCCTTATTGACTCCTGAAAGCCCAGAAAATATTATCCAAAACAAATCTTGAATAGCTGAGCCAGCAGAAAGGTGGAGTGCAGCAATCTTGTAGCGCAGGAAGCTTGGAGAATTAACAGAAAAAGGTCCCTCTTGCTCTAGGGGAGGGGGAGCAGTACAGGACAGGAGGTGCCTCAGTAAGACAGCAGCAAGTCCCACCTCAGTATACCAGGGGGAGATCCTGAGCCCCAGGGTAATGGAGCAGGCAAGTACCAATACCAGGACCCCCTAAGTACTTCAGTACAGGAAAGGGAATCAGTAGACACCAGATCAGAAAACCACCATGTGTGACAGCCTTCTCCAGCAGCCAAATCTCCTGGTGCCTAAGCACAATTCCAGGAAACACAACTCCGGGAGGCAAAGCTTTAGGCTGACCAGACATTCCCCAGTAGTGAAACATCCCTGTGCAAGGCCTGGGAGAGCAGGAGCCAAACATTCTAGTGCAAGCCCGAGTGAGCAGGAGCCAAAGAAAGGAGTGTAAGGCCGGCGTGAGCAGGCATCCCCCTCCCCAAGAGCTTCAGTGTTAATGACCTCAGCCCATCACCAGGTAAGCTGCCAGACCCCTCCAGCCTACAACTGCCAGGATCTGATGCCCCAGCACAGAAAGCCAGTGACTAGGTCCAGGGCTTCCAGCACAAGAAGCTTGGGTCAGTGCCCTTTGCATTGCAGCGGGAGAGCTCAACTTCTTTTTAAAAGTCAGGAAATAGGCAAACACCATAAGTAAAAAGCAGAAAAGGACAGTGACCATAGATTCTTATTATGGGGCAGGGAAGCTCAAAGCATAAATTCAGAAGAGGACAAAATTGTCAATATACTCACATGCAAAACCTCAAAGGGGAATATGAATTGATCTCCAGCCCAAAAAGCCTTCTTAGAAGAGCTCAAGAAGGATTTTGAAAGTGAAATAAGAGAGGTAGAAGAAAAGTTGGGAAAAGAAATGAGAGGTATGCAAGAGAGAGTCAATAATTTGGAAAAGAAAGGACAAAAATTAACTGTAGAAAATGTCCTTAAAAACGCAATTGGCCAAATGGAAAAAAAAGTACACTGAAGAAAACAACTCCTTAAAAAGAAAATACTGCAAGCAGCTGGAAAGAAACAATTTAAATATCATGGAATCATAGTCAGGATTATGTAGGACCTTGAAGCTTCTACATTAAAAATTGGAACACTAATGCATTGCTGTTGGAGTTGTGAACTGATCCAGCCATTCTGGAGAACAATTTGGAACTATGCCCAAAGGACTATAAAGCTGTGCGTATCCTTTGACCCAGCAATACCACTTCTAGGTTTGTATCCCAAAGACATCATAAAAATGGGAAAAGGACCTACATGTACAAAAACATTTATAGCAGCCCTTTTTGTGGTGGTCAAGGATTGGAAATTGAAGGGATGCCCATCAATTGGGGAATGGCTGAACAAGTTGTGGTATGTGAATGTAATAGAATACTATACTTCCATAAGAAATGATGAGCAGACAGATTTCAGTAAAATGTGGAAAGACTTGCATGAACTGATGGTGAGTGAAGTGAGCAGAACCAGGAGAACGTTGCACACAGCAACAGCAACATTGTGCAATGACTAACTTTGATAGACTTAGCTCTTCTCAGCAACTCAAGGATGTAAGACAATTCCAAAGAACTCATGATGGAAAATACTATCTACATCCAGAAAAAGAGCCATGGAGTCTGAACACAGATGGAAGCATGCTATTTGCTCTTCTTTTCTTTTGTTGTTTTGTTTTATTTCTTACTTCTTATGGTTCCTCTGATTAGTTCTAATTCTACTATACATCATGACTAATGTGAAAATATGTTTAATATGATTGTATAAGTACAGTCTATATCAGATTACATGCTATCTTGCTGAGGGGGGGAAGAGAGGGCAAGGGAGAAATTTTAAAATTCAAAATCTCATGAATGTTGAAAACTAAAAATAAAGAAATTATTTTAAAAAAGAATGATCTGATTGGAGCTCAAATTGCCACTTTAAATTGCATCAGCTGAGCTTGTTTCCCTAAAGGAGAAACCCTAATGGTAACAAAGGGAAGAATTGGCAACCTACCCTTGTGCCATATTTGAACTCATATATTGCCCTCCCTCCCAGCTGATCTCTCTCTTATTCCAGGCTTATGTTAATGTCAAGATGAAGACAAAAGTTAATGGATCACGTATACAACAGCCATCTAAGAATGACACATCTGCCCTGGATACACATTTGTTCACATATTGTTCTCTTTAGATGCATAGAGAGCTAAAAAAGTATGTCTTAGACCATCTAGTGTTGTCCTACCACAAATCCTATGTAAAGATTACAAAATGTTACAGTTGGAAAAAATATCAGAGGTTATTAAATCCCTATACTATAAAGAGCCTGGATCTCCACTGTAATACATCTGAACATCAGCCTCTACTTGAAGACTTCCTTCCATTAGTTAGTGTGGTTGTTTATGAATGTATGAAGGGATTCGTTGCCTTTTAAAGCAGTTTCATTTTTTAATTAAATTTTATTTTTTTTCAATTAGCATGCATTTATTTTCTCTCCTTCTCATTTGTCCCACACCCTGAAAAAAATACATCTTGTAAAACAAATGTAGAGTTAAGCAAAAGAAACCCCATATTGTCCATGGTCATAAATGTATCTCATTCTGCTTTAGTCTACCTCTTATTCAGGAGGCAGGTAGCATTCATCTTCTTCCCTCCAGAATCATGATTGATCACTGAATTGATCATCACTCTTAAGTATTTCAAAGGTGTTTGCTTTTGCAACATTGTCATTATAATATAAATGTTTCTCTTGATTCTGGTCACTTCGTCCTATATAAGAACTTTGGTTATCAGAAAATTTTCCTTTATATAAAGCTGAAATATACCTCCCTTTGATTTCTACTCATTGATCTTAGTTATGTCCAGTAAGGTCAAAGAAATTAAATTCAGTCTCTTTTGTATATAATAACCCTTGCACATAATAATTTCAATTTCTTCAAATAGTCTTTGTATGATGAGGTTTTAAGGTTTTAAGTCCACTAAACATCTTTGCCACCCAGAACTAAACATATTATTTCAGTTATGGTCTGATTAGGGTAGAATATAGCAGAACTAGCATTCATTTTCTGTCATGGCCATCTCTTTATGACCCCATTTGGGGTTTTCTTGACAAAGATAATAGAGTGGTTTGCCATTTCCTTCTCTCATTTTACAGATGATGAAACTGAGGCAAACAAGGGTAGTCACATAGCTAATGAATGTTTGAGGCTATATTTGAACTCAAGTCTTACCAACTGCAGACATAGCACACTATCCGCTGCACCACCTAGATGCCCTAACAGGACTATTACTTCCCTTGATGTGGATACTATTCTTTTATATACATGACCTAAGATTGCATTAGATTTTTTGGTTGCCATATCATACTGCTGATTTTATTTTAACCTTTGGCCACATCCTATATAAGCCTCTGATCAGGGATATATAAACCAAAGAGATGTTTCATGATGTACTTCTGTTTTTACTTTGCTTTTGCAAACTAAACAGTAACTCCTATTGCTCAGAGTGGCCAAGAATAAGGGCTGTGAAATAGTTAGATTTATTTTGTCTAGATCAGAAGACACATCATAGCTTGAATTAAAATCATATGTCATTGAAAACAAATGATAGTTTTCAAGGAATGACACCAAGGGGCTTCTCCTTAGTGTTCTTCTTGTCACCATTAACAGTAGAGCATGATTGTGGCAGATACTCTAATTTCTGATGAAATCATTGATCTACTTTACAGAATTGGCATGTATATCATGATGCACAAAACAAACAAGTTATTAAGAATTCATTGGAAAAATTATTTTGTGGAAAGTTATGCAGTATTGGATATGCAATAATAATAGGATTTCTCTCACCCTTATAACTACTCTCCTGTCCTCTATTCACCTAAGAATGCTATTCTAGATCATAGAGGTAGAAGGGACCTCAGAAGTCAACTAGTTCAATTTTCTCATTTTACATGTGTAGAGACTGAGGCCCAGGGAAGTGAAAAAGATTTACCGAAGTTATATAGGTCCTAAGTAGCAGGGGAAAAAAATCAAACCTCCAGTATCATTTCTTGATCTCAAAATAAAGTACTTTTTACGCAATACTTCTTTTATAGATGATTGTGAATATGCAAAGTAGCATGCATAGCAACCTTAGGGCTCGTCCCCTTATTTTTTAAATCTTAAGTGGGTAAAAATTGTAGAGTTGCAACTATAGACTTGATATGATAAAACTATTTTAAACAATTAGAACTACTCCAAAATGGAATGAGATGTCTCTGAGTAGAGTAGTTTTCTTATTACTGTAAAACTTCATGTGAAAATCAGGTGATCATTTGTCAAGGATACATAAAAGGGATTCTATTTGGGTATGGATAAAACTAGATGGTCTCTGAGGTCTTTTCTGCCTCTGAGAATTTCCAATTCTGCAATTTAAATACACAATAAGAAAAATGAGACGTTGTTGCTTTGTTTGCCATATAAAATTATCTTTTATTTTTCAGAGAAAAGTTGAATGCTATTATTCTTAATGTTTAAGTAACAACTCTGACTTCACAATGAAGCTTTCACTACAATTTCAAGTTGCAGCCATGGAAACAGCACAAAAATATGGTGTCAAAAATGGAAGAAGTTGAATATTTTTATGAAGTGTGTTCTCTACATATCAACCCCAAAGAAGTATATTTTATAGACAGGTATATTGTGCGTAATTTTCCTAACTATATTTCATCATATAATCTGCCACTCATCTCAAACATCAATTGTTCATGGACTACATATACCTGATATTTTTAGCACTACAAATTATTGACATGAGAAAGCCTGGATGTGGAGTCTGTGAATAAACATAAAAAAGAAAGAAAAAAATAATGATGACCAACATTGCTCTTACTTCCATTGTTATGCCATCATTCTGAAATAATTTCAAATACAATCTATTATCTTCTCTATAGCCAAATGTTTACATGTTATATATCTCCAGTAGAATATCACTTCCTTGAGATTGGGGATGGTTTCATTTTTCTTTTAGTATCTACAGCTCCTATAACAGTGTTTGGTACATAGAAGGTGCTTAATAAATACTTTCTAGAATTGATTAAAGAAGAATTAGGCCTGGAAGTCATCAGAACTCAAGATAATAGTGGAATATTGTGGAGGTGTGTTGCCTGCTTGTCTTGTGGGTGGGAGTCAGCCCTTAGAGCCACCCCAGAGGAGACCATTATAATCAGGGACCAGCTGCCCTCAGGGAGATGCTCTGAGTTCGGTGTGGCTCACAGCAGAAGCCCAGGGGGATGTATTACAGTGGATCTTGGCTTGGAAGGGTCTTGACAGGATGGGTTCAGCGAACTTTTCAGAGCACTTAGGCTGCAGCAGCGTCCAGAAACTCCTTTCCTGCTGATGAAAAGGCCACGGATCCTATTCCTAAGGACTGCCCTGTCTCCTCCTATAATGAATGGGAACCACTTGAGGAGGTGATTGTAGGCAGAGTTGAAAATGCCTGTGTTCCACCACTCACTGTGGAAGTTAAGGCCAACACACATGAAAAGTATTGGCCATTTTACCAGCAGCATGGAGGCCAGTATTTTCCCAAGGAACATCTGAAAAACACTATTGCTGAAACTGAAGAAATGTGCAATATCTTGAAAATGGAAGGAGTGACTGTTAAGAAGTCTGATCCCATTTATTGGTCTTTCAAGTACAAAACACCAGATGTTGAGTCTACGGGTTTGTATGGTGCAATGCCCAGAGACATTCTGATTGTAGCTGGAAATGAAATCATTGAAGCTCCCATGGCATGGCCTGCATGCTTCTTTGAGTATTGAGCATATGGATCAATTATCAAAGATTATTTCCATCATGGGGCTAAGTGGACAACTGCTCCTAAGCCCACAATGGCTGATGAGCTTTATAACCAGGATTATCCAATCTATTCTGTATAAGACAGACACAAATTGGCTACTCAAGGAAAATTTGTGACAACTGAATATGAGCCATGTTTTGATGCTGCTGACTTCATTTGAGGTGGAAGAGATATTTTTGTACAGAGAAGCCAGGTAACTAATTACCTGGGCATTGAGTGGATGCGTAGGCATCTTGCTCCAGTCTACAGGGTGCATATCGTCTCCTTTAAAGATCCCAATGCAATGCATGTGGATGCCACCTTCAATATCATTGGACCTGGTCTTGTGCTTTCCAACCCTGACTGGCCCTGTCATCAGATTGAACTTTTCAAGAAAGTAGGATGGGGGGGTGGAGCCAAGATGGTGGAGTGAAAGCAGTGACTTGCTTGAGCTCTCCCCCAAATCCCTCCAAATACCTGTAAAAAATTCTAAAGCAGCAGAACCCACAAAAAGACAGAGTGAAGCAAATTTCCAGCCCAAGACAACCTGGATTGTTGATCAGGAAAGGTATATCATGCCAGGCTGGGAGAGGAGCGCAGTGTGGTGCAGGCCGCAATAACCCTAGAGCAGGCCTCAGAGGATTGAATCGCTGGCAGCTGTGGCAGTTTCCAGATTTCTCAATCCACGAATGCCAAAGACCACTTAGAAGGACAGTGGGAAAAGTCAGTGACTGTGGTGCGATAAGAAGCTAGGTCTCAGTCACAAGTTCTGAGCATGGGCCGCGGCTGCCTCCTGAGCTTCCAGGCCCACAGACTGAAGGAGAATTGAGTGGCTGATCAGAGGGGAACTGCAGGGATCTCTTTGCCAGTGCTGAGGCAGGAATATCTTGCTCTGGCTGTGCTTGAATCTGGGTCACAGTTCTGAGAGGCAGTCCTGGGGCGAGGAGGAGCGCTGGCATGGTGGAGCTTGTTGTGGTGGTGGAGAGGAAACATCTTGCCCCTTATCATACCACCTTGGAAGAACTGAAAATTTACAGGTCCGAAGAAGTATCTCTGAAAACAGCTGTACAAACCCTTGAAGTTTGGGAGAGTACATTCTCCACATTGGAAGCAGACTCTTACCTCAACAAAGAGTTTAAAACCCAAGTAATTGACTGGGATCATGATTAAGCAGCGCAAAAAGAGTCAGACTGTATTATCTTACTTTGATGACAAAGAAGATCAAAACATACAACCAGAAGAAGACAACAAAGTCAAAGAGCCTACATCCAAAGCCTCCAAGAAAAATATGAATCAGTCCCAGGCCTTGGAAGAGCTCAAAAGGGATTTTGAGAAGTAAGTAAGAGAAGTAGAGGAAAAACTGGGAAGAGAAATGAGAGTGATGCAAGAAAATCATGAAAAACAAGTCAACAGCTTGCTAAAGGAGATCCCCCAAAAATACTGAAGAAAATAACACCTTAAAAAATAGCCTAACCCAAATGGCAAAAGAGGTCCAAAAAGCCAATGAGGAGAAGAATGCCCTAAAAAGCAAAATTGGCCAA
This sequence comes from Vombatus ursinus, assembly GCF_900497805.2. Lineage (NCBI taxonomy): Eukaryota > Metazoa > Chordata > Mammalia > Diprotodontia > Vombatidae > Vombatus > Vombatus ursinus. Next base: position 2,266,528 of record NW_020951427.1, read on the forward strand.
ATGGAAAAGGAAGTCCAAAACATTACTGAAGAAAATACTTCCTTAAAAATTAGAATAGAGCAATTGGAAGCTAGTGACTTTATGAGAAATCAAGACACTGTAAAACAAATCCAAAAGAATGAAAAATTAGAAAGCAATGTAAAATATCTCATTGGAAAAACAACTGACCTAGAAAATAGATCCAGGAGAGAGAATTTAAAAATTATTGGACTATCTGAAAACCGTGATGAAAAAAAGAGCCTAGACATCATCTTTCAATAAATTATCCACGAAAACTGTCCTGATATTTTAGAACCAGAGGGCAAAATAGAAATTGAAAGAATCCACCAATCTCCTCCTGAAAGAGATCCACAAAGGAAAACTCCTGGGAATATTGTAGCCAAATTCTAGAGTTCTCAGGTCAAGAAGAAAATATTGCAAGTAGCCAGAAAGAAACAATTCAAATATTGTGGAAATACAATCAGGATAACACAAGATTTAGCAGCTTCTACATTAAGGGACTGCAGGACATGGAATATAATATTCCAGAGGGTAAAGGAGATAGAATTACAATCAAGAATCACCTACCCGGCAAAACTGAGTATAATCCTTCAGGGGGAAAAATGGACATTCAGTGAAATAGAGGACTTTCAAGCGTTCTTGATGAAAAGACCAGAACTGAATAGAAAATTTGCCTTTCAAATACAAGACTCAAGTGAAATATGAAGAGTTAAACAGGAAAGAGAAATCATAAGAAACTTCTTAAGGTTGAACTGTTTACATTTCTGCATGGAAAGATGATATTTGTAACTTATAAGACCTTTGTCCAGTATTAGGGTGGTTGGAGGGAAAAAATTATATGTATGTATATATGTATAGATAGATAGATAGATAGATAGATAGATAGATAGATAGATAGATAGATAGATAGATGGATAGATAGATAGATAGAGAGCACAGGGTGAGTTGAAGATGAAGGGGTCATGTCTGGAGAATAAAATTAAGGGGTGAGAGAGGATTATGCTAGAAGAAGGAGAAAGGGAGAGGTAGAACAGGGTAAATTATCTCACAAAAAAAAACAGAAAAGAAAAGGTTCTTACAGTAGAGGAGAAACGGGGGAAGATGAGAGGGAATGAGTGAATCTTATTCTCATAGGATTTGACTTAAGGAGGGAATAACATACACACTCAATTGGGTATGGAAATCTGTCTTGCTCTACAGGAAAATAGGGGGGAAAGGGGACAAGAGAGTAGGGGGATGATAGAGAGGAGGGCAGATTGGGAAAAGGGGTAATCAGAAGAAAATATTTCTGAAGAGGGACGGGGTCAAAAGAAAAAAATAGAATAAATGGGGGAGAGCAGGATAGGATTAAGGGAAATAGAGTTAGTTTTTCACAGCATGTCTACTATGGGAGTATTTTGCATAACTGCACATGTATAACCTATATTGAGTTGCTTGCCTTTTCAATGAGGCTGGGTGGGGAGGGAGGAAGGGAGAAAATTTGGAACCCAAAGTTTTAAAAACATGTGTTTAAAAAAAATGTTTTCACATGCAACTGGGAAATAAGAAATACAGGAAATGGGGTACAGAAATTTGTCCTGCCTTACAGAAAAATAGAAGGGGAAGGGGATAAGAGAAGGGGGGGAGAGATAGAAGGGAATACAAACTAGTGGAAAGGGTATTCAGAATGCATGCCACCTTGGGGTGGGGGGTGAGGCAAGATGGGGTGAAAATTTGGAACTCAAAATCTTGTGGAAGTAAATGTTCAAAACTAAAAATAAATAAATTTATTAATAAAAAAAAATCAAGAAAGTAGGATGGACTATATTTACTCCTCCAACTCCAATCATCTCAGATGACCACCCACTCTGGATGTCATCCAAATGACTCTCCATGAATGTCTTAATGCTGGACAAAAAACATGTTATGGTAGATTCCAACAAAGTTCCAATTCAAAAAAAGTTTGAAAAACTGGGTATTTCAACAATCAAAGTTAATATTTGTAATGCCAATTCATTGGGAGGCCATTTCCATTGTTGGACCTGTGATATAAGTCAATGTGGCACCCTGCAATCCTACTTTGACTAGAACTGGCCAGATAAGTGGTGGTGGCTGCTTAGCTTGAAATAAGCCTAGGAAGCTTACGTATAAGCTTCATTCTACTGCTAAAACAAATGCATGAGCTAGCTATATAGTGCTTTAAGCAATCATGTCCTTAACCAGAGTCTTGAACTTAATTTATTCTCACTCTCTTCCATATAAGGGAAAAAACTTAATTGCTAAGCCTTTCGGTTGACTTTTTGAAACATTTTGTTTCTACTTGTGTGAAAACTTGACAGTGTGTTTCAAGGCAAAGGTTAGCTGCTAGAATAACTTGGCCACTAATGTTTAACCATCTACCTGTTTAATTTTCTGTCCAAAAGGCAGCTTGAAATAATAGCCCTGAATTTAAAATTATTTGTCAAGTAGTGTTGTATTCACATTTTTTGAAAATAGGAAAAGTACTTAAGTAGTCACATTTTAAGTGGTACCAGATAACTGCCTCTTTTTCTAGTTGTATTTTGGTTAATTTTTTTATTTCCATTTTTTAAGATAAGCTAAAACTATGCAAACATCAAACGGAATTCTCCAGGAATTTTGTCAATATTCTCATCTCAACATTTAACATTTTCATATGACTTACCTCATTTCAAATGAAATGTTTTGTCCACATTTCCTGTTATTTCTAAGGTGCTTACAGAAATATTCAATGCAGCAAGATATAATTGTAATTTCTCATCTCTTTTTGGTGTGTTCAGTAGCTATACACTACTACATCTGCAAATTTCCTTTCTTTGGTAAGTTAAGATATGTTTACATAAGTGCAAATTCTTTAAAACATAGCTGAGAGATAAGAGCATTCAGTAATTAATGGAAAAGAACCTACATGCATACTTATGACCTGGTTTTAATGTTGGATACTAGACATGTATTTTTTATGCCAATAAAGATTTTTGTGTTAAAAAATAATGAAATATTGCTAGAGTCATTCAAATATATAAGGAAAGAGAGCTATCCAAAAATAACAAGAGATTTAGAAGGTTCATTTTAATTGACTTTTTTTCTTTGTGAATCTTTTAAAACTAAAAAATTAATTAATAAACTGTAATGAACTAGAAAAAATAAGCAGCACAAGTATTCCACTTGGATTCAAATCATGTAAAGAAGTTTGGATAGTTAGAGAACTATAATTAGATATATGATTAATTTCAACATATCTCTTAGGAGCCAACACAAATACTGTATTTTATAACAAGAATTACATATTTTAGACTTATAAAACACAGAATGATATAACCTCTGAAGAATTATGTTTGCACATAACCCAAAGGGCAAAGGATAGGAATGTGGTATAATAAAGTTACGGGATGATATCAAATAAGCATTTTGCAAAAGAGATGGCATGAAATGCATTGTTTCAGAAAAGCATAGGACTAGAAAAATAAGTGAGGTAGCCACGTTATAAGAGAAAGGAAATAATCAATAACCAGTGCATACCTGATGTGATCCACTTTGGAACATGGAATGTTCACAAATCAAGAGGCGTGCCCCTACTATAGTATGTGGGCACTAAACCAAAAATTTATGGGAGAACCTGGGAAAATTTATGGTAGGAGGACATGGGCAAGAGTCTCAGAGATAAGATCATAGATCCAGTGAGGTATCATAATCCATTTTATATGGTTTTAGTGTTTACAAAGCACTTTCATTACCACAACCTCATTGAATAGGTAGGGCAAATATTACTCTCTCCATTTTAGAGGTGAAGAAACTGAGATGTATAGTATGATTTGCCCATAATCATGCAACTAGTAAATATTAGAGCCAGGACCTCCACTCTGTTTCTTCCTCCTAGGTCCAGAGCTCTTTCCACTATACCTGATAGATGTTCTACCTAAACATTCAAGCACCCATTAATGGATAGAAAAATGAATAACTAAAATAGCATTTATTAAGTGGTTACTGTGTACTAGTAATAACCGAACACTATAGTCCTTGTCCTCAAGGAGCTTATGGCCTATTAAATGAAGACTATGCATGTTAGGGAGTAGTGATCAACACAGACTGTATTGAACTAGGAAGTTAGAAAGGGGATTTCAGTCATAGAGTAATTGATTGTCGTGTCCTCAGGAATAGGAGCATTGAGTTGTTTACTGTTCTCAGAGGTAGAAGTGGAAGGCATGGAGAGAATGGATGTGGCAACATCTTATGAATGCTAGACTCTAAGTGAGAAACATAAAACACTATGTCAGAACCAGCTGAAGCAATCTATGTCAGAAGTAGATGTCAAAAGAGAAGGTTGGAACAAAAAGTCATTGTTCAAAAAGTATAAATGTAAAAACACTGGCAGTCATTCAAGAATGGAAAAGAATGAAGCCCAGATCTGTATATAAAAACAGAGGATATTTTAAATGAGATGGACAAACAAATGTGTCTGTCACAATGGAACAAATCCAGTGGAAGAGTTGTTCCTAATTAACTCATTTACACTCTACAGAAAAACTTAGGTAAAACTATTCCTGAACATTATTTCCTGGTGGTTAAATAGCATTACTATATAATAAATACAGACAAATATATTCCTTTCAATGGGATCAAAAGTTATTTCAAAATGTCCTTAATCTAATATACTCAAAAATACAGTAGGTAATAAGTTAAAAGCCAATATAAAACTAAAAATATGATACAATTTTTTTAGGTTTTGGAGAAGTTAAATTTGTGTCTTTATAATTCAAGGATCATCAATTCCCAGATACACACTAAGGGTTATAAAATATAATATGTATGCCTAAAGAAAACACTAGAGGGAAAAGGGAAAGGATTGTAATAAGGACTCAGAGGATTTTTTTTTTTGCATCTAACAACCAGAAGCAATGAATTAGAATTGTAGCATCATTTATTTTCCAAATAATTGAAATGATTTCCAGGAAAAAAAAAGGGTCATTTTGTAAGAGTCTGATTTTTCTATCAATTCTTGAAAGAGTCAGGTCATAGAAATAATGAAAATTTCTAGAATCTTCCATTTAGACTGATAGAGAAGAGAAATGGTAATTAGCATGTGTAAAAATATAATATGGATAAGAAAAGTGGCTATCACTTTTTTTGAACCTGAAAAAAGGAATGTCTGAAGTGGGCAAGAAAATTATGAGTTTGCTATTACTTTCTGAGCGATCTACAAAAAGAAAAATGCAAAGAAAGCCTTTTCATTTTCTGAGGTGCAAGTGATTCAGTGCAATGAAATAAATACCACTATATAGTGGAAAGGAAAAAAAGGAATTTATATTAGATCAACTACTTGAGTAAAATACCCAAGAAGTTGAGAAGAATTTTTGAAAAGTAATAGAATAAAATTTAGGTTCTGTTCAGGTCTAACATAAGGCATCTACACCAGCATAGAGCAACGGATAAACAGTTTTATTCTCCTAAAACATAATTACATGTTTACTTGAGAGTTACCTAGATGAATGGCATATCCTAGAACTCGATAAATTCCTGTTATTTCATTTGCTTATAATTTTAGATTCACAGGATTTTGAACTAGGAGGGACCTTTGAGATCATGCCAGTCACAGTATCATAGATATAAAATCACAAGGAACCTTAAAAAAATATTGAGTCCAACCCTCTCATTTTACAAACTAAGGCTCCAAGAGTGGGTAAGTGAAAAGGCCACCCAGATAGAAAATGTCAGTTAGAATGTGAACCCAAGTCCCTTGATTCCACAGCCAGTATTCATTTAACTTTATCACATCGCTACCTGCATGAGGTAAACAGAAACTGAGGTAAATAGAAAGTTTGTGGCTTATCCAAGTTCACTCAACTGGTAGACCAAGTACAATATTACAGGGTTATTAACTCTTGGTCCAGGGTTCTTTACATTTTTTTTCACTTCCAGAGAATTAGTGTGTGTGTGTGTGTGTGTGTGTGTGTATGTGTGTGTGTGTGTGTGCATGTATTTGTGCATGGATATGTGTCTGTGTGTTGAGGTGAGGCAGATTCTATAACCAAGATTTATTTGTTGTGTAGCAAGAAGAATTATTTAAAAGTAGTTTACATCAATAAATATTTTCTTTGCAACATCAGCTCTTGCAAACCAACTACTGATTTATAAACTGGTGGTTCATGTCAGCAAATGGACTATGCAGACCCAACTGAATAATGAGTCCTCAGATATTGACATACTATAATAACCAATTTAATGAAAAATCTCTAGTGATGCTTCTGTTGTCCACAATTAGGAGTCAAGGATGTTGTTTCCTGTCTTTGGAGTATATCCAGGATATCAGAGTCCAGGGAGAATTATACCATTAAGATACCTTGCATCAATGCTTGAAAAAGGCAAAAAAAGAGAAAAGAGGTTAAATGGAGAGGGGTAAGGAGAGGTGATCAAATTTGTTGCTCATGAAATTCTGGGTTAATATTGAACAACTGTGAGTATATAATCATGTTTGAACATAGAAATTTTTAAAAATCAGGGCAAGACAAGGACAGAAAAGAGTCTAGGTGGAAACCTGATGAACCCACAGCCAAGTTGAGATACCTCAGAAGACTGGGGGAACTCCACTGGTTAGGAGGCTGATACAGAACCCTACCACACAATGCAGTCATGATGATTTTGTATATATTTTCTTTCATTTAATAATGTTAATTTAGGGTAATATGTGCCAAGCAACAATTTTGCCATCTGTCTAAAACAACTCTTCATCTCTAAGGTATCTTCTCATCTCCTCCTCCTACATATCTTTCTATTCTCTAACCTTCACATTTTCTATACACCTTTGAGGTACTGTACTTAGGTAACATGTAACCTACAGTCTACAGTGGGGTAGAATATGAAACCTACAGTTTCACCAAGCAACCTATAAATATTGCTCAATCTTGTTATTCACAAATTAACAAAGAAAAAGAACAAGCAGATTAACTCTTCCTTTCTCTCTTTTCCCCCTTACTTAAAAATATTATGTATATCTTTTGTTACATAGCCTATATTTCCCAATATATCTCACTATCACCCCAACTCCCAAAAAGCCACTTTCCATAATAAAGAATAACAAAGAGGAAAAGATAATTCAGCAAAATCAATAAATGAACAAAAAAATTTGACATTATATACAGCATCCCACATTTCAAAACCTCAACTTTCATAAAGGAATAGGAGAAATATTTTCTCATATCACTTCTTTAACAAAACAGCAAAATAAACAAAAAAATGGAACAAAAAAGTCATAAAAATTACCATTGTTACTTACAAAGGCTAGAAAAAAGATGTGTAAAATATCTAAAAGTTTATAAAAACCAGTCTATTACATAGAACTTGTTATTTTACTGCTGGGAAAACTGGAAAAGTGTGAGGCAGAAACTAGGCATAGACCAAAATCTCACACCATGTACCAAAATAAAGTCAAAATAGGTTCATGATTAAGATATAAAGACTGATACTATAAACAAACTGGGAGAGCAAGGAATAGTTTACCTGTCAGATTTATGGAGAATAGAAGAACTTATAACCAAACAAGAGAGAGAGAACACTACAAAATGGAAAATGCAAAATGGAAAATTTTGAATACATTAAATTGAAAACTTTGTGCACAAACAAAGCCAATGCAACAAAAATTAGGAGGGAAGCAGAAAACTGGAAAAGAATTTTTACAACCAGTGTCTCTGATAAGGGCCTTGTTTTGAAAATATATAGAGAATTAAGCTAAATTTATAAGAATACAAGTCATTCCCCAATTGATAAATAGTCAAAGGATATGAATAGGAACCTTTCAGATGAAGAAATTAAAGCTATCTATAGTCACATGAAAAAATGCTCTAAATCACTATTGATTAAAGAAATGCAAATCAAAACAACTCTGAGGTACTACATCACATGTATCAGATTGGCTAACATGAAAAAACAAGAAACAATAAATGCTGGAGAAGATGTGGGAAAATTGGACACTAATGCATTGTCGGTGAAATTGTGAACTGATGCAACCATTTTGGAGAGCAATTTGAAACTATGCCCAAAGGGCTATAAAACTGTGCATACTCTGATCCAGCAATACCACTATTAGGTCTGTATCCCAAAGAGATCATAAAAAAGGGAAAAGGGCCCACATATACAAAATATTTATAGCAGCTCTGTTTGTGGTTGCAAAGAATCGGAAATTGAAGGTATGCTTATCAATTGCCTCTCCCATGGTGCTTAGCATTACTATGTATTCTTTATATAAACTGGATATAAGTCATAAAAACACAAACTAAGGTACTGGGAATAGGAAGTGAAAGAGAGGTATAACTAACAACTGTCTTGGAAAAGGGAGGTGAGAGAAGAGTGCATATAGCACTGTCAGAAGTTCTACTAAAAATCACACGCATAGGACCTAGTTTTTAGGGGAAGCAGGAGAACAAAAGTAACTCATCAATTTATTTTCCAATTCAGTATCTTTCCATTCATTTTAATGCTCCTGGCTACCTTCCTACTTCCTCTTATTTGCATTTGTCACCCCTTCAAGAGATCCAAAGACCTCATGCTATCCTCTGTCCAAAGCATCCCCCTGGGTCTGTCAACCCCGAAAATGCCTCATGCTCTATAGTTACTGCCAGCTTCTTCCTTTCCCTGCTCTCTCTCAAGAACTTCTATTTTCTCAATTTACTCATCTGTAAAATGAGAAGTTAAATTAAATAATAATTACAACAATATTTCATGTTTATATAAAAAAACAACACAATTCTTAAAGCAGTTTCTTTATAGTTACCCAGCTAGGTTGAGCAAGTACATATTATAATATCCATTTTGTAGATGAGTAATTGAGACTCACTGAAGGGAGATAACTTTCTTGATCAGTGTTAAACTCGAGGGTATGAATCATGCCTTCTGATTTCAATATACAAAGGTAATATACAATCTTTTCATTGCTTACCATATTACCTTTATATACTCAGTGACTAATCTTGACTTACTACATAAAAGCAAAATGTTGGTATAAAAAGGCTTCCAGAACCTCTTTCACTTTTAATCATGAATGCAGTTTTCTACTTCTTTTAAGTTCAATAGTTTATCTACTAAGGCACATATGCTGAAGGAGTGTAACTATTTTACATTAAATCCTTCAAAATCAAAGTTTATTGCTTCACAAATAGTTTTTTTTAGCTGAATTCCATAAGCCATTAAACATTTCTTTCAAAAATATACCTTAAAAAGTTTTGAGGTAAAACAACTAAAATAGATCATGGACCAATGCTAAAATGCTGTGAAAAGGATAAATACATTTTGAAATAAATTCATGTAAGCTCATCAGAATTTAGAAGGAATGAAAGAACAGAATCCCACAACTAAAATCTCCTGAAGTGTGTGACATCTTAGTTCAGGTTAACATAAATTAGCAATAGAACTTTTTGTGTGTTGTTGAAAATTTCCCTCACTTTTATGGAAAAGAGTAAATAATTTCTTTCAAGCATTCATGATACCTCCTAGGGTCAGCATTTATGTAGTTATTCTGGTCTGGCCTCAGAAAGTTAGAGTAATACAGTAGGAATGCTTTACATCTACATCATCATGAAAATAGTCATAATGGCTAACAATAGCATTTACCAAAATGGCTCCAACTCTGGGTTTCAAATTACCTGCTAGTACTTAAAGGGACCTGTACTTTTTCAACTGATTCAGAATACTCATTTGGAGGGGAAGGGTTTGAGAAGCAGAGTGAAATCCATCTTTTCCTTCCTTGCTGACAACGGTTTGTTATTCAGAAGTGGGAATCAAAGAAGTGATGACAGCATCATCAGGTGTAACTGAACCAGGTATTTTCTCATCTCTCAAAGCTTAGATATGCTCTTATTTTCATGGATGCCCTAGAAATTATTCTCTACAATTTGTTATGGGCAGTACAGACTCTGCATTTCAACTTATATGACATGAACTCTACTGCTGACTCAGAATTTCTTCAGCAAAATTTCTGATAACTTTTTGTTTATGGTGTTGAAACAATAACTTATTTTTTTATTTTACTTTTACATAGGATTTGAATTAAACACACAATCTAATCTGGTGGTGTCAAACCCAAAAAGAAATGGGGGCCACTAGTGTATATATAAGGATATCTGTGGGTCACATATTGTCTTAGTTTTAAAATGTAAGGTGATCTATATTTTAGTCTTTTTTATTTATTTTATTTTATTTTATTAGGCCATTGGAGTTAAGTGACTTGCCCGGGGTCACACAGCTAGTAAGGGTCAAGTGTTTGGTCTGAAGCCGCATTTGAACTCAGGTCTTCCTGACTTCAGGGCCAGTGCTCTTTCCGCTGCTCCATCTAGCTGCTTCTATTTATTTTATTTAATATTTTCCAATTACATTTTAATTTGGTTCAGGTAGCAGACAGGCAAAGTTGTAGGATGGATGCAGCCAGAGTGGCATTTTTGACAAATCTGTTCTAATACAGTAAACATTTGTTAAGCATTTGCTATTTTCATGGCACCATTGGTACAAAAACAAAGAAAAAAACCCCTGCCTTCAAGGAGCTTATATTTGACTAAGAGAAAACAACACATAAACAGTTAAGTGTATAAACTATGATTTGAGAAGGGAGAGAGTACTAATGGTTAGGGGTTTGAAGAATAGCTTCATGTTGAAGGTGGCATATAAGTCAAGCCTTGAAGGAAGCCAGTGTTTCAAAGAGGTGAAAGGGGAGAGTGTGCTTCAGTCCTACCATATAGCTTATGTAAAAGCAAAGAGAATGTAGAAGTAACGTGGAGGTTTTGGAATGGAAAGTAAGGTAGTTTGTCTGGAATGCAGAATACACAAAAGGAACATTGTGAGAAACAAAACAAAACAAAACAAAACAAAAACAAACAAAGAAACAAACAAAAGTCTGATGAGGATGGTTGGAGTTAGATTCTGAAAGGTTTTAAATGCCAACTCAAGAAAAAGAGGATTCATGAAAGAAATTTGGTTGGAGTTGGATTTGGTAGAAAGGGAAGGACTTTAGGGAATCATATTAAGTACTATGCACTTCTGGAAATTAAAAAAAAAGACAGAAATGGAAGAAAGTTTTTGGAGAAATGGTAATAAATGTAAAGGTCAGGTATAAAAGGTATGTGCATTACCAGGACTGAGTTTAAGGAGTCTTAATGAATATATTGTCCTTATCAATGCACTTATTAGGCAGTGCTTAAAAAAGAACACAAGATGAATAATTCATCTGTTCTCATTGTCATTCAATTGATCAGTTGTTTGTTGCCTAGTAGAAAAACCTACCCTTCTTGTGACATTTTTCATGTTAAATATCATCTATATCTATTTGTAATAAACTGGATTTAGCCATCCTTTCATGTAGTAACAGGTGCAAAGAATGTTAAAATGTCAAAGAAAGCATAAGCCTTTGTCCTTTTTCACAAAGACAAATACTAATAAAAGACATGGCTCTACAAATAGTACACATTAGAAAATCTTTGGCAAGATGTGCTCATCCTCAAAACAACCTGAGAAAAACAGCATTAAATGAAGATGACAAACATGGATATCAAAATAAAGTAGACACAAAGGATATATTTAGGATAAAATTCTATGATGGCAGTGTTTTACATATGCCAGCATTCACCACACCTTATGGCAAACAGTCCTAAACACAGTAGGTACTCAAAGTTGAATGAAGGCAACAGAGTAGCATGGCACAAATAACACTAAACTTTGAGTTAAAAACAAAAATAAAAACTGACTTACATGTTCAGCTATGCCACTTCCTATCTGTGTAACCTCATTAATTTATTTAAATTCTTAGCCTCAGTTTCCTCAACTATAAAATGGAGGGCCTTATACTGCCTATCACAATTGAAATAATTTAAGAATAATCCTGAGAATTTGTTCATCTGTTTCTTGTATGGTTACATTTTTCTAGCTACACAGAATGCCAATATATGGTCAGAAGTCAAAAATGGGGAAAGATAATTGAATAGATTTTCTGTGATATCAGACACTAAAAAACCATTATGCTTTTGCCTCAAATAAAAACAAATTTGTTAAATGAATCATAAGGTATCTTCAGTTTTACCAATAAGAGTCCATTAAAATTGCAAAATTGATTTGACTCATGCCCAACCTGACTGATAGACAGGTTCTTTCTCCTTGCAGGCAGCTTAACTCTGTTTCTGCTTGGTTGGTTTTTGAAACTGTTGATTTATTCACTCTTGGTTTCCCTTTTGAAACATCTGGACTTATCCTGTCTAGATCTGCTTGATTGTTTTATGAGGTAGAGCTTCAAAGAGCAGGGGAACATGATATGAGAAAAAAAAATCATACGCACATTTTGATATTTCAAAAGAAGCACATAAATGTGAGTGCACATGCACAAACACTTACACACACAGAGGGATATAGATTTCCCTACTCCAACATACACTTACTTATGTCAGCTCTTCTCTTTTGATGTAGTTATGTAGATTAATAAGAAACAACCATTTTGGATGGAATCCTTAAGCTAACATGTGCGTAGATTAGTAAACAGATGCTAGTTGCCTGTTACCAATGTTATGACAATAATGTATTTCTACACATTTTGTATGGGCTGTTGTCACAATTCAGGGTCACTTATATTAAAGAAATTCTTCTTCCAATACTGTATCATTGCATGGAAATGCCCCTGCCTTCTCTAAATTGCCAGAAAAGCATAGATATTGCCATATCTTTCTAAGATGGAAAGGCTTCTGATATGGAGAGATGAGAAACTAGTTTGAAGATTAGCTTAGCTAGATTCATAAAAGCTTATAAACAGAAGTATGGGCACCAGACAATAATTTTTTTTGGTTATAGAATCTTGTGAGATTGCCTACTACATGTCAGAACCATGGAAAGAGACAGTGGCAAAGCCTATATAAATGAGTTTAGTAAGCACCACAGCTTGGGAAATGGGTACAATGAGCCACAGAAGGGCTGAATTGTGCTACCATTATGGGAATGTGACCAGTAAATACTGAGAAATTTCAAAGAAGAGAAATAATAGTACCTGTTCTTGTTAGTTATTTGATTGGCTGCTATTGCAGAACTGCTGGGAAGATGTTGTTTATGGAAAATGATTCAGAACCAGGTAAGCTTCTAGAGTGTGGGAAAGATAAAGGTATGTCTGCATTTTCTAGCATATGAGAATGTAATTGTGTTTCTGTGAATTCTTCCCAGAACAATAAAGTGTATGTATTGCCAAAGAGGTTATATTTTGGGCAGGTAGTCTGCTAAGACTTTACTTGATCGCTCTCTGGGGATTTGAAGGAGTGATGGTGGTAGAGACAGTCTTTTTGTACAGGTGATGATATAGCCTGAGAATGAAGAGACTGCATCTTTGACAAAGTAACTGCCTGATACTCTTCCCCACAAGCATTTAGGTGTGTTTTAGAGATCTAGATATTTAAGAGAGTTAAAAAAAAAGAAAACAATAAAAAACCCACAAAAAACAAAAGAAAAAAAAGTTAGAGTATGAAGAGAGTATTCACTTTTATGAAATTAAATTTAGTGTCTCACAGTCAAGTGCTATTGTGTCATTGTCCTCTTCCATTTATTCATCTGACATCTAGATAGTCTATATAAAATTACATATATTCTACACAGAATATAAAGAATATTGACCATTGGAATTATTGAGATGTATCATCTTATAGTTTTAACTTCTTGGCTATCTTTTTCCTTGCCAAAATCAATGCAAACTCTGTTTATGGAGGCAGTGGCATATAATGACAGTAATTCATTGTTTATACGTTAGTGATTTTTTACTTACTATTCTTTATATGAAAATTGGTACACACAGTAAAATATTAATTTACATTTATAATTAGGTAAACAAGGCTATCTAAAAAGTAGTTTATTATTTATTTCTCAATACTGCGTTAGAGCCTAGAATTACATATAATTTTATTGCCTAATATACTGACCATCTAGCAAAATTCAAAATATAATTCTAATGTGAACAGAAAGCCAATTTACAAAAGGGTAGTTAATCATTAATTTAGTTTTTTTAATTCTATTTCTTTGTATATCCTATTGTCCGTTGAACCTAAATCAAATTTAACTTTTATTATATGGCAGGAATAGAATCAACTATAATATAAGAAGCAGGAGAGGTATTCATTAAGGAGTAACTTTGTTATTTCTATATTAATTACGCTCAAAAAAAACCCCACCCAGTTGCTATAGCAACAACAGCCAAAATGCCCAAAGACAGCTATGTCATTCAGTGGATAGAGTGTTGGACCTATAATGTGGAAGATGAGCATTCAAGCCCAACCTTAAGCAATTGCTAGTTGTGTGACCTTGTGCAAGTCATGTACTCTAGCTTCAGTTTCTTCAACTGTAAAATAGGGATAGTAACAGCACCTACATCAGAGTTGTTGTAAGGATCTAATGATATAACATTGTAAAAGCACTTAACACAGAGCCTGGTGCATAGTAGGCACTTAATAAATGTGTCCTTCCTTCATTCCTTCCTTCTTTCCTTTCTTCTTTCCTTCTTTCCTTCTTTTTTTCCATACAAATTTCCTAATATAATATCAACTAAACCACTCGAACATTTTACTATCAAGTTTTTTTAAACTTCTTTCTCAATTAGATTTCATTTTAATTTTATTTCAGGGTCTCTATGATATATAATGAGAGTAACAGCTGAGCTGTTCCACCATGTACACTTTAAGTAAGAGTATTAGAAAGAATTTAGAGAACTTAGTTTCCATTTTGGATTCCTTGGGAAAGTATTATCTCATAGCAAACTGTTCTATAATGTGAGAAGTATTACTATATGTCTTTCAAAGCTCTGGAAATAGAATATAGTTTCTTCTACTTGCTGAATTACTACACATGCTTTTTTTGTGATTTGAATGTGGATATGGACTTGGGGTGTTAAAAGGTATCAGTTATTAGATTTTTCTTGATTTCTCTTCTCTTAGTAAATGTGAAAGCAGACATGAAACCACAGTCATTTTGCTACAAACTGTTCTTTGAAATATTTAGTATGAACTGCATGTCTATTCTTTGAGATTGCTGAAGTCACAATGCCCCAGGCCCGAAGTGGCATTACTCAGCATCTTTAGTTATGCTAAAGGATCTTATATTTGGTAGGTTTGGATATTTAAGTGACCACTTTTTATAATATTGAAATACAGTTATTTATTTTTGGTACTTCTTGGCATGGCTTTCTAAAATATATATTTAGTATTTTATTTTTCCCAGTTACATGCAATACATTTCAAGCATTCATTTTTAAAACTTTTAGTTCCAAATTCTCTCCCTACAACCCTCTGTACACCTCCCATTGAGAAGGCAAACAATTTGATATAGGTATATGTGTGTAGCCATGCAAAACATATTTTCATATTAGCCATATTGTGAAAGAAAACATAGATCAAAAAAACACCCTCAAGAAAAATAAAAAAGTTAAAAAAAAGTATGCTTCAATCTGTATTCAGACACCATCAGTTCTTTCTCTAGGGATGGATAGCATTTTTCATTGTAAGTTCTTCAGAGTTGTCTTGGATCGCTGTATGGCTGAAAATAGCTAAGTCATTCAGTTAATCATCCTACAATATTGCTGTTATTTTACACACAATAGCTTTTTTGTAAATAGTATTTTTTTCCAACTACATGTAAAGATAGTCTTCAAAATTCATTTTTATAAGTTTTTGGGTTTCAAATTTTTTCGCCCTCTCTCCCAACACCCTCCCCAAGAGGACAAGCATTCTGATATAGGCTATACATGTGTGATAATGTAAACATATTTCCACATTAGACATGTGGTAAAAGAAGAAACAAAACCAAAAGTAAAAACCAGAAAAAAAGTGAAAATAGTATCCTTTGATCTACATTCAGACTCCATAGTTCTTTCTCTGGATGTGAATAGCATTCTCCATCATGAGTCTTTTGGAATTGTCTTGTATCATTGTATTGCTGAGAAGATATAAGTCAGTCATACTTGATCATTGCACAGTGTTGCTGTTACTGTGTACAATGTCCTCCTGGTTCTGCTCACTTCACTCAGCATAAGTTCATGTAAGTCTTTATGGCTTTTCTGAAATCCACCTACTCATCCTTTCTTATAGCACAATTGTAATCCATGACATACCACATACATATATACAAAAACTTGTTCAGTGATTTGCCAATTGATATTGATAGGCATCCCCTAAATTTCTAATTCTTTGCCACCACAAAAAGAGTTGCTATAAATATTTTTGTATGAATAGGTCCTTTTTCATTTTTATAATCTCTTTGAGATATACACCTAGTAGTGGTATTGCTGGATCAAGAGTATGCTCAGATTGAATGCCCTTTGGGCACAGTTCCAAATTACTGTCTGGAATGGTTTGATCAGTTCACAACTCCATCAGCAATGGATTAGTGTCCCAATTTTTTCCACATCTGCAACCTTTATCATTTTCCTTTTCTGTCATATTAACCAATCTGATAGGTGTGGGGTGTAACTTAGAGTTGTTTTAATTTGCATTTATCTAATCAATAATGATTTAGAATATTTTTTCATCTGACTTTAGATAGCTTTAATTTCCTTATCTGAAAACTGCCTGTTCATCTCCTTTGACCATTCATCAATTGAGGAACGACTTGTATTTTTACAAATTTGACTCAGTTCACTATGTATTTTAGAAATGAGGCCTTTATTAGAAACATTAGCTATAAAAACTGTTTCCCATCTTTCTGTTTTCTTTCTCATCTTGGTTGCATTGGTTTTGTTTGTGCAAAAACCTTAATTTAATGTAATGAAAATGATTCATTTTGCATTTCATAATGTTCTTTAGCCCTTTATGGTCATAAATTCTTCCCTTCTCCATAGATCTGGCAGGTAAACTATTCCTTGCTCTCCTAATTTGCTTATGATATCACCTTTTATGTCTAAATCATGCACTTATTTTAACTTTATCTCATTATACAGTGTAAGATGTTGGACTATGCCTATTTTCTGCCATACTATTTTCTAGTTTTCCCAGCCATTTTTCTCAAATAGTGAGTTCTTATCCCAGAAGTAGTAGTCTTTGGATTTATCAAACACTAAGTTACTATGGTCATATGTTTACATTATCGCACATGTATAGCCTATATCAGAATGCTTGTCCTCTTGGGGAGGGTGTTGGGAGGGAGGGTGAAAAAATTTGAAACCCAAAAACTTATAAAAATGAATTTTGAAGACTATCTTTACATGTAGTTGGAAAAAAATACTATTTACAAAAAAGCTATTGTGTGTCATGAGTACTTAATCTACTCCACTGATCTACCAATCTATTTCTTAGCCAGTACCAGATAAGCTTTGATGATTACTGCCTTATAATATAATTTTAGATCTGGTATAGCTAGTCTACATACTTTTGCATTTTATTGTTAATATGTTCGATATTGTTCACCTTTTGTTCTTCTAGATAAATTTTCTTATTTTTTTTTTAGCCCCATAAAATAATTTTTGGTAGTTTGATTGGTACGGCAAATTAATTCAGGTAGAAGTGTCATTTTTATAATATTAACTTGGCCAACCCATAAGCAATTGATAGTTTTCCAATTATTTAGATCTGATTTTGTTTGTGTGAAAAGTGTTTTGGAATTGTGTTTATATAATTCCTGGGTTTGTTTTGGTAGATAGACTCCTAAATATTTTATACTGTCTATAGTAATTTTAAATGACATTTCTATTTCTATCTCTTCTTGCTGAGCTTTGTTGATAATATATAGAAGTGCTGCTGATTTATATGGATTTATTTTATACCCTGCAACTTTGGTAAAATTGTTAATTATTTCAAGTAGTTTTTTAGTTGATTCTCTAGGATTCTCTAAGTACATCATTATATCATCTGCAAAGTATGATAGTTTTGTTTCCTTATTACCTATTCTAATTCCTTAAATTTATTTTTCTTCTCTTATTGTTAAAGCTAACACTTCTAATATAATATTGAATAATAGTGGTGATTATGGCCATCTTTGATTTACCCCTGATATTACTGGTAAGGCTTCTGGTTTATCCAGATTAAAGATCATGCTTGCTAATGGTTTTAGATAGATACTACTTATCATTTTAAAAGAAACTTGATTTTTTCCTATATTCTCTAATGTTTTTAATAGGAATGGGCACTGTATTTTGTCAAAAGCTTTCTCTGAATCTATTGTGATAATAATATGATTTCTGTTGGTTTTTCTATCAATATAGTCAATTATGCTTTTCCTATACTTTTCCTAATATTAAACAAACTCTGAATTTCTAGTATAAATCCCATCTGATAACAGTGTCTCATCCTCATGATAAAGGCTGTAATCTCTTTGCTAACATATTATTTATTTATTTTTTTGCATCAACATTCAGTAGAAAAACTTTTGTATAAGTTCCCTTCTTTGTTTTGGTTCTTCCTGGTTTGAATATCAACACCATATTTGCGTCATAAAAATTTCATAACAATCCTTCACCTATTTTTTTTCCAAACAGTTTATATAGTATTGAAAATAATTATTCTTTAAATGTTTGGTAAAATTCACTTGTAAACTTCTCTGACTCTGGAGATTTTTTCTTAGGGAGTTCATTAATGGATTGTTCAATTTCTTCTTCTAAAATGTGGTTATTTAATATTTTATTTCCTTTTCTGTTAATCTGGGCAATTTACATATTTGTATATATTTATCCATTTTACTTAGATTGTCAGATTTATTGGCATACAATTGGGCAAAATAGCTCCTAATTATTATTTTAATTCCCTCTTCATTGGTGGTGAATTCACCCTATTCATTTTTGATACTGGTAATTTGGTTTTCTTCTTTCTTTTTTTTAAAGAAATTAACAGAAAGGTTGATCTATTTTTTTATAAAACCAGTTCTAAATTTTATTTATTAATTCAATAGTTTTCTTACCCTTTCCTTTGATTTTCAGAATTTCTAATATGGTTACTTAATTGGCAATTTTTATTTTGTTCTTTTTCTAGCTTTTTTTAATTGCATGCCCAATTCATTGATCTACTCTGTCTATATTTTATTCATGTAAGCATTTAGAGATGTAAAATTTTCACCTAAGCACTGCTTTGGCTGCATCCCATAAATTTTGGCTTGTTGTCTCATTATTGTCATTCTCTTTGATGATCCACTCATTCATTAGGATAAGATTATTTTGTTTCCACTTATTTTTAATCTATTTTCCATGGCTCTTTATTACATGTAATTTTTATCTATCATAATCTGAAGAGGATGCATTTAATATTTCTGCCTTTCTGCATTGGATTGTGAGGTTTTTATGCTCTAGTACATGGTCAATTTTTGTGTGGGTATCATGTACCACTGAGAAAAAGGTACATTCCTTTCTATTCCCATTCAGTTTTCTCCAGAGGTCTATCATATCTAACTTTTCTAAAATTCTATTCACCTCCTTAACTTCTTTCCTGTTTATTTTGTGGTTAGATTTATTTACTGAGAGGGGAAGGTTGAGATCGCCCACTAGTATAGTTTTGTTGGCTACTTTCTGTAACTCATTTAGGCTCTCCTCTAAGTATTTGGATGCTATACCACTTGGTACATGTTTGTTTAGTATTGATGTGTCTCTGTGCTTCAAATAAGTTTCTTGTAAACAACATATTACAGGATTCAGGTTTTAATCCACTCTGCTATTTGCTTTTGTTTTATGGAAGAGCATCCCATTCACATTCACAGTTATGATTGCTAACTATGTATTTCTCTCCATCCTATTTTCCCCCTTTTACTACTTTTCTCTTTCCTTTCACCCTGTCCCTCCTCAGTAGTGTTTTGTTTCTGACCACCACTTTCTCTAATCTGTCCTCTCTTGTATTAGCTCTTCTTCATTTTTTTTCCACTTGCTCCTCCTACTTTCTCACAGGTTAAGATAGATTTCTCCGCTGTACTGAGTGTTTATGTTATTCCCTCTTTGAGTCAAATCTGATGAGAGTAAGCTTCAAACAACACTCACCCCATCCTTTCTTTTGCTCTACCATCTTAGGTCTTTTATGCTTCTTCATGTGATTTAATTCATGTAATTCTGATTCTGCCTTTCCTTTTCTCCCAGTACAATGTTTTTTTCACTCTTTATTTTTTACCATCACATCAAAGTCAACTTATACCAACATGCTCTCAGTAAACTTCTAATTGCCTTAATAGAGTTATAGTTCTTAAGAGTTACAAGTATCATCTTCCCATGTAGAGATGTAAACAGTTTAACATTAATGAATACCATGTTTATTTTTTGTCTTTCCTGTCTACCTTTCTATGCTTCCCTTGAGTTCTGCATTTGAAGAATTGATTTTCTATTTTACTCTGGTATTTTCATCAGGAAAGTTTGAAAGCACCTTATTTCAAATGTCCATATTTTCTTCTGAAAGATTATGCTCAATTTTGCTGGGTAGTTTATTCTTGGTTGTAATCCAAGCTCTTTTGCCTTCCAGAATATCATATTATAAGCCCTCTGATCCTTTAATGTAGAAGCTGCTAAATTCTATGTAATCCTGACTGTGCCTCCATGATATTTGAATTGGTTCTTTGTGGCTGCTTGCAATTTTTCTTCTTGACCTGATTGTTTTGGAATTTGAATATAATATTGCTTGCAGTTTTCATGTGGGGATCTCTTTCAGGAAATGATTAGTGGATTCTTTCCATGACTATTTTACTCTTTGGTTCTAGGATATCAGGGCAGTTTCCTCACTAATTTCTTGAAAGATGCTGTCCAGGCTCCTTTTTTATCATGGCTTTCAAGTAGTTCAATAACTCTTAAGTTATCTCTACTGGATCTATTTTCTAGGTCAGTTTTTTTTCCAATGAGGCATTTTACATTTTCTTCTATTTTTTTTTCATTCTTTTGATTTTGTTTGACTTATCCTTAATATCTCATAAAGTCATTATCTTTCACTTGCCCAAGTCTAATTTTTTAGGAATTATTTTCTTCATTTAGCTTTTGTACCTCCTTTTCCATTTGGCTAATTCTACTTTGAAAGGAGTGGTTTTATTTTAGCATTTTTTTTTCCACTTGACCAATTCTATTTTTAAGGAAAAGTTTTCTTTAGTCAATTTTTGTGCTTCCTTTTCCAAGATGCTGATCCTTTTTTCATAATTCTCTTGAATAATTTTTACTTATTTTCCTAATTTTCCCTTACCTCTCTTTCTTGATTTTTAAAATCTTTTTTGAGCTCTTCCAAGAGGACTTTTTGGGCTTGAGACCAATTCATATTCCCCTCTGAAGCTTTGCATGCAGGCATTTTGACAATGTTGTCCTCTTCTGAGTTTGTGTTTTGATCTTTCCTCTCACCATAGTAGTTTTCTATCATCAGGGTTCTGTTTGTTTATTGCTCATTTTTAAAATTTTTTTAAAAAATATTTGAATATATATTTAGTAATTTTCAGGAGACACTGAAAGGCAAACATTATGTGTTTTTGAGTTTTAAATTTTTCTCCCCCTTCCTCCCTACCTGCCTCTCTAAGATGACACACAATCTAATATAAGCTATACATATACATTCTTATTAAACATATTTTCACATTAGTGATGTTGTAAGTAAGAATTAGAACCAATAGGAAGAACCACCAGAAAGACGAAACAAAACACAACAGAAGAAAAAAATAGCAAATAGTATGCTTTGGCCTACATTCAAAGGTCATAGTTCTTCCTTTGGATGTGTATAGCCTTTTCCATCATGGGATTTTTGGAGATATCTTCGATCCTTGTATTGCTGAGAGGGGTTAAGTCTATCAAAGTCAGTTATCACTCAATGTGACTGTTACTGTGTACAACGTTCTCCTGGTTCTGCTCACTTCACTCAGCATCAAACCATACAAGTCTTTCCAGGTTTATCTGAAGTCTGCCTATTCATCATTTCTTTTTTAATTAATTAATTAATTAATTTTTAGTTTTCAACATTTGCTTCCACAAGGTTTTGAGTTCCACATTTTCTCCCCATCTCGTCCCTCCCCCCATCCCAAAATGACACGCATTCTGAATACCCCTAGCCTGCCCTCCCTTCTATTTCCCCCCACTTTCTCTTATCCCCTTCTCCTTCAATTTCCCTGTAGGGCAGGATAGATTTGTATACCTCATTTCCTGTATATCTTATTTCCCAGTTGCTCGTGAAAACAATTTTTTTAAATTTATCTTTTGTTTTTAAAAGTTGGGGTTCCAAATTTTCTCCCTTCCTCCCTCCCCACCCACCCTCATTGAGAAGGCAAGCAACTTGAATTGTAGCCAAATTCCAGAGTTCCCAGGTCAAGGAGAAAATATTGCAAGCAGCCAGAAAGAAACAATCCAAGTATCATGGAAACACAATCAGGAAACACAAGATTTAGCAGCTTCTACATTAAGGGACCTCAGGACTTGTTGCTCATTTTTTAAAGTTGAGCTCTGCTCCAGGGGTACAGGGGACACTGCCCCAAGTTTCTTGCACTGGGGGGTCATGGTCCTGTTTACTGGTTTTCTGTGCAGGGGACTCTGGGGCTGGCAGCTTGCCCGCTGCACTAGGTTAGCCCAATCTAGTCTGACCTCCTGTGTCCTGAATTCTGGGGCTGGCAGTTTGCCTGCTGTGCTGGGGCTGGAGGCCTCACATTGACACTGGCCTGCTGAGCCAGGATGGTGGGACATCACATGCTGATCTGTGCTATGCCTAAGAACATTCCCTTGACTTGCCTGGATACCTCCTGAGCTGGGCTGCACTTCCCTTTTACCTAAGTGAGACAGACCTGTCCTGAAGTCCTTCTAAGTTATATTGGGCTGGAAAATTGTTTCACTCCATTTTTTTGTGAATTATGTCATTTCAGAATTCTTTTAGAACCTTCATTTAATGTTATTTCTGAGGGAAACTGCAGATAGCTCAGGAAACTTCTTGGCTTCTCTCCACGATCTTGGGTACCCACAATACATTTTACTTTGCACCAAGAAGTCTTTCCAGATTTTTCTGAGAGCATCCTGTTCATTGTCTCTTATAGCACAATAGTATTACATCACTATCACATAGTACAGTTTGTTCAGCCATTCACAAGTTGATAAGTATAGCCTCAATTTCCAATTCTTTGTCAACAGAAAAGAGAAGCTATAAATATTTTTGTACATATAGATCCTTTGCCTTTTTGTTATTTATCTCTTTTTTGGATACAGACTTAGTAATGTTTTTTGACCTAGTGATTGCTAGGTCAAAGGGCATGCATGGTTTTATAGACCTTTGGGTATAGTTCCAAATTGCTCTAAAGAATGGTTGAGGGAGCAGAGTCAAGATGGCAGAGTGAAAGCAGTGACTTGCTTGAGCTCTCCCCCAAATCCCTCCAAATATCTATGAAAAATAGCTCTAAACAAATTCTAGTGCTGCAGAACTCACAAAAAGACAGAGTGAAACAAATTTCCAACCCAAGACAACCTGGATGGTTGATTGGAAAGCTCTATTGCACCAGGCTGGGAGAATAACACAGTTCAGTGTCAGTGCACAGGCAAAGACCAGGCCCCAGCAAACCTGGAGCAGGCCTCAGAGCACTGAATCAAGGGCATCTGTGGCAGTTTCCAGACTTTCCAACCCACAAATGCCAAAGACAACTTACAAGATCAGTAGGAAAGGTCTGTGATGGCAATGAGAGAGAAGCTCAGTTCCCAGCACCAGTCCTGGCACAGCCCCAGGGCAGAGGATGCTTCTGAGCTCTAGGAGCACAGACTGAGGGGGAATTGAGTGGCTGATCAGAGGGGGATTGCAGGGATATTTTTGCTGGTGCTGAGGAAGGAATTTCTTGCTTTGCCCTTGCTTGGATCTGAGTCACAGTTCTGGGTGGTGGTCCTGGAGTGAGGATGAGCACAGATGTGGTGGAATTTGTAGTGGTGGTGGAGAGGGACTCCTCCTCACAGTTCCAAGGCAGAAAAGACTGCTCATGGTCACTCATAGACCAGGGTACAGGCCAGGAAAGGAGTAAACACCTAGCCCTTGATCATACTACCTTGGAAGAACTGAAAAGTTACAGGTCCCTAGATGTGTCTCTGAGAACAGCTGTGCAAAATCCCTGAAGTTTAGGACAGTACATTCTCCACACTGGAAGCAGATCTCTACCTTAACAAAGTGTTTAAAACTCAAGTAATTGGCTGGGATCATGAGCAAACTTCACAAAAATAGTCAGACCATAGAATCTGTCTTTGGTGACAAAGAAGATCAAAACATATGACCAGAAGAAGACAACAAAATCAAAGCTCCTACATTCAAAGCCTCCAAGAAAAATATGAATCAGTCCCAGGCCATAGAAGAGCTCAAACAGGATTTTGAGAAGTAAGTAAGAGAAGGAGAGGAAGAACTGGGAAAGAGAAATGAGTGATGCAAGAAAATCATGAAAAACAAACTTGGAACTCAAAATCTTGTGAAAGTGAATGTAGAAAACTAAAAATAAATAAATAAATAAAAAGAATGGTTGAATCAGTTCACAATTCCACCAATGGTGCACTAATGTCTCATTTTTTCCACATCCCTTTCACTATTGTTTATTTTCATTTTCTGTCCTATTAGCCAATCTAATAGGTATGAAGTAGTACATCAAAACTGTTTTAATTTGCGTTTTTCCAATCAATAGTGGTTTAGAACATTTTTTTTCATATGACTATAGATGGCTTTGATTACTTCATCTGAAAAATGTTGATATCTTTTGATCACTTATCAATTGGGGAATGGTTCTTACTTTTATACATTTTACTTAGCTCTCATCTGAGAAATGAGGTCTTTATTAGAGAAATCTGCTTCACTTTTTTCAGTTATTATTTCTAAATATAGTTCCCTTTATCCTATTTCTCCCTTGTTTATTCTATTATCTTTCTCCTTTCACTTTGTCCCTCCTCAAAAGTGTTTTGCTTCTTATTACTGCCTCTTCCAACATGCCCTCTCTTTTATCACCGCCCCCTTTTTCTTATTCCCTTCCCCTTCTATTATCCTCTGGGTAAGACAGATTTCTATACCCAATTGAGTGTGTATGTTATTCCCCCTTTGAGCCAATTCTGATGAGAGTGATGTTCATTCACTCCCACCCCACCTCCCCCATTTTCCCCTCCACTGTAAAAACTTTGTCTTGCCTCTTTTATGTGAGATAATTTCCCTCATTCTACCTCTCTTTTTCCTTTCTCCACATACATTCCTTTTTCTCACCTCTTGATTTTATTTTTTTAAGATGTCATCTCTTCATATTCAACTCATACCTGTTTTCTCTGTTTATATATACTCCTTCTAACTGCCCTAATAATGAGAAAATTCTTATGAATTACAATTATCACCTTCCCATGTAGGAATGTAAATAATTTTTATTAAATTTCTTATGATTTCCCTTTCCTGTTTACCCTTTTACTCTTCTTGAGTCTTGTATTTGAAAGTCAAATTTTCTATTCAGTTCTGGTCTTTTCATCAGGAAGTCTTGAAAGTCCTCTATTTCATTGAATATACATTTTTTCCCCCGAAGGATTATACTGAGTTTTGCTGCATAGGTGATTCTTGGTTGTAATCCTAGCTTCTTTGCCTTCTGGAATATCATATTCCTAGCCCTATAAACCTTTAATGTAGAAGCAGCTAATTCCTGTATTAACCTGACTGTGACCCCACCATACTTTAATTGTTTCTTTCTGTCTTCTTCTAATATTTTCTCCTTGACCTGGGAGCTATAGAATTTGGCTGTAATATTCCTTGGAGTTTTCATTTTGGGATCTCTTTCAGGAGGTAATTGGTAGATTCTTTAAATTTCCACTTTACCTTCTGATTATAGACTACCAGGGCAGTTTTCCTTGATAATTTCTTGAAAGATAATGTCTAAGCTCTATTTTTGATCAGGCTTTCAGGTAGTCCAATTTTTTAAAAATAATCTCTCATAGATCTACTTTCCAGGTCAGTAAAATGAAAGCCCATCTAGGGAAGGTAGTATATGTTATTTTTCCTGTCTATCCCAGAGTCTGGCATGGTGCATTAAATAGGTTATGTAGGCATTAAATAAATATCTGCTAAATTGTTAATAGGTTAGAGCATATTAAAGCTGGAAGGAAGTCTCTAAAATTGTCATGTTTCACCTCCTTCATAAGTGAGGCAAATATCGAACCCATAAAGAATAAATGATTTTCTATTTCTTCCTGAAGAGTAGTTATGGTATTTCATTAGATAGACTCACCTGTTGTTAGCCAATATCTGATAGATTGGGCAAGTTTCGTTTAATTAAATACCATATCAGACTTGAAGAAGGCTCTTAGAGATTAACTAGTCTATGGCCTTCATCTTACAGTTGAAGAAAATGAGGCCCAGAAAGACTGAATATGCCCAACATCATACCAATGATCAGTAATGCCACCCACATAGAAATCAGATCTTTGGGACTCCAATTCCTGTGTTCTTTTTACTGACTTCTTCAAAGTAAATAATGATTTATGGCTACTCTGAATTGCTGGCTACACTCCCAAATGTGACACAGTGTCAGTCCCTATGCCATGTATCCTAATCAATGAGGTGGAAGCACAGAAAAGCACAATAGATAATATACCACACTAAAAGAGTTGTTGAAATGAAAAGATTTCCTGTATCTTCATATCCATAAGATGCATTTCATACTGATAAGTTTTACCTGTCTATATCAATATGTGAATCACAATGAATAATATTAGACTGCATGTGCCATTTAAGATGGATTAGTTAATTATTAACATATCAGAAGCAAGAATAACTGTGAGCAGAAAATTAAGTTTTAAAAATTAGATTGAGTTATATCATTTATAATCATAAAAGTGACAAAAATGGGTTCTACAGATAATTTACAGATGAAATCAATGCAGAGCAGTAATACCATTCAGTCATTTAGTAGTGTCCAAATTCTTGTGATACCATCCTGTCTATGGGGTTTTCTTGACAAAGATATTGGAATCATTTGCTGTTTCTTTCTTAAATGAATTAAAGAAAACAGAAGTTAAGTGACTTGCCCAGCATCACACAGTTATCAAGTGTCTGAGGACAAATTTGAACTCAGATCTTCCTGACTTCAGGCCTACTACTCTATCCACTGAGCTACCTTGTTATCTCCTCGGCAAATGGAGGTAAATCACTTACTCGGGTTCACATAGTTAGTAAGTGTCTGAGGCCAGATTTGAACCCAGAGCTTCCCACCTCCAGACTAAGCACTCTATCTACTGAGACATCTAGCTGCCCCTAATTTAGTAATATGGGAATAAAGAATACAGTAATGTAGATATAGAATACAGTAATATAGAGACAAATAAATGTGTCTAGGTGGTTCAAATCAGATGAACCCTTCTTTGACAAACATTTATTGATGTGCAAGAGTTTGTGGATAGTATGTGTACAAGATGTGGCTTTTGTTCTCAAGGACACTATCCTCTAGTGAAAAAAAGTGATCATAGCAATTGAAGAGGATTGGGCATCTAATGATATCTTTGTCATACAGTCTTTGTATAAGGAGGCACATGAAAAATCATCCAGTGAAGTGCTGTCAAACTCAGAGTTTGAACATAAGGTCAATATTCTTGGTCAGATGTTGATATTTAAAAACATATATTAACAATATCTGGGTTTTGTTATATTTTTGTTTATTTTGGTAAATATTTCCCAATTACCTTTTCATCTAATTCTACCAAACTTGAGCTGCATGTTTGACACTTCTGCTCTAGAGCGATGCTTTTATTTTACAGGAAAGCCTCAGAGGAATAGTTTGCCCAAGGTCACACAGATAGATAATGGTAGAATGGAATACCAGTCTCCTAGGGGAAGCTAGGTGGCACAGTGGATGGAGTGGCTGGCCTAAAGTCAGAAAGCCTTCTCTTCCTGAATTCAAATCTGGCTACGACCACTATTACTTGTGTGACCCTGGGTAAGTCACTTAACCTGTTTGCCTCAGTTTCCTTATCTGTAAAATGACCTGTAAATTATAAATATCTCTAGATACCTCTAGATACACAACCCTCCTTCTCTTTTCTCTTTCTCAGGGACACTCCACCTTCACTATTTCTGTAAAGGAGAGCACTGTCAGAATCCTTTGAATGCACTAATAATCTTTATTTATCATTTGCCCCCTCTAAAGACTGTCTGATTAGAGGGAACTACCATTTGTCACTTCCCCACTTTCTTACCATAACATCATTAGTTCTATTAATCTGTTATAATATGCAAATTAGAACTAAAGACAGCCACAAATCCTGATCTCTGTTACTTTATACTTTATCTGACTCATTGAAGTTCAAAGCACATCACAATGAACTCATAACAATGGAAGAAAATTTTTTTTAAAGGTCAAGCTATGCCCCAAAGGTACTGGCCTGGTTTCAGCTGTTGAGGTTAGGAGAGTTTTTTTTTTCTTTTTTTTGTTTAATTTGAAAATATCAAGAGAGCTGAAAGAAGCATTTTATATTGTGAAACCTGACAATAACAATTGGCATTATGTACTTCCTGAGAAATCTAACAGAGGCTCAAAGGAAAGAACCTTTCTCTTTTCTTGGCCCACCTAAAGATACATTCACATTACCCACAAAGTAAAATTTAGACAACAATTTTAATCAGTGCTATTCTACATTAATTATTTCATAGAGGGAAGAGCTGTTGAGATCTCCTTTGAATAGCATACTTTTGTTTCTGGGTTTTAAAATTTTGAACCTTGTACATTCAGGCAACATTCAAAACAGTACATTTTATTATAGCACTGCCTACTTGAATTAATTTAAGATATGAGGTTGGAAAGTAATGAAACACAACCATAACTAGATTGCAGTGACCCCTGCTTAGTCTCACAGTACTGAAGTTTAGAGAGTACAAAAAGTTAACCCTACATGCTCCTTTAGCAGCAAAACTATAATGGTAACTAATTCTTCCTGATATGTGTGTGAGTGTATACATATATGAAACACACACACACATACATATATATACACACATACATATACATATATATGAATTAAAATGTGTATTTTAGTTTCAAATTCTCTCATTTCTTCCACTCTTTTTCCACCAATTGAAAAGCAAGAAATATGATATACATTATACACATGAAGTCATGCAAAACATTTCCACAATGGCCATGTAGAAAAAAAAAAGGCAAGAAAAAATGTGCTTCATTCTGAAGTCATAGTTCATCAGTTCTGTCTCTGGAGTTGATATCATTTTCCATCATAAATCCTTTCAAATCATCATGGATCATTTCATTGATCGTAATAACTAGCACTTTCACAGTTGATTATTATTACAATATTGCTGTTACTATGTACAATGTTCTCCTAATTCTGCTCACTTTACTTTGCATCAATTAATAGTAAGTTTTTCCAGGATTTTTTTTCTGTATCCATCCCATTCCTCATTTCTTATAGTACAATTAGATTCTTGTCACATTCATATAGTTTCCACACCTGTTCAACCATTCCCCAATTGACGGGCATCCCCTAGATTTCCAATTCTTTTTCACCACAAAAAGCATTGCTATAAGTATTTTTCTACATATTGGTCCTTTTCCTTTTCCTTTGATATGTTTGGGATACAGATTTAGTTGTGGTATTACTGAGTTTAAAATTATCTTAACAGTATCTTGCATTATTTTCAAATTACGTATCACAAAGTTGATTTGAAGGTCTCTATCCTTTCCATTCTATCAATGACAAAGATTGCAAATTGGGGCTCTGTTATGAAAAACAATAAGATCTTGGGCAAGTAAGAGTGAGACACAGATACGTAATCCCTGTGAACAAGTAACCAGACTCTACTAAATGATCTGTTCTAGCTGATTCACTATGGCTTGTGATCACAATCACGTAAGAAGTCAGATCATTCTTCCTAGTCTCACTTACTACTTACTTAACTAAAAGACAATAAAATTGTCCAAAGCTTTTCACTATAGCCATTTCAATCCTGCATATATAAATAAAGGCAAGGTTCTTTTGAGGGATTAGTGGGAAAGGATGGGAAAAGTACTATGAATCACTGAGTTTACTTTTTTTTTTTTGCTTTTGCTACTAAATCGGCTCCTTATTAACTTCTTAATATTGCATAATAAAGCAGAAAAGTCAAAGACTAATATATTTTATTTTCTGACTGGACTATAAGAAATTATTGATTTATTTTCCTTTTATTTAAAATGGCTTAATCATACTACACCTTAGTTCAATGCTTAATACAATGTTTGGCACATAATGGTCACTTAGTAGATGTTTGTTGACAGAATAAGGTGGGCTCCAACTCAACTGCATGGAAAGCATTCTCTTCATTTTAAGTATTCAGTGTGTTGTGACTGTTATGAACAAAAAGAAATGAAATGTCTTAAGGGCTATTAGCATAAATAGGAATTTTAGGGAAGAATCAAATTTATTTTTATTCAGCTTATCAGTAAAAATAAATTAACAAAAGCATTAGAAGTTCTCTCAAGCTTGGAAGGAAATTGTTCTATTAAGAACCAAGGTACTTATTATAGGTTGTTTCCATGACAGCATTTCCAAAAGGTCCAAAAGATTTGAATTTACTTTAAAAATGAAAATGCAGAGCTATTTGTTTTGACATTTTTAATCATTTCTTTCATGTTGATACCAAAATTATAAAATACTTGGGAAAATTAGAAGAGAAGGAAGCTTTTTAATATGAATAATGTTGCTCGTGTAAGAGATGGAGACAAAGAAATGAGAGATTTGCAAATGATAGTTTTAAGTCTTCAATTGCCTTTCCCCTGTGCAATAATTGATTGCTATATTAGAATAAGGGGGGGAAGACTCAAAACAGTGTTTTTACAATTACTGAATTAATCTGTATTATTTTTTAAAAGCCTGTATTATTCTCTTTGGTGTGCTACTAAATTGAATATTGATAATGCAAATGTCAACATTTAATTTAAAATTTTGCTCTGAAGTTTGAAATCATTGCATCTTTTACAGTACTAGATAATATTCAGAAACTTGTATTTGAAAGGAATGTGGGGAAAATTCCTCCTAATTTACCACTAATGAATAGGGGATAGAACCAGAGAAATATATTTATGGAATAAGTTGACTTTTAATAAAATTGTGAAATTTTTAAAAAAATAATCTATTATTTAGAAAGAATGGTACTTTGGAGCTAGAAGAACCTCAGAGTTCATCATATGTAACCCTCTCATTTCACAGAAGAAGAAGAGGGACTCAAGCAGGTGAAATTGTTTCAATCTCACAAAAAATTAGCCAAAGAGCAGGACCAGAATCCATCTCTCCTGGTGCTCAATTCCTGAGGTTCCTCTATTGTACCAATATTACTCCTTTTCTTAAATCTCCCTTTTCATTCTTCTCTTACTAGTGCTCTTATTTATAACTAAACTGATTCTCAGGTAAATAACGTAAAAAATAATTCATGTTCAATTAATAATATTTAAAGTTCAACTCCTACCAAGAGCATTTGCATTTTCACAAAGGACAAAAACTATTTGTCTGAAACTAGTTACTAATTTTGGAAGATCTGGTATTACTGGAGTCTGTGAGGTTAGTGGCAAGGATTGGGGGCAAAATACCTCTAAAATCATACCACACAGCCAATCATCCTCTCTACTTATTCATTCTATTCCTAAAGTCAATATTATTTATTGGGTCTTGATGCTGCCTCCTTCTTGGGTAACTTGCAAGATAATAAAGAGATGTTTTGTGAGATTCATTAAGAAAACAGCCTGAAAAATATCCTGTAATAGCTTCAGAGTGTCTTGCAGGCTCCTCTGGAATTTTATCCAGGATGTTACTACCATCTCTGATACTTCAAGTGTTTAACACTCACTCTCACCTCTGGTCTAATATATGAAGGGCTGGACTTGGAGTCAGGAAGACCTGAGGTCAAATCTATATAACCCCGGGCAAGTCTCTTAACCCATGTCTGTCTAAGGTTTCTCATATGTAAGATGTGGATAACAACAGTACCTACTTTGCTGTGTCTGACACATAGAAGGTGCTATATAAAAGTGTATTCCATTCCCTCTCCCTTGCTATACCTGTACACATTTATGTTCCCCAATAGAATGTAAACTTCTTGAAGGCAAGACTGTTTTATTTTCATCTTATTATTCAGTATCCAGTAGACTTGTCCAGATTATGTGCTTAATAAATTTTGGTTGAAATAAATCTTGTAGAAAGATTCCTGTTTTGATATGGATTGGGTTATGTGACCTCTGAGGTCTCTTCTAAACATCCCCAGTTCCTTGAAATAATATTCTCAGGGTATGAACTAGAAGCCTATCACCATCCATCTCTAAGATTCTATGACAGTGATTAAGTGTGGGAGAATAGGTCAAGTAAGAACAATTAAAAAGGTGGGCTACCTATCTTTTCTGTAACATAGTTCCCTTTTGGTGTACTCCAAGGTTATAAGGTCCAACTCAAGGAAGGGGAATGATTACTAAATTTGTTATTTTTCAGTTGTTTCCAACTTTTTGTGTCTCCATTTACAGTTTTCTTGGCAAAGATATTATAGTGGTTTAGCATTTCCTTCTCCAGCTCATTTTACATATGAGGAAAATGAGGCAAATAGGGTTGAATGACTTGCCTAGGACTACATAAATAGTAAGTGTCTGAGGCCAAATTTGAACTCAGGAAGATGTTTTCCTTACTTCAGGCCCAGCGCTCTATCTATTGTACTACCTAAGTGCACAAATAATTAAATTACCCTGAGTATCTGAAATGAGGAATTTTTGCTCCATGGGCAAGTACCATAAACCATATTCATGGCAAGTAGCATAAAGTATATCTTGGTTAAGGCTGTAGAAAACTGAAAAAGAGCAGCCCAGTGCTAAGGTGGCAGTTTTAAGGATAGAGATCAGGTTAGATAGTGGAGGGGACACAATCACCTCAGTCTATCATTTATTAGCTTCCTCTTTTAATTAATTATTGTTACAAATTAGTTGCTAAGCCTTTTTTTCTTATGATTCTGAAGGATTGGCATGCTCTAAGTTTAATACCCCACTGAGCCCATCCTATTCAAAAGCTCTTGAGATCAGAGAAGTTTTTATGAAGGACTGGGCACCCACACTGATTCTTCAAGGAAGAGAGTTTTGGAAGATAAATATGAATAGGCAGTATATTTCTGGCTTGCAGGTTGGATGGCAGTTGTTTGTTTGAATAAACAGAGAGTATTCCCTTAAGCAAAGTGATGGCCATTTAATTGAAATTTGGAGATTTCATTAAAAATAACAGTATGACATAAAACTGGAAAGATACATTATGGAAATCCTTAAATAAAAGCCTGAGAAGTTTATAATTTATCCTATTGGTATTATGAAATCACAATTGTTTATTATTCAGTATCTAATCCATTGTCTTGCCCAGAGTAGGTGCCCCAAGTAGATGTCCCACAGGCATCTCAAACTCAACATGTACAAAACAAAACTGATTATGTTTCTCTTGGAATACACCCTTCTTTTTAACCCCCTGATTTCTTTTCATGACACTATCATCCTTCATTTAAGTAGGTCTGCTGTCTAGGAGTCATGCTTGATTCTTCATTTTATCTCAACTCCTATATCCAATTCTTTGTGAGGTCTTGTTAATTCTACTTCAGTAACATCTCTTGCTTCTACTCCTTCTCTCCGCTAGTATGGTTGGTATCCTTATTTAGATCCTCATCCCTCTAACTTAAACTATTTCAAAAGCTTCCTATTTATTCTTCCTGGTGCCTCTGCCATCCATAATCTTACTCCAGGCTACTTTTCCTGGTGTGTTATGTACTACTCTCCTTCATTCATGCCATATTCCAGACAAAAGAGCCCATGTTTAGCTCCCCATACATGATTTCCTATGTGATAATTCTGACAATACAGACTATCCTCTCTGACACAATTTCACTCCCTTCTCAGCTTATAGAATACCTAGCTTCTTTCTAAGCTTAACCCAAGTGCTATCTCCTATATGAGGCCTATCTTGATCTTCTCCTCCAGCTGCTAGTTCCCTCTTCCTTGAAATTACTGGCATCTGTTTTGCATTTACTTTTATGTTTACATGTTTTTTACCTACAATTAAATCTCCTAGATGGAAAGGACCATTTAATTTTTGGTTTTCTATTACCAATGCC
The DNA here is from genome assembly GCF_900497805.2 of Vombatus ursinus. Taxonomy (NCBI): domain Eukaryota; kingdom Metazoa; phylum Chordata; class Mammalia; order Diprotodontia; family Vombatidae; genus Vombatus; species Vombatus ursinus. Next base: position 2,300,526 of record NW_020951427.1, read on the forward strand.
TAGTGCTGTGTTTGACAAAATCATAGGATGTGTCTAATAAATACTTGGTGAATAAATAAGGGACTGACCTGGACTGATCTGCACCAAAGGAATATTATTTTCACAGGCAGATATATAGAAGATGATTTAGAGAATATAGAACCTAAAAGCATTTAAACCATTTAGGACACTATTGCAACAGTCCAAGTGACAGAGGATGAGAGCTACAATGAGGTTAATAGATGTGTAGATGAAATGTGAAGGGCAATGTAGAGAGCAGTACAGGCAAGACCTAGCAATTTTTTGCCAATGCAGACCGAGGGAGAAGGGAAAGTCAGTGATGAATCAGAAGTTACAAGCCTTGGCACTTGGAAGGATGGTGGTAGCTTTGATGAAATATAGAAAGTTGGAATGAAGAACAGGTTAGTAATTTAAAAATTGTGGAAAACCTTAAAGAGAAAAGTTTCAATTAGATAGTGAAGGTAGAAGAGTGATATGTGCCTGGCACAGAGTAGGCAATAAATGCTAGTTTACTGACTGACTGATTAAGGAGTGGTTGAGCCAAGGAAACTGAAAGAAAATAATAGATGAAGAAAGCTCCTGGTGGTGAAGAATCAGTGATGAAGGAAAAGATAGAGGTATTTGTTAGCTTTAATGTCCTTTTTTAAGAGATATGAGTAAAGGAGAAGATTTTGGGTTACCATGGAGTGATTTTCAGGTGTGGAGGACAGTTAACGAGAGCACATGATACATAACTTCATCTTTTTCATGTGATAATATTTGAAATGATATTACTCATTTGTCAAATCAGAAAAAATAATACCTTCTTCACTCACATTGTATAGTTACTGCAAAAATCAAATAGGATAAAGGGAGTACACTGTGGAAAGGGAAAAGAGTATTGCTAAGTTCAAATTCTAGGACTTTATCTCCAAGAGACCACTGTTAAAATGCACATTTTGCCAGGAAAGGGAAGAAATAAAGAAAGCAGCATCAAACCACTTATTCCACAGTTTAACTTTAGACTGGCAAACAAAATAAACTAAATGTAGTCAGAGATATTAGAAAATCGTTCTTAGGAGTGATTTGCATGTACTTTTAGAGTCTTAACCTCCATGATATTCTCAAGAGCAGAATTCATACAATCTACAAAATGAAAAGAATTTCCTAGGACATGAAAATGTAACAGCTAACTATTACAAAAACTTTTACCTGTCAATCAGGTTGCATCACATACCTATCACTCCATAAAGAATACTTGGCATTATTTATATGCATTTCATATTTGCAGAATTGGTATGAAAACCAAAGTTTTCATGCTTTTATATGTTCAATGAAAACATAAATTGCAATAGGTTATAGTTCATTTCCTTATCCCATCATTTTCATAGTAACAAGCTCAGATGACAATCTTTTCATGGAACTCTTTTCCTGAATGTGCACAGAATCAGATATATATGCACATCCCCTTTCTTTCCTGACATTTCCTGTAATACAGTAATTATTTTATACTAGAAGGAAAGAACAAAATACATACACACTCCAGAACTATAATGTTCAAAGCAAAAGCTTAAAAGAGATTATCCACAAAATTGTTTTCTGTGGTCACTCAAATAAAAAAAAATAGGTTGATGTAATTAATGTACTTAGTAATCTTAGTTCATTATGAAGTAGACAGTACGATCACTTTGTTGAATAGAATAGGACTTACTCTACTATCTATTAAACGAGAATTATGCAACCTTATAAGGAGAAGTCATTTCTAGGAGTGTGCTGGTTTTTCTTCTACATAAATGGGTGGGTATCTTGAAGGGATACACTAATATATATGTGTCTCATTGTGTTGTATGGTGCTGTTGATATTGTGTGGATGTGTGGCAAGGTTAAGGGTGGCATTGTTCCTGCATGGATGGTGTTATAGAATTATAATAACTGCTTCTACTCACCATACAAATGTGTTCTTTCTTTAACAAGGCAAAGAAATTAGGTAAACCAATGTGTTTCTAATTTTGACAACTTCTTAGGAAATTATATTCATTCTCACTTGGGATAATGTTTTCACTTTAGGTGTCTGGTTGTATTTACCCCCTACCTCATTTTTTCCCTTGAATCATCTGATTTCACCTTAAATTTAATGTGGGAATATAACTTCAACATTAAAAAGATATTATAATTCACTTAGAGCAAAGATTCTTAACTGGTTTTGTGTTATGGATCCTTTGGTAGTCTGGTAAACCTATATTAGTCTCTTCATCAGCCTCTGAATATAACATTCATTCCTTTGTTCATGACATTTTCTTATTAAAAAAAATTTCATTGATTCATTATTTTTTTTTTACCACATTCACTTTCCAGTATACCTCCTAACTCCCCACAGAACCCTTCCTATTAACAAAGAAAAACAGATAAACCCGATTAATGATCACGGCTAAGAGCAAATGCAACATTTCACAATCATAATCTTCCACCTCTATCTAGAAGTAGAGGCATTTCATTCTGTATCTTCTGTGATGGAGACTAAGTATTGCTCATTCCATCTTCTAGATCTAGAATTACCTTTGCCCTCATTTTACTTATATGGATCTCATATGTGCATTTATAGCCTTGCTCAAATACAATCACTTCTGTGAAGGTGTTCCTGGCCATTCCAACCTGAAGTAATATCACTCATTTGGTGATTAATCTTTTCATTATCCCTTATTGTGGTGTTTATTTAAGTTCTTGATTGGCTCCACTATTTACCTTCTCCAGTCAGATTATAAGTTTCTGAAGGGCATAATTCTCATAAATTTGGAGCTGGAAATAACCTTAGTGATCTAGCCTATCCTCTTGTCTAAGGTCACACTGGCAATGTGGATAAAAAGTAAGATTCAAACCCAGTCCTTTGATTTTGAGTCTTGTACTCTTTCCGCTATACCACTCTATTGGGGACAGGGCTAGCTAGCATCACTGTAAACTTAAATATTACTATTCAGACATGATGAGATTAGCCTGGACATTCACAAAAAAAAAATAAACTCATTTCTATAAATTCTTTATTTCTGGTTACTGGTTCAATTATTGGTTCAAATTGATCATCTGGTTAGTAGATTTCACTTTACAGTTGGGGAATATCAGAAATTCCAATTTCTAGAGTCTTCCTGTTGGCAAAGTACAGGATAGCACAGTTTTTACACAGCTATATTAGGGAAAGGCAGTTTGAATGCCTAAATACACAAAATTAATGGGAGAAGCTTTCCTGGCTATTCCATTCTAAGCTAAGCACACCAAGCCAAGGAAACAACCCAGCTGTACTTTTCAGCTCTTTGATGCAATCTGACCAGCAGCACCAGAGATGTACTGGAGCAGGCAGTTGACAATAAAGTCAAGAAGGAGCTACTGTCATTTGGAAATGCAAATGAAGTGGACTGCCAAGAATGTGCAAAACACTGCATTCTGCAGGATGGATTTTTCTTTAGGAAGTATTTTTCCAAAATTTATTTGTGGTAGTTGTAGTGGTTAAGGGGTTGAGTTGTTTATACAAGTGAATAGAAAATTGACTTCTGAAGTAAATGGGATAACTTGGACAGAAATTATCTTTTTTTTTTCCTTTGAAATATCTAGATGATTGAAGCAAAATTATTTTGGGAGAGCTTTTGCTTTGTACTAATAAGATATTTGTAACATTTCTATATTTTATTCATATGAAATCTACAAAGATAAAACATAGAAGAAATGTCCTTCAAGTAAATTAATTGAGTAAGAAAGGAAAGATGTCAATGGACAATACCCAAGTATCTACTCTTCACCACCACAATTCACTGTGTGAAAAGTTGGAGACCTTAGCTTTTATTATTTATTTCAGTTTTCAACATTCACTTCCACAAGATTTTGAGTTCCAAATTTTCTCCCCATTTCACCTCTCCCCCACCCCAAGATGGCATGCATTCTGAATACCCCTTCCCCTAATCTGCCCTCCCTTCTATCACCCCCCACCTTCTCTTATCCCCTTCCCTCTCTATTTTCTTGTATAACAAGTTAGATTACTATACCCCATTGCTGTATATCTTATTTCCCATTTGCAAGTAAAACAATTTTTAATATTTGTTTTTTAAAACTTTAGGTTCCAAATTCTCTCCCTTCCTCCCTCCCTCCCCACCCACCCTCATTGAGAAGGCAAGCAACTCAATACAGGCTGTACATATGTAGTCATGAAAAACACTTCCATAGTAGTCACTCTGTGGAAAACTAAGTATATTTCCCTTCATCCTATCCCATCTCCCATTTATTCTATTCTCTTTTGACCCTGTCACTACTCAGAAGTGTTTGCTTCTGATTACCCCCGTCCCCAATCTACCCTCACTTCTATCATCCCCCCTCTCTTATCCCCTTCCCCCCTATTTTCCTGTAGGGTAAGATAGATTTCCATACCCAATGGAGTGTATATGTTATTCCCTCCTTAAGACAAATCCAATGAGAATAATATTCATTCATTTCCTCTCACTTTCCCTCACTTCACCTCCACTGTAAAAGCTTTTTCTCATCTGTTTTATGTGAGGTAATCTACCCCATTCTACCTTTCCCTTTCTCCTTCTCCCAGTATAATCCTCTCTCACCCCTTAATTTTATTCTCCAGATATCACCCTTTCATCTTCAACTCACCCTGTGCCCTCTATCTATCTATCTATCTATCTATCTATCTATCTATCTATCTATCTATCTATCTATCTATCTATCTATCTATACATACATATAATTTTTTCCCTCCAACTACTCTAATACTGAGAAAGATCTCATGAGTTACAAATATCATCTTTCCATGTTGGAATGTAAACATTCCAATTTTAATAAGTCCCTTAAGATTTATCTTTCCTGTTTACCTTTTCATGCTTCTTTTGAGTCTTGTATTTGAAAGTCAATTTTTCTATTCAGCTCTGATCTTTTCATCAAGAATGCTTGAAAGTCCTCTATTTCACTGAATGTCCATTTTTTCCCCTGAAGGATTATACTCAGTTTTTATAGATAGGTGATTCTTGGTTATATTCATATCTCCTTTGCCTTCTGGCATATTATATTCCAAGACCTTCTGTCCCTTAATATAGAAGATGCTAAATCTTATGTTTCCACAATACTTCCACTGGCTGCTTGCAATATTTTCTCCTTTACCTGGGAACACTGGAATTTGGCTACAATATTCTTAGGAGTTTTCCTTTGGGGATCTCTTTCAGGAGGTGATTGGTGAATTCCTTCCATTTCTATTTAATCCTCTGATTGTAGAATATCAGGGCAGTTTTCCTGTATAATTCCTTGAAAGATGATGTCTAGGCTCTTTTTTTGATCATGGTTTTCAGGTAGTCCAATACTTTTTAAATTACCTCTCCTGGATCTATTTTCCAGGTCAGTTGTTTTTCCAATGAGTTATTTCACATTGTCTTCTATTTTTTCATTCTTTTGGTTTTGTTTTACAATGTCTTGATTTCTCATAAAGTCACTAGCTTCCAATTGCTCAATTCTAATTTTTAAGGAAGTATTATCTTCAGTGAGCTTTTGGACTTCCTTTTCCAATTGGCCAGTTCTGCTTTTTATGACATTCTTCTCATTGACTTTTTGGACTTTTTTTCCCATTTGGGTTAGTCTATTTTTTAAGGTATTATTTTCTTCAGTATTTTTGGAATCTCTTTTACCAAGCTGTTGACTTGTTTTTCATTATTTTCTTGTATTACTCTCATTTCTCTTCCCAGTTTTTCCTCTACTTCTTTTACTTGGTTCTAAAAATCATTTTTGAGCTCTTGCATGGCCTAGGACCAATTCATATTTTTCCTGGAGGTTTTGGATGTAGGAGCTTTGACTTTATTATCTTCTTCTGGTTTTGTTTTGATCTTCTCTGTCACCAAAGTAAGACTCTATGGTCTGACTTGTTTTTTGCAGTGTTTGTTCATAATCCCAGTTAATTATTTAACTTTTAAACTCTTTGTTAAGGTAGAGGTCTGCTTTTCTTGTGGAGAATGTACTGTCCCAAGATTTGGGGGTTTTGTGCAGCTGCTTTCAGAGATACTTCTAGGAACCTGTAAATTTTCAGTTCTTCTAAGGTGGTATGATCAAGGGCTAGGCGTTTACTCCTTTCCTGGCCTGTCCTCTGGTCTGTGATTGACCACAAGCACCTTTTTCTGCCTTGTAACTGTGAGGACTGTTCCCTCTCCACTGCCACCTCAAGCTCTACCACACCTGTGCTTCTCCTTGCCCCAAGACCCCCACCCAGAACTGTGACCCAGATCCAAACACAGGCAAAGAAAGAGAATCCTGCTTCAGTGCTAGCAAAGAGATCCCTGCAATCCCCCTCTGTTCAGTCACTGATTCCCCCTCCTTCTGTGAGCCAAGAGCTCCAGAAGAAGCTGTCACCTCTGGGATGCACCAGGACTGGGACCGGGACCAGAGCTCCTCTCTCAATGAGGTCACAGACCTTTCCTATTGACCTTCTAAGTTTTCTTTGGCATTTGTGGGTTGAGAAGTTTGGATACAACCACAGCTTCCCTTGATTCAGTCCTCTGAGGCTTGCTCCAGGTTCACTGGGGCCTGGTCTTTGCCTGTGCACCAACACTGCATTTCTCTCCCAGCCTGGTGCAAAAGAGCTTTCCAATCAACCATCCAGGTTGTCTTGGGCTGGAAATTTGTTTCACTTTGTCTTTTTGTGGTTACTGCTGCACTAGAATTTGTTTAGAGTCATTTTTTACTGGTATTTGGAGAAGTTTGGGGGAGAACTCAAGCAAATCACAGCTTTTACTCCACCGTCCAAGATCTTAGCTATATATGCATACATACATACATACATACATACATACACACACACACATACACATATAATACATACATACACACAATACATATATACATACATGTATACATGTATACATACATGTGCTTCTGATATATACATACACACACCATATATACATATGTACACATATATGTATATACATATATGCACACACACATATATATATTGTATGTATATAAATATATATGCAAAAATTCATGGGATATTACTTTATTATATATGAAAGTGATTATTTTTATTTCAATGAATACTCAGAAAACTAGAAAGAAATGCATGATGTCCTTTGTGAAACACTGGCCTAGGATTTCAGTAAATTCATTTAATAATTCTAATTCACAACAGAGAAATTAAACAGACTTCTTTGTAATTTGGACTTCTCAGTAGAAACACAATTTTCTTTTGTAAAATGATATAACTTTCATATTCTTTTCAATCTAAATAGCTATTTAGTGTTATAAGATACTCAAATATTTATCTTAAGCAATTCACAGTAAAATGTTTTAATAATGGGAAAACATGGTATTTATGGTGAAATACAATTCTTATTCTGAGTCCATATTTAAATACAGTTTTATGTTTGACTTTATTATATGAAAACAAACATTTTCAACTTGTCTTAGAATATCAATAGAATGTTCCTTTAGAAGAGCACTAACTTATTAAAGACATTTCTGACTCATTATTTTTTTAAAATATAGATATATGTATAAATATACTTGAATATATATGTGTATACATATATATGCATACACACATACATACTACATATTAACATATGTACATATGTATATATGAATACACAGAGCTGAAAGTTCTGAGTCCGTATCCTGAGACCAAAGATAGAATCACAACCTTAGATGGAGTTGAATCTGGTGTGTCATAACATGATACTAATGAATGTATATTTATTATCCCTATGTCCCTGGAAAGGTTTTAACCATGCTGAAGAGGCTTTTAATTTATTATAGCTCTTTTCATAATGACTGAAAATTTACAAGGGTGCCCTATTCCGCAGTGCTTCTTAAACTTTGGATCATGACCCTGGGCATGACCCAAAATTTAAGAAGTGCTTAAGGGGTCTCTAGTGGAAAAAGTTTAAGAAGCTATGCTAGAGTGACCAGTGACATAAACTGAAGAGTCAGTCCTGATTTAGAGTATTGTCTCTGTCTCACATCATTCTTTAGGTGTCCTAGACCAAGCTCAAACTTTTGTGTGAAAGTATCGCCACACAGATCAAATGAAGTATTTAATTTGCTTGTGATAGAAGAGTTTCTGATAGAGAACACTTTCATATTTGAAAACATAAAAGCAATTAGTTCTTGCTCTAATTGGAATGCAAAATTCTCTTTAAATTTTCTCTTAAAAATATCTAATTCATGTTTGCATAGAGTTTTAGAGTTAGGAAGGTCTTTTATGGGCATCTTATTTGAATTTTTACAGCACACAACCTTATGAAATAGACACTCTTGACATCTTCCAGATGTCAGAAATTGACTTTCAGAAACTGAGGCTTGATGTTATTAAGTGATATACCAAATGTATAAAAGATGGAAATTGAATTTAGGTCTCTTCTAACTTTAAATCCAAAACTTTTATTCATTATGACACACTGTAAGAAGTTTAAAATGCATAATTCCATCTATATAGGTAGTTTTCCCACTGATTCAGATTACAAATCCTCTAGACCTTAGTAGCTTGTAGAAAAACAATATGTCACCACTTGGTCATCATTCTTTATGTAATTAGCCTCTTTACATTTAGGTTGCTGTAAGATCACAGAAACAGGTCTTTAGTAGGCTTTTACAAAGTTTTTCCAGTCAGGTAGGTTCTGCCAAAACCTGCCACCAGGTCTGATACATAGTAGGTACTTAATAAATACTTACTGGGACAGCTAGATGTTGCAGTGGATAGAGCACCAGCCCTGAAGTCAGGAGGACCTGAGTTCAAATCTGGCCTCAGACCAAACACTTGACACGTACTAGTTGTGCGACCTTGGGCAAGTCACTTAACCCCAATTGCCTCACCAAAAAATAAATATATAAATAAATCAATAAATAAATATTTATTGATTGATTTATATTCACTAACTCAAGAATCCAGGGCCATCTGTTCTCTACAATGTTTCACTAATTAGGACTCCAGTTTCATTTAACCAGTTAACTTCAATTACCTTTATGAAGGATTGGAAGATACATCAGGAACAGAAGTACAGACATTCCCCTCCCAACATCTAAGAGGCACACTCTTCTCTTTACCATTTTTGCCTCTGAAGAAAATGGGCTTAAATTTATGCATTTGCTGCATATTAGCAAGTTCACTTCCTAATGTGACATGGTCAACAGTTGATAGATTTCTTCTGTCCTACTGTTGACCTGGACCAGCAGGTTGTTTGTGATTTCATCCCTCCCAATTTGGACTTCTGATCCCAGACATCAAGTGGCTCTCCTCACCTTCAGAAGCTCACAAAGTTATAGCCACCTCTATAAAAGCAGGAAGGAATAAACATAGCAGAGATAGAAGCAATTACAAAGCTATGCTCTCATGGCTTCTTGACTTATTTTGGGGGAGAGATAGTTGATCGACTCTCCCAAACCAAGAGTCCTCAACACTAGTAAGCTGGAAAAAGCTAAAGCCAAGAGATTTATCATGGCTGGATAGTACAGTTTTGCAACCCAGTTCTGACTTAAATCAAAAAGCCTGCCCTTCATATGGGTAATGGAATAGAATCAGTTATAGAATGTACACATGCTCCATATCAGATAGTAGGACATTTCGAATCTAGGATACCATGCCTTTCCACAAGCAGGCCTCCCAGTCTTTTTAATGGGCAAATTGTCCCTTTGACTGTATCTCAAACTTTAATGACTCTGAATTACTAAAGACTGTCTTTATATCATTCAAGTATTCATGCTGGAGTCTCAATAATGAGAATATAACCTGGAACATAACTACAAGACCTCAGACCAACTTAAAAAATGGCTAACATTGATAATGTCTAAGATGTCAGGCAGTATGCTAAGTACTTTACAGATTTATCTAATTTGACCCTGAAAAACAACACTGTTAAGTAGATGCTGTTATTATCCTCATTTTATAGACGAGGAAACTGAAGCAAACAGGGGTCAAGTAGTTTGCCTGGGGTCACACAGCTAATAAGTGTCTGAGGCTGGATTTGAACTCAAGACTGTCTGACTTTAGGACCAGCACTCTATCCACTGTCTTATAAGATTATGAGGTATTTATTTATAAAATAGTCAAGTAACAGTGTAAAGTAAAGCAGAATGTGGGGTAAACAACATAAAGTATTAGGGTACTGGAAAAGGGAGAAAACAAGTAAAAGTGACAGAAGGCATGGTGGAAGAGGTGGGATGTCAGCTAGAATTGAACAATGGCTAAGAGTAATGGACAGCAAGGCGAAATGGGAATCAGAAAACTGGATTTTAGTGTTCTCTCAACACTTATGAGCTATAGGACCTTGATTAAGTCTCTTCACCTCTTAAAGTCATAGTGTCCTCAGCTACAGTAGGAAAGAGTAATGTTAACACCTCATAGTATTGTAGAGGATTGTAGAAAATGTCCAGAATGCAATTACTGTTATTACCACTAGGACCAATGGCACCAGAAGTAATCACTGAAACCATGAGAATGAAAGAGATATATAGAGAAAGAAAGAAAGTAGAAGGAAGAAATTGTAGAGAAAATTGTTCAAGACTCAGGAAATAATCCTTGGAAAAAGGCCTACAAGTTGACAGCAGCAGAAAGGATAGAAGTCAGAGATGAGGTCATCAGAGAGAAGTAGAGGTATGATTAATAAAAAAAAACATTCTCCAGCTTACTTTCAGCCACACGCATAATTCCACTGTCCTTTGGATAACATAGACTTTTGATTCCTTCAAAATCACAGTATATGGAGATCACATAACCTTTATGATGTGAAAACTGATATTAAAAATTGATGATATATTTTAAAAATTGATTTACACTGTTTTTTCTTCCTTTTCCAATGATTTCTCAGAGTTCAGAAAGCTATGCATGTCTGAGGAAAGATCTGAATTATGTCTTCCTGACCCTATCTAGTGCCTTATCCACCTCACCACTCTGCTTGCCTTGTTTATATTTCCTTCTGCCTCAGTGCCTAGCCCCTCTCTTCAATGTAGCAGTATCAATAACTTCTGTTGAATAGAGGCATCATTATCTGTGAATTTGCCCTATTCTTCTAAAAGATCACTCTATGAGGTCTGGAACCACATACTTTTACAAAGTTTCTACCTTTCCTCTTGCCTTGAAGCAAGTGCTTAATGAATATTTTTTTTCTTTTTTAATTTATTTTTTTTTCTTTTTTACTTTAGTTAAACTGAGAGAGCTCTGTAGCAGTGGAATGTTGTATTTTCATCTTGATAAATTATGGCAAAATACTAAGTGTTATAAAATAAGTGACCAACTTGTATTTTGCATAATAGTTGCCTCACTTTATCTGCATAAATATGTATGTGTATATATATATATGTGTATATATATACATCAGTAACTACTTTAATTTTGATAGTTGTCATCTAAACATAGAAACAAGAAGCTTAGAGAAAGCCCCAAACTTAGAGGCAAATCCTAAACTCTGGTCCAGATGCTGTTATTGATTAGCTGTATGAGCTTGAATGAATTTGTCTCTCTTGACTTAAATTTTCTCATCTGTGAAATGAGGGTGATGAACTATGTGACCTTTATAATTTCTTCCACCTCTAACACTGAAATTCTTGAATTCAATTCTTCTCCTCTAGTAGTCTGCCTAGTTATGTGCCAGAGGGCATGCCATTGAAAACTACTAGCTGGGAACCTTAAACACACTCAAAGACATATACACACATGCAAAGAAGGAAAACCTTTAGTTGGCCATTCTGGCCTCCTCTCCCTATTAGAGAAGTTTGTTGTTATTATTGTTGCTCCCTCCTAGTGAGCTGAAATCTGCCTCCATATAATTTCCATCTATTTTTCACAGTGGAATAAGAGCTCTCCTATCTCTACTCCAGGGGTGGGAAACCTGTGGCCTTAAGGCTAGATGTGGCCATCTAGGTCCTTGGGTGAGACCTTTTGACTGAGTCCAAGTTTTACAGAACAAATTCTTTTATTAAGGGGATTTATTCTGTGAAGTTTGGATTCAGTCAAAGCACTGTACTTGAGGACCTAGAGGGCCATATGTGGCCTTGAAGCCACAGGTTCCTTACAATCTATTATGATATACTTAATCCTTTAATTACAACTTGACTTATATTATTACAATGTCCATACCTTATTTCATCTCTGACCATTTCTAGCCTTCCTACCCAAACTGCAACCTCAAGTGTAGCACTAATAAAGATGAAAAACTGTGAATGAATTAATTATTCTCAGCAATACAATGATCCCAGATAATCCCAAAGGATTCATGATGAAACATGCTATCTCTGTCTCCAGAGAAAGAACAGATATTGTCTGAAGATAGATAGCCATATGCTATTTTTTTTCCTTCCTGCTTGCCTTCCTCCCTTTCTCTTTCTTCCTTCCTTCCTTCCTTCCTTCCTTCCTTCCTTCCTTCCTTCCTT